>NC_136261.1:22422183-23012183 GCF_964187855.1 Myxine glutinosa
CCCAGTCCCCACGAGCGAACACAACATTTTATTTGCTTCATTCCCATTTGTTTGTATTTGAAGTGAAGTGTGAGAGTGCTCCATTAGAGGGGTTTAGTGATTACTGGCGCGTTATTTTCCTGTCCCGATATTTATTGTAAATAAATCCTTGTATTATTTTCCCTTTCTATGCAAAATCCGATGTTCGTGTGAGTTCAATTGTTTCCAAGTTGAAGACGCTGGCGCGCGTGGGCCGTGAGGTAAGAGGTCTTGCCGCTTCTTCTTCTTCTCCCTTCTGCCCCCGTGCATGTATAGTCAAATCCGTCATTGAATAAACTACTCCATTAAAGCTCGTTTGGCCATCCGCGATTCATGGTCTGAACCAAGGGGCAATCGCGCGACAATGTAAACATAATGAACTGACATCTTTGTATGACACGTGTCAACAGCCCTCTTCATGTTTGAAAGTCAACCACATTTTAGCTCGTCCCCCACACAGCTGCAGAAGGGGTGGCGGAGTTTTGCAATTGTCTTTGTGCGTGCAGGTGTCTGTCCAGGCCATAACGTTTTTTGGCCATTTGAGCTTTTGTCATCAAATTTTCGACAAACCTTTATTATGTGACTATTGAGAAAATAATTAATTAAATAAATAAATGAAATATATATATATATATATATATATATATATATATATATATATATATATATATTATATATATATATTATATATATATATATATATAGAAATACATAGAAATACATATACATATATATATATATATATATATATATATATATATATATATATATACTGTATATATATATATATATATATATATATATATATATATATATATATATATATATGTATATATATATATATATGTATATATATACATATTTACAGGGTGAGCCAGAAATATGGTCATTTTTGAAGTTCATGTGAAGGAATTAAAAAATTGTATTTCAAAATAAATTCATTCATGATATTGAAGTACGTAACATTTTAATTTAATTTTTTAAAACTGATTTTTGGTGCATAATGGTGCGCATCTCCTCGATGTTCTTTTCCACAAATAAATGGCATGTTATGTGTTTAACTTTCTTGTAAGAATTTGTTTTGAAATACAACTTTTTATTACCGTTACACAAGTGTTAAAAATAACCATATTTCTGGCTCACCCTGTATATATATATATCCAGTGAAACCTTGACTTACGAATGCACCAACTTACGAGTTTTCCAAGATACGAGCCGTCGCTCAGTCGATTTTTTGCTTTGTGATGCGAGCCGAGATCTGAGTTACGAGCGAGCGAGCTTGGATATAAAACACGTAATCGTCGAAAAACATGAGCGAGGTGTGCGTGTTGTCGACTTGGCGAGGCAGTACGATCGTAGTACTTCTACGATATGTACGATTTTGAAGCAGAAGGAGTCGATAAAGGCTATAACGCCAGCCAAGGGCGTTACGATTATTTCAAAGCTCCGGACCTCTGTCCATGAAGAGATGGAGAAGTTGTTGTTTGTGTGGTTGACGGAGAAGCAGCTCGCAGGAGATACCGTGACCGAGAGCATCATCTGTGAGAAGGCACGAGACATTTACGGGGATTTGGTGCAGCAGACGGCGGGAACATCAATGGACGAGGCATCAGAAGAGTCATTCAAAGCCAGTCGGGGATGGTTTGATAATTTTAAGAAGAGGACCGGCATTCACTCCGTCGTCAGGCATGGTGAGGCAGCAAGCTCGGATGTGAAGGCAGCTGAAGATTTTATTATAACTTTTGCCGAACTGATAGAAGCCGAAGGATACATCCCCCAGCAAATCTTCAACTGTGACGAGACAGGGCTCTTCTGGAAAAAGATGCCGAGGAGGACGTATATAACGGCAGAGGAGAAGAGCATGCCAGGCCACAACTTGTTCAGAGTGCCGGCGATAGCTCGCCTTCTCTTTGTGGAAGACACGGTGAGATCCTTAACATCCAACAACTAATGGGACGCAAACGGGGCGCCCAGTTTAGCGGTACACACATTGATGAATCACCCTGCCTGTGATTCACCGACATGACAGGTTATAGCTAGGTCGGGATTCAAACCCAGGCTGGACAGTTTAGAGTCAAGTGTGCGTACCTCCAGTCCAGGCCATCCTGCCAACTTGTATGCTGCATACAGGTGAAATATAAAGCGCGAGATATTTATATATATTTCAAAAAAAATTGGTGTGGTTTTTTGGGGGCTGGAACGGATTAATAGCATTTCAATTCATTTTAATGGGGAAATTTAATTTGAGAAACGAGCAAATTGAGTTACGAGCTCGGTCACAGAACGAATTAAACTCGTAAGTCAAGGTTTCACTGTATATATATATATATATATATATATATATATATATATAGATATTGTTGCGGATATGGGATTGGCATCCATCCATATCCGCTTGTAAATATTCCCCTATTTCCTCCATACTTCCCAACTATCCCCAATCCCCCATTCCCTAGTCCCATTTTCTGTAAACAACACTCTGTAGACCCGACCTCCCCCTATTTCCCCCATTAAATGTCGCATCCAGGTCCACCGCATCTCACGTAGACAACTATAGGACATCTTGCTAGTTATTCTTAGTCTATGTCAGTTAAGGACTCGTTTCCATTGATTCTGACTCTTCGTTGCACCAGAATGTGATTGTATGGCACCGTTAGGAAGTTTAGGACCTCCCAATACCTCCCCGCAGCTCTTCCTCACGGTTCAGCAACAACAACAACAACAGCGGCGGCGGCGCGGGGAGTGTGCGTCCTCACTCCGGCTTGGTTGGTAGGGGGTGTTGGGAGGGCACCAAGCCTTTCCAACGAGCCGCCATCGAACATGTGCTCGACGGGGTTACCAAGTAGGGGCTCGCTGTCAGCTCCTCGTCAAGGGCGGAGCCCGGTAACCCCCGCACCCAATAGAAGCGGCGGACCGGTCCCATCTGGGGATGAGCGAGGTGTGCTCCTTCGTGACGAGGTGACAGCTGATGCCAACGAGCCGAGGGCGTGTGACTCCCCGCTGAGCATGCGCAGGAAGAGGGAGGTGACGTCAGATGCGCGCTGAGCTTGGAGAGAGAAGGACGCCACCTCCGAGCGCTGTGACACCTCCCCGCATCTCTGGACTGGACCGCGCTTTATCCTGTCCCTGAGCCAAGGTGCACCTTGTGCTATCGACTGCCTGTCCTTCCCTGCCATCAATCCCTGTGTAAGTCAGTCTTGTTCCGTTTGTCTGTGGTCTGTCTGGGCTAGATAAGATTGTGTCTAAGTGCCTATCTCTTCTGTGTCTTTACCTCATTACCTTGTAATCTACCCCTTTTCTCCCCCACTAATTATATCCTCCTCCGGAGGTCTTGAGAACTACCCCTTGCGTCGTTTCATTTATCCCAGTCGTTGTGTCCTTTCCATCATTGATTTAGCGTAGCGCGATTTGGCCAACGTTCGAGTGGAATCGGGTGAGTTGGGGGTAATCGGGTAAACTGTGCGAACACGGCGGCCATTCCGCTCGGCCAAGCAACATCTTAAGCCGTGTCCATAACAATTGGTGTCGGGAAGTGGGATTGGACCCGAAGCGCGCTTCACGCGCTCGAAATTATTAACGGTGAAATTTGTTTTGTTTTAAAATAAAAACCCGAATTTTGAAAGTCGCGCTATGGCAGATCAAGACGGCTGGGTTCCGGTAGAGGAGAGTGAGGCAGGGTCGATCCAGGACCAAATTGAGGGACAAGAGGAGAGCGAAGCAGTGAGGGCGGCAGGTTCGCAAAATGGCGTCCTCGCGCACGAGGTTGCGGGCGCGCAAAATGGCGCCTCGCACATGGCTACGGCGGCCGCACCCGCTGCACAAGTGGGAGGGATGGCCCAAATGCAGGCCCTCATGAAGCAATTTATGGTACAAATGCAGGCGTCCCTCAACCTGCAGAAGGACGATATGAGGGCTAATAGTCAGCAATTGGGGAATCGGATGGATGCTCAGAGTGAGCAAATGAGGGCTGATAGTGAGCAAATGAGGGCTAATAGTGAGCGATTGGAGGGCCAAATGGGGGTAATGAGGGACGAAGTGAGGGGTACCGGTGAGGGATTAGACAAGAAATTAGAGGGGTTAGACAATGGGATAGAAGGGGTGAAACATGGGTTAATGGGGGTAGAAAACAGAATGGCCGCTCAAGAGAATCAAATGGAAGGGATAAAAAAGGGGTTAGAGGAGTTAGAAAATAGGATGGAGGACAAATTGCGGGAAATAGGGGAACAATCTGCCAGAGAAATCAAACGAATGGGGAACCAGATAGAGGGGGTCAGAATGGGGGTAGAAACTAAATTGGATGCTCACAGGGAGGAAATGGAGCAGATGAGGGTGGCATCTGGGCAGGAGATGCAAGTGATGGGAGAGGAGATCAGAAGAGGTGTGAGTGAGGAGGTCGGAGGAGTGCGCGAGGAGGTGAGGCACTGTAAGGAGCGCATGGAGAAGGAGGTGAGAAAGGGGACTGTAAAATTGCAAGGTGGTATAGAGGAGTTGACGCTGGGAGTAGAACAGCTGACGGAGGGACAAAAAGGACTAACGGAGCAGGTTCAAAGGAACACTGCGGTATTAGGAGGGTTAAAAGCGACACAAAACGACATAAAAAATGACTTGATAGCGACACAGAGGCAATGTCAGATGGTACGTGAGGGACTGACAACGAGGTTGGACGAGGTGACAGAGGTAATGGAGACGAAGGACCGGCAGGTGAGGACGCACATAGAAACGGTCAAGGTGGCCTTAGAGGACGATCTTGAGGAGACGCACCGGGAAATAAAAGAGGTGAAGCAGAAATTAGAAGAAGTGGA
Source organism: Myxine glutinosa (assembly GCF_964187855.1). Taxonomy (NCBI): domain Eukaryota; kingdom Metazoa; phylum Chordata; class Myxini; order Myxiniformes; family Myxinidae; genus Myxine; species Myxine glutinosa. The sequence goes on from NC_136261.1 coordinate 22,427,004, forward strand.
AGAAGGGGTGAGCGAAATTAAGAAGCGACGGAGAGGGGATAAGAAAGAGATAAAAGAGGAGGTAAAAGAATTGGTCCAAAGTCTGTGTTCGGATCGTGATGATGTGCTCATTAACCGGATGAGGGATTCGCAGGTGATGGAGGAGAAGCGAAGAGAAAGAGGACCCGGTGTAAGTGGTGACCAATATGGTCGTGCGTATGATGCGCCAGGTGATTTAATGAGCTTGGGGGTCGAGATGGACCCGGGTGTTCGTGAGAGGCCGTTGGTGAAGTGTGCGACAGGTCTGGTGTGCGAAAAAGGAGGTGTGCGAGAAAGTCCGACTCTGGGGTGTGTGAGGAAAAAGTGCATGCCAAGGAGTGAGGGTGCTGTCGAGAGTGAGTCGGTCGTAGCGCGTGTGCGAGGGAGCACATGGAAGTGCGTAGTGAGGAGTGTTACAGAGGATGTAACGGAAGAATGCACGCCTGTGGTGAGTGTTACAGGGGATGTAACAGGAGAGGATGCGCGAGCAAGGTGTGTAACGGACGGGTGCATGAGGAAAGAGTGCGCTGTCGAGAGTAAGGGTGAGTGCGCTGTCAAGAGTGGAGGTGAGAGTAGTAAGAGTGACACGGAGCGTGAGTTGGTTGTGACAGGTGAGAAAGGAAGCACACCTGGAATGGTAGAGCGTGTGTGGGAATGCACGCTGGAATTGGTAGTGAGGCACGTGGTTGGGTGTGCGAGTGAAAGCACACCTGTGATTGTCACAGAGGAGGTGACCGAGGACGGGGCGCGAAGAGGTGTGTTGGTGAGGTGTGCGAACAACGAATGTGTGCCAAAGTGTTCGGTGGTCAGGTGTGTGACCAAGGCTGTGAGTGGAATGAGTGTACCTGGGTGTGTTAGAGAAGGTACGACGAGGAGCATGGGAACGGTTGGATGTATGAGCAAGAAAGGGGTAGCGTATGCGTGTAAGCAAGCAGGTGAGGCATCGACGGTAACCGGGTTAGCGGTTAGAGCGACTTATAGCCGAATCGGGCCCTCGGTGCGTGCCGGGCTTCGCGTGCCGCGAGAACCAGCGGGGATCCGAGCCACGGCGGGTTCGAAAGGACCGCCGTACGCGATCCACGCTGAGCCTCGCTTTGAACGGCCGTGTCCGTGCTCCACTAGGCGGAGCGGGCAGCCCGATAGGAAGGGTCGTCATGGCGACCACTTTTTGTGGAGGCATTCTGGCAGGTCGAGATCGGGCCATGGGATGGCTCCGTGCCGAGATGGTGCGTGGGACCTCGGCCCGGGTAAACCTCCTTCCCTGCACCGAATGCGGGACGTATCCAGCCGCTGGCACCAAACAACCCGCATTCATGGCTTGGCTGTACAAAGCCGAGCTTTAGAAGTAAATTGGCGCACCGAGAGGCATTAGTAAGTAGACTGTAATGACGAGGATAGTGTTTTGGCCCCGAAATTAGAAAAACAAAATTTGATGATTGGCAAAGGATTGGCAGTAATGATTGGCAGATGATGGGTAGTGATTGGCAAATTTTTGATTTGTTGAAATTTGATGTGCAAAATTGGTAGTGGGAGATGCCCGATGTGGTGGGATGGCAACTCTGTCATCCCTCACCAAGGGGGGGCAAATGCGCTATAGATTATGGGGTGTATGGCAGTGAAAACTAGCCCGGGTGGGTTAGGATATTGTGTGTAGGGATCTAGCGAAGATGACATTAGGTAACGTTAAGATTAGTTAGTGACTGATACCTGTAGTGGGGACGCAGGTAGATTAGTGCGGATGATAATGACGAGGGAGTGCAATAGTTTAAAGGGACGACTGGGAAGCGCAAGTTTCAGAGGGGAGTAGTTAGATGAGATGATGCTGTGTGAGAACTGGACAGGTGTGTGGAGCAGTGTATGAGTAGTGAGTGTTGTGGATCAGCGCGAATGCGCTTGGGGGAGAGAAGGGTGCAGGCGGCACAAAGTATGACAGCACAGGTGTGCAAGTACAGGTGTGTGGAATACATGGAGTATTGGAATGAGTGGTGTGGAGAGAGTTGGAGTAAGTGGTACGGAGTGGTGTGCATGGTGCGAAGGTGTGGATGGGGGAAGAGTGGACCCCTTTTCACGAGTACCCAGGGAGGGTAGTTTAAAGAATAGTTAGAAGGTATAGGTAAATTGTGGTTGGATATTGGCATTTGTGGTGCGGATGCAGAATGGTATTGTGGATGGGTGCATTGGTGTGGTGAAATTGGCTGGTCGTGTGGCCTGTTAGTATGAGTGTGAATGGCTGGGCACTCCACCACTGTGAGGATGTCGGCCAGGTGAGGCCGCAGGTGGGCTCTGGGAGCCGTTAGTGTCAGTGGGTGCCTGAGGATCCCGGGTGTGGATCGGGCAGCCCGTGCCAGAGAGGGCACTGAGGGGGTGAGAGTGCGAGAGGGCCTTCCCCAGTTAGTTAGGTTAGGGTGAGGAGCAGGTGAGCTCGGTAGGCAACAACAGTGGTGGAGGTGTGCAGGTGGGCGGACCAGCTGGGAGCGTCACACGACCCAGCCACCGAAATTGTGCGGGGGCACCGAGTGATGAATCGGGGGAGTGAGACCCCAAATTGAGAAGCACCACAGTTTGGTCAATGGGAATTGGTTTTTAGAACCCATAGTGTAAGTTGGCCAATGGTTTGGCAGGAGAAAGACCCCGGGTAATGTAAAGTTGTTAAAGTCATTTAGGAAATAGTTAGGATTGATGAACCTGTCGCACCATACGCAGCCACTTACCTGAGGTGATGATGATGACTCCACACCTGTGTTTCTTTGTTTTGTGTTGCAGGCAATGAGAATTGCTGTTTGGATTTGTGAGACGCATCACGACGTGGATAAGACATTGGGGTGATTCCATCTCTCCCTCCTTAGGAGGGACTGATGATGAATTGGTGATGACAAATTTTGATGAGAGTTGGAAATGGCAAATTTGATTGGTTAGGAGGGAGAGAAGACGAATTTGGTTTATGGGAGGAACGGGGAAGACAGTAGGGATGTTTGTTGATGTGTAAAGTAGATGTTTATGGGTAGTGTTGTGTTTTGTGGATACAGTAAGGGGTAAGGGAGGGGCAATGTAGGTTACCTGGTGGGGGGGGGGGGGCGTACGGTAGGAACGTACCTGTCTCACCTGGTTCCCATGTGCCCCCAGTGTGCATTACCTTATATTGCATGCACTTTTGCGCCCTTACCACCTTACTCACTTGTCTTCTTTTTGTCTCCCACCTCCGAGGATCTGGCTTTGGGGCAGAGAGAGAGGAGAGAGAGGTGCTGGCTCTGCAGTTGTGGGCCTGTACTTCCGCTGCTTGCTGCCTGGATCGATACACCATATGGACCGCAATTTTGGTGGCCGCCCACAATGGACCGCAGTTCTTTTGCGGGCAAGCACCACCCGTTGATGGACCTCTGGGTCAACGTGGCACCTATGCCATACAGGTGAACCACTTTTTAGTTGGCCCCCTGATGGCCACAATTAAGAAATGGACGCGGTTGGCGCCTTTCTTTATTTCTAAAGAAGCCAGAAGGCCAAGTGCACTCCATGAAGGCAAGACCAGCGGCAGAACATCGGCCGGCTGCGACACCACCGGTGACCATGGACACTTAATTGTGCATTTTTATGAACACTTTATTGGTGCACCGGATGGTGCTGACTGTGCATAATGGGGTGGTGCTTTTGGTGCTTGGACGGGGTGCTCTGCACATTATTAAAGGCCGTAGGGCCACAGGGCACTCGTGGGTTGGTGTATCGATGCTGGCATGCGTGCTCTCTCTATGCACAACATCTGCATGTGTTCCTCAAAGAACAGGTCCTGGATCGTAGTGTAAATATCAGTCTTGTGTAAATAATGCTCCCTACCGGCTGTATGTTTAGTTTGAGAATGCTTTCCGCGATTCGGTTATCCTGTGGGTGTGTTTCTGTTAGGAGAAGGGTGCAACGTCGCAGGGGGACATATTTACTCATTTGTGAACATCTGTAAAACTGTCGCACTCAGGGTTGAGTTAATAGTAGAGGGAACTACATCTGAGTGCCACACTAACGTAGGTAAAAATTTATCGGGTCGGGACGCCCCGAGGTAGAGAAGGGTGCAATGTTGCGGATATGGGATTGGCATCCATCCATATCCGCTTGTAAATATTCCCCTATTTCCTCCATACTTCCCAACTATCCCCAATCCCCCATTCCCTAGTCCCATTTTCTGTAAACAACACTCTGTAGACCCGACCTCCCCCTATTTCCCCCATTAAATGTCGCATCCAGGTCCACCGCATCTCACGTAGACAACTATAGGACATCTTGCTAGTTATTCTTAGTCTATGTCAGTTAAGGACTCGTTTCCATTGATTCTGACTTTTCGTTGCACCAGAATGTGATTGTATGGCACCGTTAGGAAGTTTAGGACCTCCCAATACCTCCCCGCAGCTCTTCCTCACGGTTCAGCAACAACAACAACAACAGCGGCGGCGGCGCGGGGAGTGTGCGTCCTCACTCCGGCTTGGTTGGTAGGGGGTGTTGGGAGGTCACCAAGCCTTTCCAACGAGCCGCCATCGAACATGTGCTCGACGGGGTTACCAAGTAGGGGCTCGCTGTCAGCTCCTCGTCAAGGGCGGAGCCCGGTAACCCCCGCACCCAATAGAAGCGGCGGACCGGTCCCATCTGGGGCGGAGCCAACGAGCCGAGGGCGTGTGACTCCCCGCTGAGCATGCGCAGGAAGAGGGAGGTGACGTCAGATGCGCGCTGAGCTTGGAGAGAGAAGGACGCCACCTCCGAGCGCTGTGACACCTCCCCGCATCTCTGGACTGGACCGCGCATTATCCTGTCCCTGAGCCAAGGTGCACCTTGTGCTATCGACTGCCTGTCCTTCCCTGCCATCAATCCCTGTGTAAGTCAGTCTTGTTCCGTTTGTCTGTGGTCTGTCTGGGCTAGATAAGATTGTGTCTAAGTGCCTATCTCTTCTGTGTCTTTACCTCATTACCTTGTAATCTACCCCTTTTCTCCCCCACTAATTATATCCTCCTCCAGAGGTCTTGAGAACTACCCCTTGCGTCGTTTCATTTATCCCAGTCGTTGTGTCCTTTCCATCATTGATTTAGCGTAGCGCGATTTGGCCAACGTTCGAGTGGAATCGGGTGAGTTGGGGGTAATCGGGTAAACTGTGCGAACACGGCGGCCATTCCGCTCGGCCAAGCAACATCTTAAGCCGTGTCCGTAACAATATATTAGCTTGGCTCGGCTAGCTGCGCTCACCTCACCAAGCGTCGTTACTGAGAAACGGACTTATTTTAGCTGAGGATAATGACTGTACCTGAGTTGCTGTGTTGTCATGATTTACACCAATCATAATACAAACAATTACTTTGCACAAATGTATTTGTTGTGTTTGTGATATTACATTTTTATAGGCAATTTAGGTTGAAGATTTAGGTTGAATGTTTTTTTTTCAAGAAATAACCCCCCAGCACATACATAGGGGAGGGGCAGGTGCAGACTGGAAGTTTGGGAAGACTACACCTCACCACCACGTAATTCAAAACACCTCACCACCAAGTAATTTAAAACACCTCACAGCCATAAAACACGTAATAAAAACACCTCACCATCACAAAATTAAAAACACCTCCACCACGAAATTTAAAACACCTCACAGCCATCAAACACGTAATAAAAACACCTCACCACCACGAAATTAAAAACACCTCACAGGCATCAAACATGTAATAAAAACACCTCACAGCTATAAAACACGCAATAAAAATACCTCACCACCACGAAATTAAAAACACCTCAGCCATAAAACACGTAATAAAAACACCTCACAGCCATAAAACACGTAATAAAAACACCTCCCAGCCATAAAACACGTAATAAAAACACCTCACCATCACAAAATTCAAAACACCTCCACCACGAAATTAAAAACACCTCACAGCCATCAAACACGTAATAAAAACACCTCACCACCACGAAATTAAAAACACCTCACAGCCATCAAACACGTAATAAAAACACCTCACAGCTATAAAACACGCAATAAAAATACCTCACCACCACGAAATTAAAAACACCTCAGCCATAAAACACGTAATAAAAACACCTCACAGCCATAAAACACGTAATAAAAACACCTCCCAGCCATAAAACACGTAATAAAAACACCTCACCATCACAAAATTCAAAACACCTCCACCACGAAATTAAAAACACCTCACAGCCATCAAACACGTAATAAAAACACCTCACCACCACGAAATTAAAAACACCTCAGCCATAAAACACGTAATAAAAACACCTCACAGCTATAAAACACGCAATAAAAATACCTCACCACCACGAAATTAAAAACACCTCACAGCCATAAAACACGTAATAAAAACACACCACCACAAAATTAAAAACACCTCACAGCCATAAAACACGTAATAAAAACACCTCACAGCTATAAAACACGTAATAAAAACACACCACCACAAAATTAAAAACACCTCACAGCCATAAAACACGTAATAAAAACACCTCACAGCCATAAAACACGTAATAAAAACACACCACCACAAAATTAAAAACACCTCACAGCCATAAAACACGTAATAAAAACACCTCACAGCTATAAAACACGTAATAAAAATACCTCACCACCACGAAATTAAAAACACCTCACAGCCATAAAACACGCAATAAAAACACCTCACAGCCACGAAATTAAAAACACCTCAGCCATAAGACACGTAATAAAAACACCTCACAGCCATAAAACACGTAATAAAAACACACCACCACAAAATTAAAAACACCTCACAGCCATAAAACACGTAATAAAAACACCTCACAGCCATAAAACATAAAAAAAACACCTCACAGGCACGAAATTAAAAAGACCTCACCACCACATCATTTAAAAACACCTCACCACCACGTAATTCAAAACACCTCATCATCAACTAATTCAAAACACCTCACCACCACGTGATTCAAAACCACCACAACGTTATTAAAAACACTTCACAACCACGGAAACAAAAGTTTGAGGGAGTCGTTAAGTGTCAACACAGACACTGCCCAGATGTGTAGATATACACAAAGAATTAAGTTAAGCACCCCCCCCCCCGTTTTTTTACAACCTCGCACATTACAAGTTTGTTGTCGTCAAAACAGTGTAATATACCCATGATATTGCTATATTTTCTGGAGAAGTGATATTATGGTCACATAAAAACATAACAATCATGCCGTTTTCAATATTTTATTCTGAATAATTTAAGGTGAAATTTTTTGGGAATTTTAGGCATATTTTCACCTCAATTTAAGTATGGAGCTATAGGTCCATCACGGACAGTGTGGATGACGTTTATGTTTTCTAACGTACAGTCATTGTTCTGAGAAGACCTCTAGCGATCTTTGCATCAATAACGTGTGTAGGACCCACGTGATCGGATCACTGACTCAACCCTACGTCTCATAGACCCTGTAAGCCGTCGTATGCGTTGCTGTGGCAGGTTGTTCCATTCCCGATGTAATGCACGTTCCAATTCATCCAGATTGGCTATTGGAGGGACCATCTTCGCAATTTGTCGTCCCAACATGTCCCAAACGTGCTCGAGGGGGTTCAACCTGCCACAGCAACGCATACGACGGCTTACAGGGTCTATGAGACGTAGGGTTGGGTCAGTGATCCGATCACGTGGGTCCTACACACGTTATTGACGCAAAGATCGCTAGAGGTCTTCTCAGAACAATGACTGTACGTTAGAAAACATAAACGTCATCCACACTGTCCGTGATGGACCTATAGCTCCATACTTAAATTGAGGTGAAAATATGCCTAAAATTCCCAAAAAATTTCACCTTAAATTATTCAGAATAAAATATTGAAAACGGCATGATTGTTATGTTTTTATGTGACCATAATATCACTTCTCCAGAAAATATAGCAATATCATGGGTATATTACACTGTTTTGACGACAACAAACTTGTAATGTGCGAGGTTGTAAAAAAACGGGGGGGGTGCTTAACTTAATTCTTTGTGTATATATAGATAAATGACTGTACCCGAGTTGCCGTTTTGTCAGAGTTTAAACCAATCATAATTCAAACAATTATTTTGCACAAATGTATTTGTAATATACGTGATATCACATTTTATAAACAATTGAAGTTGAAAAAAAAAATTCCCAGAAAAAAATCCCCCCCCAAAAAAAAAATTTAAATTTTTTGCAAAATAAATACTATTAGGACATACCGACGGGAGAGATATGGGCATACCAGAAGTTTGGTACGATTTCACAAAAGTTTGAGAAAGTAGTTCAGTGACAACACAACACAAGACAACACAACACAGGACAACACAGGACAGACGCTGCACAAATATATATATTGTTACAGACACGACTTTGATGTTAAGGTGGGCCGAGCGGAATGGCCGTCGTGTCCGCACAAATTACCCGATTGTACTCGAACGTCGACGAAGCCGCGCTACGCTGGCTCAATAGGAAAGAGAAGACACCCGGCTGGGTTATAATGACACAATACGACACCAGGGGTTCAGTTCTCAAGACCTCCGGAGGAGGTTATATTCGTGCGGAAGGTCAGATTACAGGGACGAGAGGTACATCATAGGAAGACAGGCACTTAGACACAACCTTATATTATTCCCGACAGACCACAGAGAAACAGGACAAAAACTGACTCACACGGGGATTGATGGCTAGGAAAGCGGGTATTCGATGGCCAGCACAAGGTGCACCTTGTGCTCAGGGACAGGATGGCGCGGCCCAACAGATGCAGGAGGTCTCTCAGCGCTCGAGGTGGCGTCTTGTCGTCTCAAGCTGGGGGCGCATCTGACGTCACGTCCGGCAAGCGGCTGCGTATATCCGGCGGGGAGTGACACGCCCTCGGCTCGTTAGCTCCGCCCAGATGGAATCGGTCCGCCCTTCTTATTGGGTGCGGGGGGGGGTTTACCAGGCTCCGCCCTTGACGAGGAGCTGACAGCCAGCCCCTTCGTGGTAACCCCGTGGGGCGCATGGATAATGGCGGCTAACCGAGCCGGAGGGAGGACGCACACTCCCCGCGCGCGCCGTTGTTGTTGTTGTTGTTGTAGCTGTAGTTGTTGTTGTTGTTGTTGTAGCTGTAGTTGTTGTTGTTGTTGTTGTTTGGGGAAGAAGATGGGAGGAGGTATGGGAAGGTCCTAAACTCACTACTGGTGCCATATAATCACATTCTGGTGCAACGAAGAGTCATAATTAATGGAAACGAGGCCTTAACTGACATAGATTAAGAATAACTAGGAAGATGTCCGAAAGTTGTCTACGTGTGGTGCGGTGGACCTGGGCACGACATTTAATGGGGGAATAAGGGGAAGGTCGGCTCTACTGATTGTTATTTACATGCAATGGGACTAGGGAATGGGGGACTGGGGAAAGTTGGGGAGTATTGGAAAAAATAGGGGAATATTTACAAGCGGATATGGAGGCCAAATTCCATATTCGCAACATTGCACCCTTCTCTACCCTCGGGGCGTCCCGACCCGATAAATTTTTACCTACTTTAGTGTGGCACGCAATGTAGTTCCCTCTACTATTAACTCTACCCTGAGTGCGACAGTTTTACAGATATTCACAAATGAGTAAATATGTCCCCCTGCGACGTTGCACCCTTCTCCTCACAGAAACACACCCACAGGATAACCGAATCCGGAAAGAATTCTCAAACTAAACATACAGCCGGTAGGGAGCATTATTTACAAGACTATGCTGCTATTTACACTACGATCCAGGACCTGTTTTTGGAGGAACACATGCAGATGTTATGCATAGAGAGAGCGCGCTTGCCAGCATCGATACACCAACCCACGAGTGCTCTGTGGCCGACGGCCTTTAATAACGTGCAGAGCACCCTTCCCGAGCATCAAAAGCACCACCCCACCACCAATCGGTGCAGTCACCATTGTTCATTGGAATAAAAATAAATTCGACAACCCCTAACCCTGCAGGTGTCTCTTGCTCTTCTTGTGGTGCACTTGGTGTTAATTAACAGTGGTTCACCTTTATGGCATAGGTGCCACGTTGACCCATAGGTCCATCCCCGGGTGGTGCTTGGCCGCAAACGAACTGCGGTCCATTGTGGGTGGCCACAAACATTGCGGTCCATATGGTGTATCGATCCCGGCAGCAACCAGCGAAAGTGCAGGCCCACAACTGCGCAGCCAGCACCTCTCTCTCCTCTCTCTCTACCCCAAAGCCAGATCCTCGGAGGTGGGAGACACAAGAAGAAACAAGTGAGTAAGGTGGTAAGGGCGCAAAAGTGCACGCAATATAAGGTAATGCACACTGGGGGCACATGGGAACCAGGTGAGACAGGTACGTTCCTATCGTACGCCCCCCCCCCACCAGGTAACCTACATGGCCCCTCCCTTACCCCTTACTGTATCCACAAAACACAACACTACCCATAAACATCTACTTTACAAATCAACAAACATCCCTACTGTCTTCCCCGTTCCTCCCATAAACCAAATTCGTCTTCTCTCCCTCCTAACCAATCAAATTTGCCATTTTCAACTCTCATCAAAATTTGCCATCTCCAACTCAACATCATAATTTGCCATTACCAATTCATCATCAGTCCCTCCTAGGGAGGGAGAGATGGAATCACCCCAATGTCTCATCCACGTCGTGATGCGTCTCACAAATCCTCACAGCAATCTCATTTCCTGCACAAAACAAAGAAAACACAGGTGTGGAGTCATCATCATCACCACAGGTAAGTGGCTGCGTATGGTGCGACAGGTTCATCAATCCTAACTATCTCCTAAATGACTTTAACAACTTTACACTACCCGGGGGCTTTCTCCGGCCAAACCATTGGCCCTCTTACACTATGGGTTCTAAAAACCAATTCCCATTGGCCAAACTGTGGTGCTCTTCAATTTGGGGTCTCACTCCCCCGATTCATCTCCCGGTGCCCTCGCACAATTTCTGGGCTGCGGCGTGTACCTCTCCCAGTGGGTCTACCCACCTGCACACCTCCACCACTGCAGTTGCCTCCGAGCTTACCTGCTCCTTACCCTAACCTAACTACCTGGGGAAGGCCCTCTGGCTCTCTCCCCACTCCGTGCCCTCTCTGGCACTGGGCTGCCCGATCCACACCCGGGATCCTCAGGCACCCACTCACAACTACCGGCTCCCAGAGCCCACCTGCGGCCTCACCTGGCCGACATCCTCACAGTGGTGGAGTGCCCAACCAACTACACACACTAACAGGCTACACGCCCAGCCATTTCCACAACACTAATGCACCCATTCACAACACCATTCTGCAACCGCACCACAAATGCCAATATCCAACCACAATTTACCTGTACCCTCTACCTAACACTTACACTACCCGCCCCGGGTACTCGTGAAAGGGGTCTACTCTTCCCCCATCCACACCTTCGCACCATGCACACCACTCCGTACCACTCACTCCAACTCTCTCCACACACCTGTACTTGCACACCTGTGCTCTCACACCTGGTGCCACCGGCACCCTTCTCTCCCCAAGCGCATTCGCGCTGATCCACACACTCATTACTCATACACTGCTCCACACACCTGCCCAATTGCACACCTGTGCAATCACACCTGTTCAATTCTCACACACACAGCATCATCTCAGCTAACTACTCCCTTCTGAAACTTGCGCTTCCCAGTCGTCCCTTTAACTATTGCGCTCCCACGTCATTATCATCCACACTAAACTACCTGCGTCCCTACTACAGGTATCAGTCACTAACTAAACTTAACGTCACCTAATGTCAATCCTCGCTAGATCCCTACACACCATATCCTAACCCACCCGGGCTAGTTTTCACTGCCCTACACCCCATAAGCTATTGCTCCTTTGCCCCCATATATGGGAAGGATGGTGGTTTTGCCATCCCACCACATCGGGGGTCTCTCACTATCAATTTTGCTCGTCCAAATCCAACAATCAAAAATTTTCCATTTAGTGCCAATTCTATTCACTTTTCTAAATTTTGTATCAAATCACTACTATCACTATCACCATCACCCGTCTACTTATTAGGTACTCTCGGTGCGCCAATTCACATCTACAGCCCGGCTTCGTAAAGCCAAGCAATGGATACTGGTTGTTTTGTGCCAGCGGCTGAATGCGTCCGGCACTCGGTGCAGGGACGGGGGCTTACCCGGGCCGAGATCCCACGCATCACCTCGGCGTGGAGCCATCCAATGTCCCGATCTCGACCTGCCGGCACGTCTCAACAAAAAGTGGTCGCCATAACGACCCTTCCTATCCAGCTGCCCGCTCCGCCTAGTGGAGCACGGACGCGGCCGTCCCAAGCGAGGCCCGGCACGCACCGAGGGCCCGATTCGGCTATAAGTCGTTCTAAACTCTACCCCGTCTAACGTCGATGCTTCACCTGCATGCTTACACCCCGAAGCCCGCTCCTTTCTCACACATCCAGCTGTGCCCATGCTCCTCGTACCCTTCCTTACACACCCAGGTACACCCATTCCACTCACAGCCTTGGTCACACACCTGACCACCGAACACTTTGGCACACATTCGTTGCTCGCACACCTCACCAATACACCGCTTCGCGCCCCCTCCTCGGTCACCTCCTCTGTGACAATCACAGGTGTGCCCTCATTCGCACACCCAACCACGTGCCTCACCACCAACTCCAGCGTGCATTCCCACTCACGCTCTACCATTCCAGGTGTGCATCCTTCCATCCCAGGTGTACATCCTCGCTCACCTGTCACAACTAACTCACGCTCCATGTCACTCTCACTACTTTCACCTCCATTCTTGACAGCGCACTCACCCTTACTCTTGACAGCGCACTCTTTCCTCATGCACCTGTCCGTTACACACCTTTCTCGCGCACACTCTCCCGTTACACCCTCTGTAACACTCACCACAGGTGGACACTCTTCCTTACTTCTGACAGCGCACTCTTTCCTCATGCACCTGTCCGTCACACACCTTTCTCGCGCACACTCTCCCGTTACACCCTCTGTAACACTCACCACAGGTGGACACTCTTCCTTACTTCTGACAGCGCACTCTTTCCTCATGCACCTGGCCGGCACACACCTTTCTCGCGCACACTCTTGCGCACACTCTCCCGTCACACCCTCTGTAACACTCACCACACCGCGCTTCCACGTGCTCCCTCGCACACGCGCTACGACCGACTCACTCTCGCCAGCACCCTCAATCCTTGGCACACACTTTTTCCTCACACACCCCAGAGTCGGACTTTCTTGCACACCTCCTTTTTCGCACACCAGACCTGTCGCACACTTCACCAACGGCCTCTCACGAACACCCGGGTCCATCTCGACCCCCAAACTCCTTAAATCCCCTGGCGCATCATACGCACGACCATATTGGTCACCACTTACACCGGGTCCTCTTCCTCTTCGCTTCTCCTCCATCACCTGCGAATCCCTCATCCGGTTAATGAGCACATCATCACGATCCAAACACAGACTTTGGACCAATTCTTTTATCTCCTCTTTTATTTCTTTCTTATCCCCTCTCCGTCGCTTCTTAATTTCGCTCATCCCTTCTTCCACTTCTTCTAATTTGTGCTTCACTTCTTTTATTCCCCGGTACGTCTCCTCAAGCTCATCCTCTAAGGCTACCTTGACCGTTTCCATGTGCGTCCTCACCTGCCGGTCCTTCGTCTCCATTACCTCTATCACCTCGTCCAACCTCGTTGTCAGTCCCTCACGTACCATCTGACATTCCCTCTTTGTCGCTATCAAGTCGTTTTTTATGTCGTTTTGTGTCGCTTTTAAACCTCCTAATACCGCAGTGTTCCTTTGAACCTGCTCCACTAACTCCGTCTGTCCCACCGTCAGCTGCTCCACCTCCTGCGTCAGGTCCTCTATGCCCCCTTGTAACTTTACAGTCCCCTTTCTCACCTCCTTCTCCATGTGCTCCTTACAGTGCCTCACCTCCTCGCGCACTCCTCCGACCTCCTCACTCACTCCTCTTCTGATCTCCTCTCCCATCACTTGCATCTCCTGCCCAGATGCCACCCTCATCTGCTCCATTTCCTCCCTGTGAGCATCCAGTTTGGTTTCTACCCCCATTCTGACCCCCTCTATCTGCTGCTCCATTTGTTTAACTTCCCTTTCCGCTTGGTCCCTCATGTCCCTCAATTTGCCTTCCATACTGTTTTCTAACCCCTCTAACCCATTTTTCACTCCCTCTATTTGATTCTCTTGAGCGGCCATTCTGTTTTCTACCCCCGTTAACCCATTTTTCACTTCTTTTATCCCGTTGTCTAACCCCTCAAAATTATTGTCTAACTTCCCAATTTTCTTGTCTAACTCCTCAAAATTATTGTCTAACTTCCCAATTTTCTTGTCTAACTCCTCAAAATTATTGTCTAACTTCTCACCGGTACCCCTCATTTGGCCCTCCAATCGCTCACCCTGAGCATCCATCCGGTTTCCCAACCGCTCACCCAATCGCTCATTATTAGCCCTCGTTTCCTCCCTCATTTTCTCGCTATTCTGGGCCATAAGGGCCTTCATTTGTATGAAAAAAAGGCCCCAATCCATCGGGGGCGCTGCCACGGTCGCTGGCGCGGTGATCAGCGAGGCGCCATTTTGCGCGCCCGCTTCTTCGTGCGTGACGGCGCTATTTTGCGAACCTGCCGCCCTCACTGCTTCGCTCTCCTCCTGTCCCTCATTTTGGTCCTGGATCGACCCTACCTCACTCTCCCCTACCGGACCCCAGCCGTCTTGATCCGCCATAGCGCGACTTGCAAAATTCGAGTTTCGTAAAACAAAACAAATTTCGGCCGCTCCAAATTTTGACCAAATTTTTTTTTCCCTCTATTCGTTTTTTTTTTTTTTCAAAATTTGGTCGGGCCTCGAATCTCACTCCCGACACCAATTGTTACAGACACGACTTTGATGTTAAGGTGGGCCGAGCGGAATGGCCGTCGTGTCCGCACAAATTACCCGATTGTACTCGAACGTCGACGAAGCCGCGCTACGCTGGCTCAATAGGAAAGAGAAGACACCCGGCTGGGTTATAATGACACAATACGACACCAGGGGTTCAGTTCTCAAGACCTCCGGAGGAGGTTATATTCGTGCGGAAGGTCAGATTACAGGGACGAGAGGTACATCATAGGAAGACAGGCACTTAGACACAACCTTATATTATTCCCGACAGACCACAGAGAAACAGGACAAAAACTGACTCACACGGGGATTGATGGCTAGGAAAGCGGGTATTCGATGGCCAGCACAAGGTGCACCTTGTGCTCAGGGACAGGATGGCGCGGCCCAACAGATGCAGGAGGTCTCTCAGCGCTCGAGGTGGCGTCTTGTCGTCTCAAGCTGGGGGCGCATCTGACGTCACGTCCGGCAAGCGGCTGCGTATATCCGGCGGGGAGTGACACGCCCTCGGCTCGTTAGCTCCGCCCAGATGGAATCGGTCCGCCCTTCTTATTGGGTGCGGGGGGGGGTTTACCAGGCTCCGCCCTTGACGAGGAGCTGACAGCCAGCCCCTTCGTGGTAACCCCATGGGGCGCATGGATAATGGCGGCTAACCGAGCCGGAGGGAGGACGCACACTCCCCGCGCGCGCCGTTGTTGTTGTTGTTGTTGTAGCTGTAGTTGTTGTTGTTGTTGTTGTAGCTGTAGTTGTTGTTGTTGTTGTTGTTTGGGGAAGAAGATGGGAGGAGGTATGGGAAGGTCCTAAACTCACTACTGGTGCCATATAATCACATTCTGGTGCAACGAAGAGTCATAATTAATGGAAACGAGGCCTTAACTGACATAGATTAAGAATAACTAGGAAGATGTCCGAAAGTTGTCTACGTGTGGTGCGGTGGACCTGGGCACGACATTTAATGGGGGAATAAGGGGAAGGTCGGCTCTACTGATTGTTATTTACATGCAATGGGACTAGGGAATGGGGGACTGGGGAAAGTTGGGGAGTATTGGAAAAAATAGGGGAATATTTACAAGCGGATATGGAGGCCAAATTCCATATTCGCAACAATATATACAGACTTGGCATTTAATATGGAATATTTTTTTTGTGGGGGTGAACTTACTTTTCAAGATGTCTTAGAACCAAAAGTTCATTGGAATTATGTTGAAATTATTCTTGATTTTGTTAATGTGACCTTTAAAAGAAACAAAAACCACATTTGACATTTCGAAACAAATAAATTGATCCTTGAAAGTGATGTAAACTGATATCGAACTCAATTCATGGACAGTACTGTGTTAAACTTCTGTACGTTTTCCAGAAGTATCTCTTTATTTTGCACATTAGCCAAATTGTTTTTTAACAAAAACAAAAGTTAAATTACGACTGGGATTACGGACAGTAAAATTACAGTTCAGTACTTCGTGTAACCCCCACGAGCATTCAGGAGAGCACGTACACGTTGAGGCATGCTGTTCACGAGATTTGCATGCTGTTCACGAGTGACAATAGCCTGCTGCAATTCACGCACAGAGGTCGGCTGCTGGTCCAAGTGGTCGATTTGACGCGTTAATTCTGCCCACATGTTTTCTATCAGATTCATATCCGGGGACATGGCAGGCCACTCCATATGCTCCACACCACGGTCAGCAAGAAAGTGTTGGATCATGCGAGCACAATGAGGCCGTGCATTGTCATCTTGGAAGACAAAGTTTCCTCGAAAGGCTGCACGAGCAAATGGAAGCAATGTTTCTTCCAGAATGGCCCTGAACTTGAACTGGTTCAGGTTTCCATTCAGAACAACCAGGTCAGTTTTGCCCCCTGCATGAAAAGCAGCCCAACGGTCACCCCACCACCTCCAGCTTGGACTCTTGGCACTATACAATCTTTGTTGTAGGCTTCATGCACTTGTCTGCGCACTCGGACGCGGCCATCTTGACGATAGACCAGAAATCTAGACTCGTCACTGAAGATCACGTGATTCCAGTGTCCTGGCTGCCATTGACGGTGCTCTCTGCCCCACTGCAATCGGTGTTGGCGGTGTTGTCTGGTCAGGCGTGGCTTTCTCAGGGGATGCCTGGCACGATAGCCTGCTTGAACCGGTCGTTGGTTGACAAGCCTTCTGGATGCAGGCACATTTGTCAGTTGCTGCCACTCAGCCCTAAGCCGATTAGCTGACTTGGTACGGCCATTGCGGACTAACCGGTGCAGCTGGCGATCATCCCTCCTTGTGGTTCTGTGGGGACGTCCTGGCCTCGGTATTGGAGTAGGGACACCCCTCTGAGCATTTCGTTTCAGGATCTTTGACACCTGACCTTCAGTGATGCCATACTGCCGAGCAATAGCACGCTGTTTCATGCCGTAATTTCGTAAAGCCACCACTCCATGACAAACAGTATTGTCGAGTTGACGGACCATCTCCAGAGGAAGCAGCAATAACTTTTGGAGACATGCAGCAGTTGTTTTCCACTAATACAGAACGCAACAACCCTTGTATACCCGACTGTGAAGCCAATCATCAAATGCACCTGCACGTACATTTTGCCACGCCACCTGTGATATAATCCTGTTGTTGACTTCTTGCTGCGACAGACAATCAGTGACATGGTTCTTTCAACAAATAAATCACCAAAGTGTAAAAGAAACTCACTAGATTGATATACTGAGTTAAGAAAGTAAACCCAAGTCAAGAAAAAAAAAAAATTCCATATTAAATGCCAAGTCTGTATATATATCTATATATATATATATAACTATATATATAAAACACAGTTTGTGTGTGCGTGTGTGCGTGTGTGTGTGTGTGTGTGTGTGTGTGTGTGTGTGTGTGTGTGTGTAATGTTACCGATAGACTCCTAAACGGAGAGGCTCACGTACTTCATATTTGGCACAGACATGGCCATTGAGCCTGGGACGAACATGGCTGACCTAAAAATTTATTTCATAATATGTTTTTACCATATTTTAATCTCAGCGCGAAATATTATGACCGGAATCTGACCGGAAGCAGAGCAGCGCGCTGATTCGCTCAGAGCGATCACGTGATGTTCGTTGCCGCCATTAACTCAGTTACGCGTTCGCACGTATTTCAGAGCGATTGCGTTTTTGCCTTGTACTTCTGCATGATTAGCATTTAGAATGATTTAGCATGTTTCACATAGATTTGTTTTCAGCGAGCAGAAGTACCCGGCATTGTATGAATAATATATCGATAGTGCCGTGTCGGGCGGAGTGATGCCGCTGTGGGAGGGACCGAGCAAGGTCGCTGTGGGCGGGACCGAGCGAGGTCGCTGTGGGCGGGCCCGGGTGAGATCGCTGTGGGCGGGGCCGAGCGAGGCAGCTATGGGCGGGGCCGAAGAGAGGTTGCTGTGGGCGGGGCCGAGCGAGGTCTGCGTTAGTGCGTTGCCGTTGCCTGGTATAAAAAGATGGTGCTTGATGCTCCCTGCGTCAAGATACGGACTTGACTTGTCCGTCAAGATACGGACATTCCAATGATGATGATGATAAATGTAATACCACTCAAATAAGGCCCACAACTCAAGAGAGTGGAAAAAAACAATAAAATGAACAATACGGGGAAGGAGAAGCAACCACTCAGAAGAATGACAGAAAATCATTTCCCTTAAATTTACCGTGTTCACCAACTAGCACGACCAGATACAGGACACCAAAAGAATTTCCCTTACACATATCGTGTCCACCAACCAGCAAGACCATACCACTTACCTCTGGATCAAACTGTATTGCAAATATTCAAACGGTTTTTACATGCTGCCGTCTCCTAGCAACCAATGAAATTTTTAAAAAATATTGTAGCTTCACTTTTCACGGAGTATGAGCGTTCTATATATTTTCAATTCAGTGCGCCCGACTCGCTCACGTACTTGATTTGTGGCATAGACATGGCCATTGGGCCTTCACGGTGTAATTTGTGCGAGGCTTTTGTCCGAATGAGCTTGAGTCGAGAGGGCGAATGTACGGGTTGGGAATGTACGGGTCTCCCTTCCCCCGCCCGGCAACGCCGGTACTGGAGGGCGTCACAGGATCGGTGAGTCTCCAAAATCCGCTTCGTGCTGTTGCGAAGATTCAGGACGATGTCGCGATTGTTGTGCTGCTCTCCGACCATGCGAACTGCAACGTCATTGTTGACTGGCCTTCCCCTTCCCTCCCCCTTCCCCCTCCCCCTTCCCCCCTCCCCCCTCCATCCTCCCCTCCCCCTTCCCCCTTCCCCCTCCCCCTTCCCCCTCCCCCCTCCATCCTCCACCCTACCCCCTCCCCTTCCCCCTCCCTTTTCCCCTCCCCCTCCCTTTTCCCCCTCCCCCTCCCTTTTCCCCCTCCCTTTTCCCCTCCCCCTCCCTTTTCCCCCTCCCCCTCCCTTTTCCCCCTCCCCCTACCCCTTCCCCTCCCCTCTTCCCCTCCCCCTCCCCCTTCCCCTCCCCCTCCCCTACCCTCCCCCCTCCCCTCCCCTCTCACCCCTCTCCTCTCCCATCCCTCCCATCCCTCCCCCCCTCTTCTCCCCTCCCCCCTCCCTCCCCCTCCCCTCCCCCCCTCCCTCCCCCTCCCCCTCCCCCCTCTTCTCCCTCACGTTTATACACAGAATGCCGGGTACTTCCCCCCCCTCTTCTCCCCTCCCCCCCTCTCCTCCCCTCCCCCCCCCCCTCTCCTCCTCTCCCCCCCGTTCCCCTCCCCTCATCTTCCCCCTCCCCTCCCCTCCCCCGCCCGGCAATGCCGGGTACTTCTGCTAGTATATATATATATATATATATATATATATATATATATATATATATATATATATATATATATATATATATATATATATATATATATATATATATATATATATATATATATATACAGACTTGGCATTTAATATGGAATATTTTTTTTTTCTTGACTTGGGTTTACTTTCTTAACTCAGTATTTCAATCTGGTGAGTTTCTTTTACACTTTGGTGATTTATTTGTTAAAAGAACCATGTCACTGATTGTCTGTCGCAGCAAGAAGTCAACAACAGGATTATATCACAGGTGGCGTGGCAAAATGTACGGACAGGTGCATTTGATGATTGGCTTCACAGTCGGGTATACAAGGGTTGTTGCGTTCTGTATTAGTGGAAAACAACTGCTGCACGTCTCCAAAAGTTATTGCCGCTTCCTCTGGAGATGGTCTGTCAATTCGACAATGCTGTTTGTCATGGCGTAGTGGCTTTACGAAATTACGGCATGAAACAGCGTGCTAATGCTCGGCAGTATGGCATCACTCAAGGTCAGGTGTCAAAGATCCTGAAACGAAATGCTCAGAGGGGTGTCCCTCCTCCAATCCCGAGGCCAGGACGTCCCCGCAGAACCACAAGGAGGGATGATCGCCAGCTGCACCGGTTAGTCCGCAATGGCCGTACCAAGTCAGCTAATCGGCTTAGGGCTGAGTGGCAGCAAGACAAATGTGCTTGTATCCAGAAGGCTAGTCAACCAACGACTGGTTCAAGCAGGCTATCGTGCCAGGCGTCCCCTGAGAAAGCCACGCCTGACCAGACAACACCGCCAGCGCCGATTGCAGTGGGCCAGAGAGCACCGTCAATGGCAGCCAGGACACTGGAATCACGTGAACTTCAGTGACGAGTCTAGATTTCTGGTCTATCGTCAAGATGGCCGTGCCCGAGTGCGCAGACAAGTGCATGAAGCCTACAACAAAGATTGTATAGTGCCAAGTGTCCAAGCTGGAGGTGGTGGGGTGACCGTTTAGGCTGCTTTTCATGCAGGGGGCAAAACTGACCTGGTTGTTCTGAATGGAAACCTGAACCAGTTCAAGTACAGGGTCATTCTGGAAGAAACATTGCTTCCATTAGCTCGTGCAGCCTTTCGAGGAAACTTTGTCTTCCAAGATGACAATGCACGGCCTCATCGTGCTCGCATGATCAAACACTTTCTTGCTGACCGTGGTGTAGAGCATATGGAGTGGCCTGCCATGTCCCCGGATATGAATCCGATAGAGAACTTGTGGGCAGAATTAAGGCGTCAAATCGACCACTTGGACCAGCAGCCGACCTTTGTGCATGAATTGCAGCAGGCTATTGTCACTGCATGGCAAGCGATTCCTGTCCAAACCTTGGCAAATCTCGTGAACAGCTTGCCTCAACGTGTACGTGTTCTCCTGAATGCTCGTGGGGGTTACACGAAGTACTGAACTGTAATTTTACTGTCCGTAATCCCAGTCGTAATTTAACTTTTGATTTTGTTAAAAAAAAATTTGGCTAATGTGCAAAATAAAGAGATACTTCTGGAAAACGTACAGAGGTTTAACACAGTACTGTCCATGAATTGAGTTCGATATCAGTTTACATCACTTTCAAGGATCAATTTATTTGTTTTGAAATGTCAAATGTGGTTTTTGTTTCTTTTAAAGGTCACATTAACAAAATCTAGAATAATTTCAACATAATTCCAATGAACTTTTGGTTCTAAGTCATCTTGAAAAGTAAGTTCACCCCCACAAAAAAAATATTCAATATTTAATGCCAAGTCTGTATATATATATATATATATATATATATATATATATATATATATATATATATATTGTTATGGATCTCTGACGTCGGCCCTCCCCTTATCAAGGGGGGATTAATCCCCTTGTCTTTTTATCTGGCCGATGCGATCCTGGGGGTTATAACGTACTTCCCGGGCAGCGTTAGGTAGGGTTTTTAGGACTAGGGATTTGCTACTACCTAAGTACTAACGCTGACCTGAAACGAGGAAATAACTCCCACCCGAATCACGGATATTGATGGAATATGCCGAGCGGATAGCAATCCGCGATCCGAGCTGTTAACCAGTGACTAGACCCGCTTATAGCAGTTCCTAATCGTGCCACGCGTACCCAATGGAGAAAAGACTGGGACGATCGAATTAGGAAGAAACCAGGAAGAACAAGGTAATTTATTACAATTTGTACAAGAAGAGGAAAATAAAGAATGTACAAGGAAGAGGAAGAAAAAGGACACAGCGCAGCCTTATTCAGTCTTAACTTATTCCCTGGACTCAGGCCCGCTCGCTCTCAGACTCGGTCTCAGGCTCAGACTCACACAGGGGGGTAGAAGGTAGGGTGGAAGGTCCGGCTATGGCGTCCACCGCTCGTCCCTGTCCTCGATTCGTTCCGTGCAGCAGATCGAAACCTGGCAGACAGCTCTCCATGTAGCAGAGGCGCGAGCGGACAATTATATCGGGGAGATGGTAAGCTGGGCTATCGGCAACTTCGTGGCTCTTGGCCGCATACGTAATAGGAATACGGGTGTTTGGATGTTGCGCACCGCAAGCCCAAGCCGAATTCTCAACCAGCGATCCCCGATAAACCCTTCACAATGGCGCGTGCCTCCAACAAATGTCCTTCAACGCTGATCGTACAGCTTCGTTGGCACAACGCGCTCGCCCCCTCAAGTCCTTCTCATAACTCTGCGCATGTTCAGGTCAAGCGCCTCTCTCTCCCCGCTCATAACTTGATACGGCAACTCCCTGCTCATAACCCGGGTACAATGTTCACAATCAGTCCTCCCCTCATAACTGAGGTGGGGGCCTCGCGCAAGGGGTTATATTGCCACGCCCAGCGAACCCTCTCGAATCACCAGCCACACCCTATCAGTCGATCTTACTCGAGCCCTGGTTGGCTGGTGATGGCTTACCGGCTCCGCCTTGATGGCTGCTTGATGTGGCCGCACCTCCACCCCTGCGCTCCGCCCCCTTTTCGGGCTTTACCTCGTGGCATTTGGGCTGGTCTGAGCGAGCCCAAGGGCAGCGAAGGCTGCTGGTAGCCTAAAGGGCGAGGGTGATTACAGACTGGCTAGCGCTTAGTAAGGGTAATTACTAATTGAAAGGGTAATTGGACACTCCGCTTCCGGTCCGGTCTGGAGAGGACGCTGGCGTTACTTGTTCGCCGCTTCTCCGACTGGGCCATTGTACATAGTTTGCTTTTCTGGTGGTCGTGGTGGATTTTTGACCGTTGGGTCTGCCCTCTGCTCGGTCCCGGCTCTGCTCCTGGCTTCGCCTGCCCGGCTCCTCCACTGTTTCCTCAGGCCCGCTCCCGTTGTTTGCGGCGGTGGCTGTTTGCCGCTGTGGTCTTGATTAGCGGCTGCAGTCGTTTGCCGCTGCGTTTGCCGCTTTGCCTCCTCGACCTTGGCCTCGTACTCGTCCCTTCGCTCCTGCCTGGCATGGCTCTGAGGTACTCCGCCGCAAGGCTTCTTCTGCTCAATACCCGCTCCACCCCATCATGCATCTCTGCCATCAAATCAAATGGACTCCTCCGACGACCCAGGTACATTCACCGTGGCTCCGGTCGTAAGTTTGTTTATTTGCAATCAGGTCACTCCATCCCCGTCCTCTGGTCGGCTCAGCGCACTCTCACTCTTCGTCCCAGCGCACCTGGTCACAGCAACGCACACGATCGCACCTCCTGCCTACGAACCCTGGCTAAATCACCTGAATTCAACCCTGCTGTTCAAAACAACATCAAGCTCATCCTGTTCAACACCCGGTCCCTCAACAACAAATGCCTCATCCTGAACGAATACATCCTGGATAACAAACTGGACTTTCTCTGTCTCACCGAAACCTGGCAACAACCTCTGGACTACTACACACTTAACCTCACCACACCCAATGGATATTCCTACGTCAATAAACCACGCTCGGAGGGCCGAGGTGGTGGAATTGCCGTTATCCACCGTCAAGACATCAAGACCAACCTCATCTCCATCTCATCTGCTCCATCATTTGAACACCTGGCTTTAAAACTCTCTGGTCACACGCAGTCAGTCATGGCTGTCGTCTACCGCCCTCCCAAACCACACCCATCATTCCTGTCTGACTTCTCCTACTTTCTGACCCAGCTATGTTCCCTCTCCCCCTCAATCCTCCTCCTTGGTGATTTCAATATCCACATGGACTCCACTGACTCCACAATAACCACTGACTTCACTGATTTACTCACCTGCTTTAACCTCACTCAACATGTCGACTTTCCTACCCATATCCGTGGTCACATTTTGGACCTTGTCTGCTCCACTGGATTAAATTTGCACCATCTCTATGGCTCCGACCTCACCCTCTCTGACCACTTAGCCATCACTCTGACCATCAACATCCCCGCCCCAACACCAAGGCATTATCGCACAATCAACTTCCGTAAGCTAAACGCTCTTTCACCTACCTCATTCTCATCCACCCTCTCTGAAAAAATGTCCACTTCTCCCTTCATTGACCTCCACACCCCTTCCGAACTCACTGACTACTACAACCACACTCTCTCCTCCTGCCTTGACCAGCTTGCGCCTGTAAAAACCAAAACAGTTTCTTTCACCCATTCTGCTCCCTGGTTTACCCCTGAACTCCGCCTGATGAAAACTCATGCTCGCCAACTTGAAAGACTCCGCAATAAAACGGGTCTCACAGTTCACTCCCAAGCCTACAAGGACCACCTACAACACTACAAAGATGCCCTCTCCCGCGCCCGCTCTGCCTACAACTCTCAAATTATCCACTCTGGCTCCAGAAACCCAAAAGCACTCTTCTCGACAATAAACAAACTCCTCCGCCCCCTGAACACCACCACGCAGTCATTCACAGTCGACAACTGCATCTCCTTCCTCTCTTTCTTCCAACGCAAAATTGACAACATCTACAACAGCTTGACCACCGCCGCACCCGCTCCCCCTCCAACCACCTGCCCCCCCTTGTCCTGCCATCCCCTGTCTCGGTTCTCCCCAATCTCCCCTACTGACCTCTCTGAACTCCTCATAGGAATGAAAACTGCCACCTGCACTCTTGACCCCATCCCCTCCAGCTTTGTCAAAGCCTCCCTCCCTGCTCTCTCTCCACTTATCATTGCAACAATAAACTCCTCCCTGTCTACAGGCATCGTCCCACCTTCCCTCAAAATTGCTGCTGTTACCCCCATTCTAAAAAAACCTGGTCTAAACCCCGACACCCTAAACAACTTCAGACCCCTCTCCAACCTACCCTTTCTGTCAAAAGTTTTGGAACGCGCTGTAGCCACTCAACTCAAACATCACCTCTCTGCCAATAACCTGTATGAAACATTCCAATCCGGATTCCGGTCCAACCACAGTACTGAAACTGCTCTCCTCAAAATCACCAACGACCTTCTCCTCTCCTCTGATGCTGGCAACCTCAACATTCTCGTCCTCCTCGACCTCAGCGCTGCCTTTGACACCATCGATCACACTATCCTCCTCACCCGACTTGAATCCACCTTTAACGTTACCGGCACTGCCCTCTCTTGGATTAAATCATACCTCTCTGACAGATGCCAGTTCATCTCCATCAATAACTGCAAATCCCCCACTGCTCCCCTCCCCCAAGGTGTCCCCCAAGGTTCAGTTCTTGGCCCCCTCCTCTTCATCCTTTACCTGTCCCTGCTCGGTCACTTAATCCGCCGTCATGGTCTCCAATTCCACTGCTTCGCCGATGACATCCAGCTTTTCATCTCCACCAAGTCCGTCTCCACCGACACCCACTCTATCCTGACAAACTGCATCACTGAAATAAAATCCTGGCTTCAAATCAACTTCCTCAAGCTTAACTGTGATAAATCTGAAATAATCATCATTGGCCCAAAAACGCTCACAAAATCCACCCATAACTTTGCCCTCAATATCGACGGTATCCCAGTATCCACCTCCCCTCACATCCGGAATCTTGGCGTCATCTTTGACCAAACCCTTTCCTTCGACAAATACACTAAACAGATCACAAAGTCAGCCTTCTTTCACCTGAAAAACATTGCCCGTCTCCGCTCATCCCTCTCCTCCACGGCTGCAGAAACCCTCATCCACGCCTTCATCACCTCCCGTCTGGACTACTGCAATAGCCGCCTCTATGGTTCACCCTCAAAAATCACCAATAAACTCCAATACATTCAGAACTCCGCTGCCCGTCTACTCACCCATTCCCGGACCCGTGACCACATCACCCCCGTCCTTTACAAGCTTCACTGGCTCCCCATCCCCCAGAGAATCCAGTACAAAATCCTCCTCTTGACATACAAAGCCCTCCATAACCTGGCCCCATCCTACCTGGCTGACCTCCTCTCCAGACACACTCCCACCCGCAACCTCCGCTCTGCTGGTACCAACCTCCTGACCCTCTCCATCCGGACCAAATTCAGATCCTGGGGGGACAGGGCCTTCTCCATCGCTGCTCCCACCCTCTGGAACTCACTACCTCACACCATCAGAGACTCCTCCTCACTCACCACATTCAAAACATCACTAAAGACCCACCTGTTCAACACTGCATTCAACATTCAACCCACAGCATTTAACCCCTGACTATCTCTTCTCCTTCTCCCTCCTTTTGCTTTAAATATTTCCCTATTGATTCTTGTCTTTTTTGCAATTGTTGTTTTCATGTATTGTTATGCATTATGTTTGCCACTCTGTCAAAGCGCCTTTGGGCTTCTGGAAAAGCGCTATACAAAATAAATGAATTATTATTATTATTATTAGTGGCGTCGCTTGGAGGGAGGCTGCAAAATGGACGAGGGGCCTACTCTTATTTGTTTTACGCAACGCAGATGCAACTATTGGGAATGGCCTTATCCTAAACACATACTATGAAATAACTGACGTCCTAAGGTGACCTACGTGTTGCTTGTGGCCTACCTATGGGGTGCAACCTTTAACCTTTAATGATGTTACCTGTGCTGGGTTCTCAAAACCGCAACAATATATATATATGTATATATATATTGTTGCGGTTTTGAGTTTTTTTTTTACAAATAAAGGTTAATTTCCCCCTCATAGATTAGTCACACTACAACACGTAGCCTCGCAATAGTTCAGTTATGTCTTAGTAAATCTAAGCATAGTCCTTTTCCTGTGTTAGTTTTGCGTTGAGTAGAATAATGAGAGTTAGGTCCTTCCATTGCTTATGCCGCCTCGATACTATGGCTTTGGCGCGAAATGGCACGAGGCCCGTCTAACAAGTCGATCCAGGCCGAAGGAAGGTGGAGGAGAAGCCGACGCTAAGCGCGAGCCGCCATTCAGGGCTCGAAGGGAGTGGCTTAGCACTTCGTCAAAAGGCGTGGCTAGAACATTCGATGCGGGCTAAGGGCGTGGCAATATAACCCTTTGTGAAAAAGCCCCCACCCCAGTTATGGGGAGAGGCGCTTGAGAGTTGGACGAGTTCTGAGGAGAGGTGCGCTGATACGAGTTCTCAGTTTCGAGGGGAGAGGCGTTTGAACAAGTTAATTGCTCGGTTGAGCTTGAGGCACATCCTCTATTGAGTTACGCGAGTGAAAGCACGCCGCTGATTAATAGCGCTTTGAGGAACCACCGAGCTGTGTGAAAGTGTGTGGCGAGGTTCAAGGGGAGGTATGAGATTTCGGAGCCACGCACCTTGGCAAATGCGATGCTCCGACCGGGGCCGGTTGGGTCATCGTGCGTGGGACCGCGAGGCCCCGCATAGGGATGGAGCCCTGAACCTCGACCCGTCCATATCTCCTCCCCTGGATCGAACATGCTGGATGGACCTCCCATACAGGAGACCAACCACTCGCATGGATCGCTCGGCCTTTCGAGGTCGAGCCATGACAATGTATATCCACATGGAGAGGCTCAAGTGTAGCGGACAGATGAGAGTAGTGTACCCTACGTGGAGGAATGGTGGTGTCACCATTCCTCACACAATCAGGGCCCATGAGCATTAGTTTAGGGGGATGGCAGTGACAGGCACATGGGGGTGCCAGCAATGGTTACCTCCATGGGGCACCGAAGCTAGCCGAGGGAGGGCTAGGATAATGAAAGGGAATTAGCAGACTGTAGAAGACAGAGATTTAAGTAGTGACACTGTACTATAGTGGAGACGTAGACAGTTTAGGTGGTTGATAATGACGGAGGCAGTGCAGAGTATAACGGGATGCCGGGGAAGCACGAGAGTAGGGGAAGTAGATAGATAGATGATGCTGTGTGCTTGGTGAAGAATTGTGTGAGAATATACGGAGTTGTGTGTGGAAAATAAATGGAATTGGTTTGAGGAGTGAGAACAAAAGGTGTGCAAGGAAAGAAGTGTGTGAGCACAAAAGGTGTGTGACACAAAAGGTGTGTGAGATAAAAGGTGTGCGAATAAGTAGTGTGGAATGCTTGGTGTGGGAATAAAAGGTATGGAATGCATGGTGCAAAGGAGTGAATGGGGGAAGAGTGGACCCCCATTCACGGATACCCGGGGCGGGTAGAGTAAGTGTTAGGTAGAGGGTATAGGTAAATTGTGGTTGGATATTGGCATCTGTGGTGCGGGTGGAAGAATGGTGATTGGATGGGTGCATTAGTGTTGTGGAAATGGCCTGGCGTGTAGCCTGTTAGTGTGTGTAGTTGGTTTGGGCACTCCACCACTGTGAGGATGTCGGCCAGGTGAGGCCGCAGGTGGGCTCTGGGAGCCAGTAGTTGTGGATGGGGCCCGAGAATCCGGAGGACGGACCCGGGTAGCCCAGTGCCAGAGGGCACCATGGGGTGACAGAGCCAGGAGGGGCCTTCCCCAGTTAGATAGGTTAGGTAAGGAGCAGGTAAGCTCGGGTGGCAACTACAGTGGTGGAGGTGTGCAGGTGGGTAGACCTGCTGGGAGAGCTACACGTCGCAGCCCAGAAATTGTGCGAGGGCACCGGGAGATGAATCGGGGGAGTGAGACCCCAAATTGAGAAGCACCACAGTTTGGTCAATGGGAATTGGTTTTTAGAACCCATAGTGTAAGTTGGCCAATGGATTGGCAGGGAGAGACCCCGGGTAGTGTAAAGTGTGTTAAGGTCATTTAGAGGATAGTTAGGAAGAAGGATCTCCTCGCACCATCTGCATCCACTCACCTGAGATGAGGTAACTCCACACCATGCCATGTTTTATTATTTTTCATTAATGCAAATGTTTTGGATTGTGAGACGCATCATGACGTGGGTGTGACATTGTGCGTAATTCCATCTCTCCCTCCTTATGAGGATTGATGACGAATTGGGTGATGGCAAATTTTCGATAGTGGGGGAGTGAAGACGAATTTGGTATAAGGGAAATAAGGGGAAGACGTGACGGTAGCGACGGATTGGTAATGTGTAGATTTTTGTACATATGGGGTAAGGGCAAGGGTAGTGTAGGTGACAGGGGGGTGACGTACGGTAGGGACGAGCTTTCTCATTTCGCTCTCCGTACGCATTTCGCCTTGCATTGCCTTATTGATGTGTACCCTTGTGACCTTACCCCTCGCTCATTTCTCGTGTCCCCCTTTTGTCTCCCACATGACCTGTGCGCCATGGGGCGCCGAGGGGAGCGTGCGTGAGTCGGCCATTGTGCGCCCGGAACTCTCAGAACCAGCTGTCTGCATCGATGCACCACATTATGGACCACATGTCTGTGGCCGAGCACCACTTATAGACCCCATGGGTTGGGGCATGGCCCCTCTGCTGGAACCAGCCATGAAGGCCCGAAATCTTGCTGGCGGACCTTGGCCACAGGGCACCGATGCCACACAGGTGAAGCACACTGTGGGCCATAAATAAAAGAGAATAAAAAGGACACATTGGGCAACTTTATTGCAAATAGGCCGCCAGTAAGAAAATGAAAGAATGACAACAACTGGAAGACAATAATAATAACCAGCAGAGGGAGCCGAAGAGCAAGAGACCACCTGCAGGGTTAGGGGTTGTTGATTTTATTTTGATTGAACATTGATGAACAATGGTGTCTGCACCGATTGGTGCTTGGGTGTGTATTGGTGCGTTTTTGGGTGCTTTCATGGTGCATTGATGCAGAGCAGACTGTCTCCCCCCCCAGAAAGAACAATCACAGGTCCTGGGTTAGTCTTGTAAATAAAAATAGCGTCATTGTAAATAATGCTCCCCACCGTCAGTGTGTAGTTTGAAGACCATTCCGCAATTCGGTTAACTGTGGGCGTAAGTCTGTTAGGCAGGGTGAAATGGAGCAGCGGGACACATTTATTTATGTTTTAAAACTGCCGCACTCAGGGTCAGGTTAAAAGTAGAGGGAACTACACCTACGTGTCACACTAAATAAAAGTTGTAGGCCCGGGCCATGCCTAAGAGGAGGAGGGTGCAGTGTTGCGGATATGAGGACTGTATTTTTTTGATTGTGTGCTTTATTATTATTATTATTGTTTATTCTGCGCCCCCTGCCTCCGGAGCTGTGTAAAGGTGAAAGGGCATCCCATAATTAGTCCACAAGCATACACGTCAGCCAATAATAGAATACCCCTGTTCGATAGTTATATCTTATTCTGTGTTTTAGGGTAAGGCTGTGTCTCCCATTAATTGAAGTACTCCATTGCACCAGTGAAAGAGAATAGATCCCCTTTCATTCCCATCCCCAAAATCTCCATTTCCTTTCACATCCCCTTTCGTCATTGCCAAGCCTCGATTGCCAATTACCTCCCCTCCAAAACCACCATTGAACATGTGCTCGGGTCGGGGAAGAGGGGCGTGCCCGCCCGTCGTCATCAAGGGCGGAGCCAGAGGGTCGCGTGACCAACGAGGGCCGAGGTGAGCACACCGATGGGCGTGTCCTGAAGGCCGGCGGCTTGATCGCCGGAGGCGCTATAAAGGCGCGCGCGCAAGAAGTGTGGGGTGGTCGGTGGTGAGGAGTGAGTGGACCAAGAGAGAGAAAGAGTGGTTGGACCAAGAAAGAGAAAGAGTGGTTGGACCAAGAAAGAGAAAGAGTGGTTGGACCAAGAGAGAAAGAGTGGTTGGACAGGGAGACGTGCAAGAGTGTTGTTGAGTTGAGGGTTTGGACCAGACGAGTCAGACGAGTCCTGGCAAAGCAAGCGGCGGCCACAGCAGCAACAACACCCAACAGCCGCTTGGGGCCTGGACGGCGGTTTTGAGCAGGGCCGCGAAGGAACGGCGGCTGCTAAACGCGCCGATCGTGCTGCAGGACCCCCTTGGACCTTCCTCTCCCTCCAGCCATCCACCTCCTGCCTTTCCACCCTTCTTGTGTACGTGAGTTTGTTCTGTGTGTCTTGTCCCTGGGTATTTAATTAAGTCTGTATAAGCTAGTATTTGCACTGTGTCACCTGCGTCTTATGTGTTGTAAATAAACGTGACTGCTTTCTTTTTGCTTGTGTGTATAATAAATCCAATTACTCTTCTGTCCGTCTTCTCGTCTTAATTCCTTTTCCTCTTTGCATTTCGTCGTTTTAGTCTTTTCCAGATTGGGCAGCTGCGGTGCGATACGGCCAAAGTTCTGGGTGAATCAGGTGAGTCGGGGAACAACTGTTCGGTCGCGGAGCCTTCGCTCGGCAAACAACATCCTAAACTGCGTACCGTAACAATATATATATATACATATATATATATATATATATATATATATATATATATATATATATATATATATATATATATATATATATATATATATATATATATATATATTGTGAGAAACCACCGGTGAAACCACCTGTTCTCACCCAGATTTGGTGCCCCGCCCACCGCGTGACGTGGCCTCCTTGGAGCCTCACGCGATCGGGAGGCGATTCGGCACGTGATTGGTGGAGAGTCGAGAGAGCGCGGTGGCCATCTTATGCAACGGACGCGACTCGAAGGCGCCGAGTGGGAAATAGATAAAGGGATTTCCCTTAATCTTCACGACAGCCGCGTTGGGCTGATCGTTTACCGTTCTGTATTTTACGAGTGAGTAACTCCGGAAGAGAACGAGTGATTCCCGGATCTCGTGGATTGGAACCGTGAGTCAGATATTGCCTGCGTCGTGTTGGAGCTGCTGGCCGACCGTTCCTGCAGGCCTTGTGCGGTGTATTCCACTCTGTTACCCTCCGAGTCCCGGAGATCGTCGATTGGAACCGCGAGTGATCTTGCCTGCGTCCTGTTTGGAGCTTCTGGGGCCGACAGTTCCTGCAGGCTTTGTGCAGTGTATTCCATTCTGTTACCATTTATGGTTTTTGTGATCGAGCCAATAAAGCATCGTGCCTTACCCCTAGAAGGCCGATTAAAACACAATTGTGTTTATTGAGTTCTCTCTGTCCACTCCGTGGACTACTTGAAGCCCGGACATTAACGTCCGTATTCCGTGCTGGGAACCATTTCACAGCCGGGATCGCGACAAATGGGTTGCTCGTCCTAGGATCATTCAAGTAAGAGACATTCGAATTGAGACGGGAATTCTGCATCTGCATCTTCTTTGCATCTGCTCACCAGCGGACGCCGTCTTGGAGGAGCCTTCTCACCAGCGGACGCCGTCTTGGAGGAGCCTTCTCGCCAGCGGGCGCCGTCTTGGAGGAGCCTTCTCGCCGTGGGACGCTGTCTTGGGTGGTGCTTCACTGCCGAATAAGTGAATAGCTTCGGATCCCTCCAAACAACCGACAAAAAAAAAAAAAAAACGTGAGTATTTGTACGTGGTATTTTTCTCATTGGCAATTTGATGTGCGGTGGTGATATTGTGTAGTTCGTGTCGTATTTCCCCAACAGAGCGTTGTGTTTGAGCGTTGTGTTTTGTGCCTTGTCTTATGATAACTCGTAGCCAAGCTATGTCGACCAGAGAAGTGAGAGTTCAACCTGATCATGTTGACAGTCGCATGGGTGGCGATGCGAGCGACGCAATCAGCCTTGACCCAGTCACTAAACCCGATATGTTAGGAAGCGATTCCATCATGACTAAATGCATGCGTTCGCCCTTCTGGACCGGGCTGACTCCGGTTCAACAACTTGACATGTATAACAGGGAGAATGACAGGGCAGAGGCAGAGCGTGCGGCAGCAGAGAGAGAGCGTGAGAGAGAGAGAGAGCGTGCGGCAGCAGCAGAGGCAGAGCGTGCTGCGGCAGCAGAGAGAGAGCATGCGGCAGCAGAGAGAGAGCGTGAGAGAGAGAGAGAGCGTGCGGCAGCAGCAGAGGCAGCAGCAGAAGCTGAACACGTCAGAGAGCATGAGTTGCGAATGTTGACTGAACGACCGCGGGCAGAGGGGTCTGCTGCAAGAGTCCCGGAAACTGTTCATGTTCGTTTGCCGGACTGGACGGGAGACACGAAGCCAGAAGCGTATCTGGAGATGGCGGAGAAGTTGTTGGCTGCCGGTGGCATTGATGAGAGCTTGTGGGTCGGCCATCTTGTGAGCCATCTATCTGAGAAGGCGAGGGAGGTATATGCGAGGATGGCAACCGAGGACGCAAACAAATACAGGGCATTGAAGGCCGAGATTTTGAACGCCTATGCGGTGTCCGCATGTATTTATAGGAGAAATTTTTTCAGCTGGACTCGTGAGTCCAGTCAAACCTATGAGGAACATTCGCGGGCCTTGTTGGAACAGCTGCAGAGATGGTTCAAGGGGAGCAAGGTTGAGTTACCTCAAGCGGTTGCGGAACTCCTGGTGCGTTACCGTATCGATCAGCAGCTTCCGCCTGACTTAGCATTGTTTCTTGTCGACAAAGACACTGTTTCCTTGGCAGACTGCGTCAACCTTATTGATAAACATGTTTTGGCGTGCAAAATGCTGCAAGTCACGCAGTCGCGTCGTAAGACGGAGGAGTCTGCGATCAAGACCGCCCCCCGTCTGCCCGGCGGCTGGATCGAGGGGAGGGGTTCTCCGATGCCCTCCACTGGTGGCGGTCGCGAGCCGCAGACCAGGGCAGGGCCCTGGTGCGATTTCTGCAAACGCGTGGGGCACGGTGAAAACCGCTGCTTCTCTAATCCCGCTAGTCCGGCCTACCGAGGCAACCCTCCTGTTAAGTCGGAGGGAGATCAGTGGAGCTCATCCGCCGGGCCCTCGCACACGACGGTGGCATCGGTGACCGAGGTCACTGCCACCGAGGCTAATTCCATTCATCCACTGTACCAGGATTATTCAGGGACAGCCTTAGTGGGTGGCCCTGATTCGATGCTGAAGTTTGAGGCCCAATACCTTCGGGATACTGGGGCGACACGGTGTGTTCTCCGGGCGGGGGTAGTTCCGGCCTCTCAGATGCGTTATACCGGCGAGTATACCCTCCTTCGGGGCATTGACCGGGTTCTTGGCCGGTATCCCCTTGCCCTCCTCGAGGTCCGGAGTGACATTTTTAAGGGTCCAGTGACCTGTGTGGTGGTACCCTACTACCCGATACCCGGGGTCTCCTTGCTGATTGGCAATGATGCCATGGCCAGGGAGGAGTCATTGACTCTGACCTGTGGGGGGGTCACTAGATCCCAGAGTAAACAGGCGGAGAGAGTGGCGGAGTCAGACATATCTTCACTCTGGCCCGAGGAGCCCAGCGCCTCGACTCCAGTTCCCGACGGTGACGTTGCGTCAGCTGAAGTCCACCCGAGCCTCCCGTCAAGCCACCCTCAGGTGCCGTGCTCCTCAGGGACCGCTCCCGCCATGTCGCGATTCAGCAGGAACGCTAATGCTAAGGTATATGTGGGAAACCTGGGCAATGGAGCAGCGAAAGCCGAGCTAGGGAGGGTCTTCGAACATTACGGACCACTCCGCAACGTATGGGTTGCTCGAAACCCACCTGGATTTGCAGTTGTTGAGTTTGAAGAGCCACGAGATGCTGAAGATTCGGTCAGAGCCCTTGATGGAAGGTTAATTTGCGGATCGCGTGTGTGCGTCGAGATGTCGAATGGCATGTTGCGGCGGCCTCGTTTCAGACGCCCTTTGGTCCGCAGGCCTTTCGACCCGAACGATCGATGTTACCAGTGCGGTGAAAGGGGTCATTACGCATATGACTGTTGTTCTCGACACCGGAGGAGTACCCGCCGCTCTAGGTCTCGGCCCGTTTCCTTCCTGTCAACGCTTCCCCCAACTTGAGTTTGGCCCCCTTGCCTCTCTATTGTGCTTTGTGTGAAGTGTAACTCTTGTAGGGTAGATATTAATGTGGTGTATGGTGTTAAAATTTGTGTGTGAAAAAAAAAAACCAAACTGGTTCATTGTTAACCTGTTAATGCCTGTTAATTGCCTGTGCGTTAATAATTGCGTTATTGTTGCGCTATTGCGTTGCGTTGTATTGTTGCGTTGTTGCGTTATTGTTGTTAATAAGTGTTAATAATTGTTAATTGCGTTAATTGCCTGTTAGCGATTACCGCCATCATCTTGCCATGTGATTTGCACCTACTACAAATACTGGTTTTAAAAACGCCGTCTATTCGACGGGGTTTTTACTTAGGGGGGGAGGACTGTGAGAAACCACCGGTGAAACCACCTGTTCTCACCCAGATTTGGTGCCCCGCCCACCGCGTGACGTGGCCTCCTTGGAGCCTCACGCGATCGGGAGGCGATTCGGCACGTGATTGGTGGAGAGTCGAGAGAGCGCGGTGGCCATCTTATGCAACGGACGCGACTCGAAGGCGCCGAGTGGGAAATAGATAAAGGGATTTCCCTTAATCTTCACGACAGCCGCGTTGGGCTGATCGTTTACCGTTCTGTATTTTACGAGTGAGTAACTCCGGAAGAGAACGAGTGATTCCCGGATCTCGTGGATTGGAACCGTGAGTCAGATATTGCCTGCGTCGTGTTGGAGCTGCTGGCCGACCGTTCCTGCAGGCCTTGTGCGGTGTATTCCACTCTGTTACCCTCCGAGTCCCGGAGATCGTCGATTGGAACCGCGAGTGATCTTGCCTGCGTCCTGTTTGGAGCTTCTGGGGCCGACAGTTCCTGCAGGCTTTGTGCAGTGTATTCCATTCTGTTACCATTTATGGTTTTTGTGATCGAGCCAATAAAGCATCGTGCCTTACCCCTAGAAGGCCGATTAAAACACAATTGTGTTTATTGAGTTCTCTCTGTCCACTCCGTGGACTACTTGAAGCCCGGACATTAACGTCCGTATTCCGTGCTGGGAACCATTTCACAGCCGGGATCGCGACAAAATATATATATATATATATATATATATATATATATATATATATATATATATATATATATATATATATATATATATATATATATATATATATATATATATATATATATATATATATATATACATATATACATACATATATATATATATATATATATATATATATATGTTATGTACTTTAAGGCTTTATATTTATGGGCAGGCTTTATATTTTGGGATGCTTTCTAGTTATTATACTCCCCACGCTTTTTGGGGGAAAAAAAACGGGAGGATATTGCAATCGGCCCCGTCTGTCTGTCTGGCTGTCCGTCACACTTATCTTCTCCTAAAAGGTTGTGTAAAAATTCACCAAAATTGGTAGTTGTGATCATCAGCCACCACGTGGCAAGAATTAGGTGCAAGAGCAGTATATTTTTTGACTCCGCTCCCTGGGGCATGGTCAAACGGCCAAATACCCAAAAATGCAATTACGGACGGATTTTAAAACATTTGTTCATGAAGCTTTGTATATGCAATCAACATTGAGGAATGCATGAAATATGTAATAATTTTTGGGATTTGACTCCCGTTTCATGCCTCTGGGGTAGGGGCAGGGGACGATGGGTCAAAGGGGTCAAAATGGAAAAAAACATTCACTAAAAAATTGATATTAAGTTATTCCTTTTTGAACTTTTTGCCATCTTTCAACTTTTCTTTATGTGTGGATTTGCGATGGCGTGCTATCGACTTTGCTGTAGTTTGCTTTTACATTGATCTAAATCTCGTGGACGCGCTGTGCACATATCACAAAGACATTACAAGACCTCGGTTTACTTAAAATTAATTAGAAGAACATAATAAACAATACATTTGAGCCTGTGATGTTTGCATCACTTTATCCATGTGCTCAGATGAGAAACCTAAACATCCAACTTCATTGCAAATTGGCTGAAATATAGTACTTCAGGTAAAGAAATTTTTGCAAAATCGAAATAATTTGGTTGTGCAAGTAAGGTATGACTGTTACTGTGTAATATGAGCAGTATTGTCTGACATGCAGGATGCTTTGCAGAGGTATCGGACTACATTTGACCTATCTCATGTCGTTCAGATTTCTGACTCAACTATAAACTTTCAGACTGGTTTTTCGCAGATGAGTTCCAGAAAGTTCTAGAAAGTTGTTGGTTTCGGAGGTAAGTTATTCTAGAGAGTGTTTTTTTTCTTCTTCAAGTTCAGTTATTAAATCGAATTAATTTATTTAAGCCGAAATCAGCGAATGTTGGAGCAGCCAATACATTAAAAGTTTATGAGTCATAAACGCAAATTAAATGTTGGAAGTACGACCCAATATGAGAGCAAACATTTCTATTGCAACCATTGAAATAGCAGCTGATACTGGGGAATGTTTTGGTTTTTTTTTAAACATCATCAAGGCTCGTGGAAGAGTTAGTACTAGTACATGAACAGATCAGGTCACATTACAAAAGGAACATTAGAGAGAGGAAAGAGACATCATCAACAGAGTTGAAGACCAGGATAGAGGCAAACCTGAACAAACAATGGGTGTGCAGAGGAATGGGGGCAGGAGAGGATGCATGGGGTGGACAAGATGGATACAGAAGGGACCTCTCAGGAGGGAAAACTGGAAATTTGGAAGGAGCAGGGATTTAAAACCAGGAACAACCAATCGACTCTGAGTACACAAGGAGAAAGCACAAGGATGAAGAAGAAGAGGGTTTGTTTTACACGGACTCTCTCCTCTTGAGGGGCCTGGAGCTGAATGGCGAGATAACGTGGAGCGAGTGAACACTGTGCTTCAATGTTCTGTGGTTTCTCTTGGGACTATCAGCAGAGTGCCACTTCTACAAGCGCTCACTGCTCACGACAACACGACAAATCTTTCTACTTCCTGGTGTTATTTTTTTTCTTTCGCCATTTTGGATCGCCTTTTGCTGGTTGAATATTCATTTTGTTTTAGCCAACGCTCTGGTCACCCTCAAAGCATTGATACGTTCGTCCCCTGAAAATCAACATTTCATGACGAGTTTACCCACCGAGACCATCGACCACCTTCTGGGGAGCATTGGCTACATCTCGGTGGAGCATTCCAACTTTACTCCCGCTTCACCATGCATGTCGAGTATAACGGAGACGGAGGATTGCCAGCAAGCATCTAACCACAGTATGACCACACGTCAGCAGAAATTCACACACATAATTTCTACAAACAGCTGTATTCAAATCCTGTAGGCTATGAGCCAAGGGGGTTGGTCGGTACCATACAGATGGAGTAAGGCTCATTGTGATTTTTAGCAAGATATATGTCCCTAGATATAAAAAAAAAAGTGATAGCAGTGTATAACGCTCGGCCATCTCTGTGTTATCACCCGAAATATTATTATACGCCCGCTTCGCTTCGCCAAAAAATGTGATATTTGCTAAAATTGGAATAAATATGTTTTTAAGGACCACAGAGTGCCAATATTTTGCATACTGGATGCCAACTAATATAGTAATAGAAATATAGAACATTTGTGGGGGTTATTTATCAAAATATTGATATAATGACAAAAAATATGTTACATTTAGTGAAAAAGTGGTCGAAATCGCTTCGAGTTCAGAATTCACATTGTACATTTTTGTCAATATTTCAAAAATGAAAACTCCCAGAGTAACGTTTGAACCCTCAAAATCTTCGCAAGGAACCACTGCATTGGAATATATCATTACTTTGTAATATGGTGGTTGTTTGGGGCACATATTTTGGCAAAGTTCAAAATATGTTCAACCATACCCCCTAACCGTTCAACCAACCGTTCAACCATCTTGACTGAAGGTTCCTTGCGAAGATTTTGAGGGGTCAAATGTTACTCTGGGAGTTTTCATTTTTGAAATATTGACAAAAATGTACAATGTGAATTCTGAACTCGAAGCGATTTCGACCACTTTTTCACTAAATGTAACATATTTTTTGTCATTATATCAATATTTTGATAAATAACCCCCACAAATGTTCTATATTTCTATTACTATATTAGTTGGCATCCAGTATTCAAATTATTGGCACTCTGTGGTCCTTAAAAACATATTTATTCCAATTTTAGCAAATATCACATTTTTTGGCGAAGCGAAGCGGGCGTATAATAATATTTCGGGTGATAACACAGAGATGGCCGAGAGTTATACACTGCTATCACTTTTTTTTCATATCTAGGGACATATATCTTGCTAAAAATCACAATGAGCCTTACTCCATCTGTATGGTACCAACCGGTCAATTTGGGAGGTCTGGCTCATAGCTTACTGGAGAGAAGGATGAGATTGAAGAGGATGAGGAAGTTGATTCCACACTTGGAGAAAAAAGGAACGAATGAGTGGAGGTGAGCAGCAACTGGGGATTTAGGTAGTTTCACCAGGAGGACAATGGTGGACCGTGTAAGCCCTCCAGAAACCTGGGGGAAGAGTGACGAGGTCGACAAAGCACGAAAAGAGCAAAGCGTGCAAGACAAGAAAGGAGGCGGCAGAAGACAACGAGACCAACGGCCTGTCTGCGATGGAGAAGTGATAGGTCCGTAGACAAATGCTGGTGAAATGATTAGAGCTGATTACATTTGATAAATGTTGGTGAAACGATTAGAGCTGATTACATTTGATAAATGTTGGTGTAATGATTAGAGCTGATTACATTTGATAAATGTTGGTGAAACGATTAGAGCTGATTACATTTGATAAATGTTGGTGTAATGATTAGAGCTGATTACATTTGATAAATGTTGGTGTAATGATTAGAGCTGATTACATTTGATAAATGTTGGTGAAATGATTAGAGCTGATTACATTTGATAAATGTTGGTGTAATGATTAGAGCTGATTACATTTGATAAATGTTGGTGAAACGATTAGAGCTGATTACATTTGATAAATGTTGGTGTAATGATTAGAGCTGATTACATTTGATAAATGTTGGTGAAATGATTAGCACTGATTACATTTGATAAATGTTGAAATGATTACAGCTGATTACATTTTATAAATGTTGATGAAATTATTAAGGCTGATTACATTTGACAAATGTTGAAATGATTACAGCTGATTACATTTTATAAATGTTGATGAAATGATTACAGCTGATTACATTTGATAAATATTGGTGTAATGATTAGAGCTGATTACATTTGATAAATGTTGGTGTCATGATTAGAGCTGATTACATTTGATAAATGTTGGTGTAATGATTAGAGCTGATTACATTTGATAAATGTTAATGAAATTATTAAGGCTGATTACATTTGATGAATGTTGAAATGATTAGAGCTGATTACATTTGACAAATGTTGAAATGATTAGAGCTGATTACATTTGATAAATGTTGGTGTAATGATTAGAGCTGATTACATTTGATAAATGTTAATGAAATTATTAAGGCTGATTACATTTGACAAATGTTGAAATGATTACAGCTGATTCCATTTTATAAATGTTGATGAAATGATTACAGCTGATTACATTTGATAAATGTTGAAATTATTACAGCTGATTACATTTGATAAATGTTGAAATTATTACAGCTGATTACATTTTATAAATGTTGATGAAATGATTACAG
This sequence comes from Myxine glutinosa, assembly GCF_964187855.1. Classification (NCBI taxonomy): domain Eukaryota; kingdom Metazoa; phylum Chordata; class Myxini; order Myxiniformes; family Myxinidae; genus Myxine; species Myxine glutinosa. Next base: position 22,467,392 of record NC_136261.1, read on the forward strand.
CTGATTACATTTGATAAATGTTGAAATTATTACAGCTGATTACATTTGATAAATGTTGGTGTCATGATTAGAGCTGATTACATTTGATAAATGTTGGTGTAATGATTAGAGTTGATTACATTTGATAAATGTTAATGAAATTATTAAGGCTGATTACATTTGATGAATGTTGAAATGATTAGAGCTGATTACATTTGACAAATGTTGAAATGATTAGAGCTGATTACATTTGATAAATGTTGGTGTAATGATTAGAGCTGATTACATTTGATAAATGTTAATGAAATTATTAAGGCTGATTACATTTGACAAATGTTGAAATGATTACAGCTGATTCCATTTTATAAATGTTGATGAAATGATTACAGCTGATTACATTTGATAAATGTTGAAATGATTAAGGCTGATTACATTTGATAAATGTTGAAATGATTAGGGCTGGTTACATTTCATAAATGTTGATGAAATTATTAAGGCTGGTTACAATTAATAAATGTTGATGAAATTATTAAGGCTGGTTACAATTGATAAATGATGATGAAATGATAAAGGCTGATTACAATTGATAAATGTTGATGAAATTATTAAGGCTGGTTACAATTGATAAATGTTGATGAAATTATTAAGGCTGATTAAAATTGATAAATGTTGATGAAATGATTAAGGCTAGTTATATTTGATAAATGTTGATGAAATTATTAAGGCTGGTTACATTTGATAAATGTTGATGAAATTATTAAGGCTGATTACATTTGATAAATGTTGATGAAATGATTAAGGCTGATTACATTTGATAAATGTTGGTGAAATGATTAAGGCTGATTACAATTGATAAATGTTGATGAAATGATTAAGGCTGGTTACATTTGATAAATGTTGATGAAATGATTAAGGCTGATTACAATTGATAAATGTTGATGAAATGATTAAGGCTGATTACAATTGATAAATGTTGGTGAAATGATTAAGGCTGATTACAATTGATAAATGTTGATGAAATGATTAAGGCTGATTACAATTGATAAATGTTGGTGAAATGATTAAGGCTGATTACAATTGATAAATGTTGATGAAATGATTAAGGCTGATTACAATTGATAAATGTTGGTGAAATTATTAAGGCTGGTTACAATTGATAAATGTTGATGAAATGATTAAGGCTGATTACAATTGATAAATGTTGATGAAATCATTAAGGCTGGTTACATTTGATAAATGTTGATGAAATGATTAAGGCTGATTACATTTGATAAATGTTGATGAAATGATTAAGGCTGATTACATTTGATAAATGTTGGTGAAATGATTAAGGCTGGTTACATTTGATAAATGTTGATGAAATGATTAAGGCTGATTACAATTGATAAATGTTGATGAAATGATTAAGGCTGATTACAATTGATAAATGTTGGTGAAATGATTAAGGCTGATTACAATTGATAAATGTTGATGAAATGATTAAGGCTGATTACAATTGATAAATGTTGGTGAAATGATTAAGGCTGATTACAGTTGATAAATGTTGATGAAATGATTAAGGCTGATTACAATTGATAAATGTTGGTGAAATTATTAAGGCTGGTTACATTTGATAAATGTTGATGAAATTATTAAGGCTGGTTACAATTGATAAATGTTGATGAAATGATTAAGGCTGATTACAATTGATAAATGTTGATGAAATGATTAAGGCTGATTACAATTGATAAATGTTGATGAAATGATTAAGGCTGATTACAATTGATAAATGTTGGTGAAATGATTAAGGCTGATTACAGTTGATAAATGTTGATGAAATGATTAAGGCTGATTACAATTGATAAATGTTGGTGAAATTATTAAGGCTGGTTACATTTGATAAATGTTGATGAAATTATTAAGGCTGGTTACATTTGATAAATGTTGATGAAATGATTAAGGCTGATTACATTTGATAAATGTTGATGAAATTATTAAGGCTGATTACATTTGATAAATGTTGATGAAATGATTAAGGCTGATTACATTTGATAAATGTTGATGAAATGATTAAGGCTGGTTACAATTGATAAATGTTGATGAAATGATTAAGGCTGATTACAATTGATAAATGTTGATGAAATGATTAAGGCTGGTTACATTTGATAAATGTTAATGAAATGATTAAGGCTGGTTACATTTGATAAATGTTAATGAAATTATTAAGGCTGATTACATTTGATAAATGCTAATGAAATTATTAAGGCTGGTTACATTTGATAAATGTTAATGAAATTATTAAGGCTGATTACATTTGATAAATGTTAATGAAATTATTAAGGCTGATTACATTTGATAAATGTTAATGAAATTATTAAGGCTGGTTACATTTGATAAATGTTAATGAAATTATAAAGGCTGATTACATTTGATAAATGTTAATGAAATTATAAAGGCTGATTACATTTGATAAATGTTAATGAAATTATAAAGGCTGATTACATTTGATAAATGTTAATGAAATTATTAAGGCTGATTACATTTGATAAATGTTGATGAAATGATTAAGGCTGATTCCATTTGATAAATGTTGGTGAAATGATTAAGGCTGATTACATTTGATAAATGTTGGTGAAATGATTAAGGCTGATTACATTTGATAAATGTTGGTGAAATGATTACAGCTGATTACATTTGATAAATGTTGATGAAATGATTAGAGCCGATTACATTTGATAAATGTTGGAGAAATGATTGGAGCTGATTACATTTGATAAATGTTGGTGAAATGATTGGAGCTGATTACATTTGATAAATGTTGGTGAAATGATTAAGGCTGATTACATTTGATAAATGTTGGAGAAATGATTGGAGCCGATTACATTTGATAAATGTTGGTGAAATGATTAGAGCTGATTACATTTGATAAATGTTGGTGAAATGATTAGAGCCGATTACATTTGATAAATGTTGGAGAAATGATTGGAGCTGATTACATTTGATAAATGTTGGTGAAATGATTAGAGCCGATTATATTTGATAAATGTTGGTGTAATGATTAGAGCCGATTACATTTGATAAATGTTGGTGAAATGATTAGAGCCGATTACATTTGATAAATGTTGGTGAAATGATTCGAGCTGATTACATTTGATAAATGTTGGTGAAATGATTAGAGCCGATTACATTTGATAAATGTTGGAGAAATGATTGGAGCTGATTACATTTGATAAATGTTGGTGAAATGATTAGAGCCGATTATATTTGATAAATGTTGGTGTAATGATTAGAGCCGATTACATTTGATAAATGTTGGTGAAATGATTGGAGCTGATTACATTTGATAAATGTTGGTGAAATGATTAGAGCTGATTACATTTGATAAATGTTGGTGAAATGATTAGAGCTGATTACATTTGATGAATGTTGGTGAAATGATTCGAGCTGATTACATTTGATAAATGTTGATGAAATGATTAAGGCTGGTTACATTTGATAAATGTTGGTGAAATGATTCGAGCTGATTACATTTCATAAATGTTGGTGAAATGATTAGAGCTGATTACATTTGATAAATGTTGATGAAATGATTAAGGCTGGTTACATTTGATAAATGTTGGTGAAATGATTAGAGCTGATTACATTTGATAAATGTTGGTGAAATTATTAAGGCTGATTACATTTGATAAATGTTGATGAAATGATTAAGGCTGATTACAATTGATAAATGTTGATGAAATTATTAAGGCTGGTTACAATTGATAAATGTTGATGAAATGATTAAGGCTGGTTACATTTGATAAATGTTAATGAAATGATTAAGGCTGGTTACATTTGATAAATGTTGATGAAATGATTAAGGCTGATTACATTTGATAAATGTTGGTGAAATTATTAAGGCTGATTACATTTGATAAATGTTCATGAAATGATTAAGGCTGATTACATTTGATAAATGTTAATGAAATTATTAAGGCTGGTTACATTTGATAAATGTTAATGAAATTATTAAGGCTGGTTACATTTGATAAATGTTCATGAAATGATTAAGGCTGATTACATTTGATAAATGTTAATGAAATTATTAAGGCTGGTTACATTTGATAAATGTTAATGAAATTATTAAGGCTGATTACATTTGATAAATGTTAATGAAATTATTAAGGCTGATTACATTTGATAAATGTTAATGAAATTATTAAGGCTGATTACATTTGATAAAGGTTGATGAAATTATTAAGGCTGATTACATTTGATAAATGTTGATGAAATTATTAAGGCTGATTACATTTGATAAATGTTGATGAAATGATTAAGGCTGGTTACATTTGATCAATGTTGATGAAATGATTAAGGCTGGTTACATTTGATAAATGTTAATGAAATTATTGAGCCTGATTACATTTGATAAATGTTAATGAAATTATTAAGGCTGATTACATTTGATCAATGTTGATGAAATGATTAAGGCTGGTTACATTTGATAAATGTTAATGAAATTATTAAGCCTGATTACATTTGATAAATGTTAATGAAATTATTAAGGCTGATTACATTTGATAAATGTTAATGAAATTATAAAGGCTGATTACATTTGATAAATGTTAATGAAATTATTAAGGCTGATTACATTTGATAAATGTTGATGAAATGATTAAGGCTGGTTACATTTGATAAATGTTGATGAAATGATTAAGGCTGGTTACATTTGATAAATGTTGGTGAAATGATTCGAGCTGGTTACATTTGATAAATGTTGATGAAATGATTAAGGCTGATTATATTTGATAAATGTTGGTGAAATGATTCGAGCTGATTACATTTGATAAATGTTGGTGTCATGATTAGAGCTGATTACATTTGATAAATGTTGATGAAATGATTAGAGCTGATTACATTTCATAAATGTTGATGTAATGATTAGAGCTGATTACATTTGATAAATGTTGGTGTAATGATTAGAGCTGATTACATTTGATAAATGTTGGTGTAATGATTAGAGATTTGATTACATTTGATAAATGTTGGTGTAATGATTAAATCGCCCTCTCTGTACCCACCATACCCAGTATGGTGGGTACAGAGAGCTGATTACATTTGATAAATGATGATGCAATGATTCGAGCTGATTACATTTGATAAATGTTGATGAAATGATTAGTGCTGCTTACATTTCATAAATGTTGAAATGATTAGAGCTGATTACATTTGATAAATGTTGGTGTAATGATTAGAGCTGATTACATTTGATAAATGATGATGCAATGATTCGAGCTGATTACATTTGATAAATGTTGGTGAAATGATTAGAGCTGATTACATTTCATAAATGTTGAAATGATTAGAGCTGATTACATTTGATAAATTATGGTAAAATTAGTAGAGCTGATTACATTTGATAAATGTTGTTGTAATGATTAGAGCTGATTACATTTGATAAATGTTGGTGTAATGCTTAGAGCTGATTACATTTGATAAATGTTGGTGAAATTATCAGAGCTGGTTACATTTGATAAATGTTGGTGTCATGATTAGAGCTGATTCCATTTGTTCAATGTTGGTGTCATGATTAGAGCTGATTACATTTGTTCAATGTTGGTGAAATGATTAGAGCTGATTACATTTGTTCAATGTTGGTGAAATGATTAGAGCTGATTACATTTGATAAATGTTGGTGAAATTATCAGAGCTGATTACATTTGATAAATGTTGGTGTCATGATTAGAGCTGATTACATTTGTTCAATGTTGGTGAAATGATTAGAGCTGATTACATTTGATAAATGTTGGTGAAATTATCAGAGCTGATTACATTTGATAAATGATGGTGCAATGATTCGAGCTGATTACATTTGATAAATGTTGGTGAAATTATCAGAGCTGATTACATTTGATAAATGATGGTGCAATGATTCGAGCTGATTACATTTGATAAATGTTGGTGAAATGATTAGAGCTGATTAAATTTCATAAATGTTGAAATGATTAGAGCTGATTACATTTGATAAATTATGGTGAAATTAGTAGAGCTGATTACATTTGATAAATGTTGTTGTAATGATTAGAGCTGATTACATTTGATAAATGTTGGTGTAATGCTTAGAGATGATTACATTTGATAAATGTTGGTGAAATTATCAGAGCTGGTTACATTTGATAAATGTTGGTGTCATGATTAGAGCTGATTCCATTTGTTCAATGTTGGTGTAATGATTAGAGCTGATTACATTTGTTCAATGTTGGTGTAATGATTAGAGCTGATTCCATTTGTTCAATGTTGGTGCAATGATTCGAGCTGATTACATTTGTTAAATGTTGGTGCAATGATTCGAGCTGATTACATTTGATAAATGTTGGTGAAATGATTAAGGCTGATTACATTTGATAAATGTTGGAGAAATGATTGGAGCCGATTACATTTGATAAATGTTGGTGAAATGATTAGAGCTGATTACATTTGATAAATGTTGGTGTCATGATTAGAGCTGATTCCATTTGTTCAATGTTGGTGTAATGATTAGAGCTGATTACATTTGTTCAATGTTGGTGTAATGATTAGAGCTGATTACATTTGTTCAATGTTGGTGCAATGATTCGAGCTGATTACATTTGTTAAATGTTGGTGCAATGATTCGAGCTGATTACATTTGATAAATGTTGGTGAAATTATCAGAGCTGGTTACATTTGTTAAATGTTGTTGTAATGATTCGAGCTGATTCCATTTGTTAAATGTTGGTGAAATTATCAGAGCTGGTTACATTTGATAAATGTTGGTGTCATGATTAGAGCTGATTCCATTTGTTCAATGTTGGTGTAATGATTAGAGCTGATTACATTTGTTCAATGTTGGTGTAATGATTAGAGCTGATTCCATTTGTTAAATGTTGGTGCAATGATTCCAGCTGATTACATTTGATTAATGTTGGTGCAATGATTCGAGCTGATTACATTTGATTCATGTTGGTGAAATGATTCGAGCTGATTCCATTTGTTAAATGTTGGTGCAATGATTCCAGCTGATTACATTTGATTAATGTTGGTGCAATGATTCGAGCTGATTACATTTGATTCATGTTGGTGAAATGATTCGAGCTGATTACATTTGATTAATGTTGGTGAAATGATTCCAGCTGATTACATTTGATTAATGTTGGTGCAATGATTCGAGCTGATTACATTTGATTCATGTTGGTGAAATGATTCCAGCTGATTACATTTGTTAAATGTTGGTGCAATGATTCGAGCTGATTACATTTGATTCATGTTGGTGAAATGATTCCAGCTGATTACATTTGATTAATGTTGGTGCAATGATTCGAGCTGATTACATTTGATTCATGTTGGTGAAATGATTCCAGCTGATTACATTTGATTAATGTTGGTGCAATGATTCGAGCTGATTACATTTGATTCATGTTGGTGAAATGATTCGAGTTGGTTACATTTGATAAATGTTGGTGAAATTATCAGAGCTGGTTACATTTGATTAATGTTGGTGAAATGATTCGAGCTGATTCCATTTGTTAAATGTTGGTGCAATGATTCGAGCTGATTACATTTGATTAATGTTGGTGAAATGATTCGAGCTGATTACATTTGATTGATGTTGGTGAAATGATTAGAGCTGATTACATTTGATAAATGTTGGTGAAATGATTCGAGCTGGTTACATTTGATAAATGTTGGTGAAATGATTAGAGCTGATTACATTTGATAAATGTTGGTGAAATGATTAGAGCTGATTACATTTGATAAATGTTGGTGAAATGATTCGAGCTGATTACATTTGATAAATGTTGGTGAAATGATTAGAGCTGATTACATTTGATTAATGTTGATGAAATGATTAAGGCTGATTACATTTGATTAATGTTGGTGAAATGATTAGAGCTGATTACATTTGATAAATGTTCGTGAAATGATTAGAGCTGATTACATTTGATAAATGTTGGTGAAATGATTAGAGCTGGTTACATTTGATAAATGTTGGTGAAATGATTAGAGCTGATTACATTTGATAAATGTTGGTGAAATGATTAGAGCTGATTACATTTGATAAATGTTGGTGAAATGATTCGAGCTGATTACATTTGATAAATGTTGGTGAAATGATTAGAGCTGATTACATTTGATAAATGTTGGTGAAATTATCAGAGCTGGTTACATTTGATAAATGTTGGTGAAATGATTCGAGCTGATTACATTTGATAAATGTTGGTGAAATGATTAGAGCTGATTACATTTGATAAATGTTGATGAAATGATTAAGGCTGATTACATTTGATAAATGATGGTGCAATGATTCGAGCTGATTACATTTGATAAATGTTGGTGAAATGATTAAGGCTGATTACATTTCTTAAATGTTGTTGTAATGATTCGAGCTGATTACATTTGATAAATGTTGATGAAATGATTAAGGCTGATTACATTTGATAAATGATGGTGAAATTATCAGAGCTGGTTACATTTGATAAATGTTGATGAAATGATTAGAGCTGATTACATTTGATAAATGTTGATGAAATGATTAAGGCTGATTACATTTGATAAATGATGGTGAAATTATCAGAGCTGGTTACATTTGATAAATGTTGGTGAAATGATTCGAGCTGATTACATTTGATAAATGTTGGTGAAATGATTAGAGCTGATTACATTTGATAAATGTTGATGAAATTATTAAGGCTGATTACATTTGATAAATGTTGGTGAAATGATTAGAGCTGATTACATTTGATAAATGTTGATGAAATGATTAAGGCTGATTACATTTGATAAATGATGGTGAAATTATCAGAGCTGATTACATTTGATAAATGTTGATGAAATGATTAAGGCTGATTACATTTGATAAATGTTGGTGAAATGATTAGAGCTGATTACATTTGATAAATGTTGATGAAATGATTAAGGCTGATTACATTTGATAAATGATGGTGCAATGATTCGAGCTGATTACATTTGATAAATGTTGGTGAAATTATCAGAGCTGGTTACATTTGATAAATGTTGGTGAAATGATTCGAGCTGATTACATTTGATGAATGTTGGTGAAATGATTAGAGCTGATTACATTTGATAAATGTTGGTGAAATGATTAGAGCCGATTACATTTGATTAATGTTGGTGAAATGATTAGAGCTGATTACATTTGATAAATGTTGGTGAAATGATTCGAGCTGATTCCATTTGTTAAATGTTGGTGCAATGATTCGAGCTGATTACATTTGATTAATGTTGGTGAAATGATTCGAGCTGATTACATTTGATTAATGTTGGTGAAATGATTAGAGCTGATTACATTTGATGAATGTTGGTGAAATGATTAGAGCTGATTACATTTGATAAATGTTGGTGAAATGATTAGAGCTGATTACATTTGATGAATGTTGGTGAAATGATTAGAGCTGATTACATTTGATAAATGTTGGTGTAATGATTAGAGCTGATTACATTTGATAAATGTTGGTGAAATTATTAGAGCTGATTACATTTGATAAATGTTGGTGAAATGATTAGAGCTGGTTACATTTGATAAATGTTGATGAAATGATTAAGGCTGATTACATTTGATAAATGTTGGTGAAATGATAAGAGCCGATTACATTTGATAAATTTTGGTGAAATGATTAGAGCTGATTACATTTGATAAATGTTGGTGAAATGATAAGAGCCGATTACATTTGATAAATTTTGGTGAAATGATAAGAGCCGATTACATTTGATAAATGTTGGTGAAATGATTAGAGCTGATTACATTTGATAAATGATGGTGCAATGATTCGAGCTGATTACATTTGATAAATGTTGGTGAAATGATTGGAGCTGATTAAATTTGACCACTCTCATCATTTCACCTGATAATTTCTGATCATGTTGTATCTAATCATTCCTCCTGATTCCACAGTACTGACCTTTCCTTGGTGAAAACAGGTGCGATGGAAGCTCTCGTTCCACTATAGAAGAATTTTTTTTTCATCATCCACTTTGCTGCGCAAAGAATGCCGAGCTACTTTGGACAAGCAGTTCCGCCATTCCGTCAAGAGCATGAGGCTGGGATGCCTGGTGGGAATGCAGTCGTTTCTGATTCAAATTCCCATACCTCATCACATGGCACAGCAAGGAGCTCCCATTCTCTGATTCCGCTGTACGGTTAGAGAAATGTCCTCGATGCATGTGCTGATATAGTCGATCCTATAGCCAACATACATGGTGTAAGCCGCCAGGTAGAAAGTCTTGGCAGAGAAACCCAATTAAAGGAACTCCATGTGAAACAGCTGATTATACCTCTTAAGGGCTCTGAGGATATGATTGTGTTTCTCTTCTCTTTGTTACATGTACCGTGTTAAAGTATATAACATTTGATGACTCTAAAAATAGATGTTTCTCGTGTCAGCTTTTTTACATGGAATATTCTCGCATCCACCATTTTACACATTCTTCCACCACCCGAACCCATTCTCTAAATGGCTGAATTTGCATAGATTTACAATCTCTAAATTTGCATAGAAAAATATCCCCCTCGCAATCCCCCACTCATCTTCTCCCAAGAATGAGACAATACTAATTTCCCCAAAATCCCTTAATCGACATTGCTGGGCACCACATTCGTGATATATATATAAATCTCTCGTTGTGCTGCATTCCATGTGATCTCACACGGCTTTATAAACTGTGAGCGAGATTTGCCTGCTCTAATTAGAAGATAAAATGGGGGAAACAGCAGCATATGGGGGGTTTGTGATGGTTGAACATGTGACTATGGTTTTGCCCTCGTTTTCATTGCATTGTCCTTTTGTCTTTGTTGTTTCACTCGACCCAGGTTGCTATTATTTTCTTTTTATAAGGACACAACAGCAAGGCCCTCGCATTGGGTAACAGCCGTGTAATCAAATCAGGTGATTGGCTTTCTAAAGAGACAATTCCAGACCATCTGTCTTTTCTGACAAAACTGAAACCCCCTTCACTTGGGATGTATGCACTGAGTAATTGCACAACCAATTTCCACCCTTTTAGCATTAATTCATCAATTGTATGAGTCCTAAAACCAATAATGGTGCAAGCGGTGGAGTTCTGACATTATTTGGATAAAATTACCATTGTTCCAGAAAGTTATTGGGCTCATGCCATTCTGAAGATAAATAATGAGGATCAAAGAGGAGGAACTGGACATTGAGTTCCAATAAAACAGCTTCAGTCAAATTCTGCATGCCGGCACCCCCTTATTCTGGCAATCTCCGAGACTCTCACTGCGAGCAAGTTATGCACTGCAAATCTGGTGGGTAAATTCCCCCCCCGCCCCCCCCCCCCGATCCCCCTCCCCCGCTTTTCAAACCTCAAGCCCCCCCCCCCCCCCATCCCGTTGTCTCCCACGGAGGCATGAGGAGTTATGGGTTCCGATGTGTAAATAAAGGTGGGAAAAGTCTGATTGAATGCATTTTAATTCCAGGCTACAAGACAACAAAAGGTGAAAATTTTGAAAGGGGGTGTAGACTTTCTCTAGTCACCGTACCTAAACTCCTATCCACCTACAAGACCTTCATCTGCAGCTTGATTGAATATTGCTCTCCCTACTTGGGTTTTTCCCCTGCCTCATACAATGCTCAGCTTGACGTCATGGAAACCAAGACCTCCGAGATTATTGGAATGTCACATTATGAAGTTGAGTCAGTGGGTCTATCACTTCGCCATTGCAGACAGATCGGTGGTCTCTCTGTCTTCTGCCGCCTCCTTTCTGTTATTGCATCCTCTGCTCTTTCCATGTCCCCCCTCCCCCCCCCCCCAGTTTTCTGCAGGGTTCACACGGTCCACCATCACACCCCTTGTGGTGAAACTCCCAAAATCCAGGATCACTGCTCTCACTGCTCACCTCCATTCATTTGTATCTCTTTTTTCCCACCTATGTAACCAACTTCCACATTCTCCTCAATCTCATTTTTCTCTCCACGTCTTCAAACCAGCTGTTCACCACCATCTCAGATCATCCCAAAACACAAAATCATGATATTGTCGTGTTCCTCTGGATTAAAATCCTCCAAGGAAACGGATATCCGAACGAGCTTACACTCCGAAGCGTTCAGTCAAAAATGACGGTGCTCTTTACACATGAGGGAAAGGAGAATGACAAACTTACCTTCAAGGTTCCCACTGGTGGAAGTCTTTGACCCTGCAATAATGAATTCAACCGACACGGAATTCAAATTGCAACCATTAAACAGGTTTAATCAAAAGAAATGCCAGCAAACAAGAAAATGCACGATAAAACTAATATCCTAAATGGAGCGCCCCCATACAGACTCGTATACAACACAAGGGAATGATAAAGAAATAAAATAATGTTCTTTGTAGTTGTATTGGCCGGCACTCAACTCTGGTCTACGAGGCTTTTAGGAGTTTGATGGTCATATCCGCGGTATAACAACCCCGCGCGGGAAGCACACTAGATGGCACAGATTCGCGCCCGTAGCCAGCCGCGGCATGAAGCAAGCAGACCCGATAGCCTCCTTTGGTTTGCTTGCTATCTCCTCCGTCTCCAAAGAGCACCACTGTCAACCAACATCCCTTCCTCCGATGTTGCAAAGGTTTCCCGAGCCCCATAAGTTCTCCTCACAAGCGCACTCGAGACAAAATGTGATTGCCCACGACCAAAGCCATGACCAAGAGTGAGAGGAAGAGAGAGAGGGGGAAATGCACCCTACCCTCTTTTCACTGACGTGGTACTCGAACCAATCCCCACGCCCCACCACTTCAGTCCATGACCATGACCAATCATTCCCTTCAGGGCGGGGCTTCCTTTTGCCGATCAGCAAATGTGCTGGGTATCTGTCTGGCTTGTCGGTGTTGTATGTTCCCGAGTTCATTTCCTGACAGCCCTCGTCTTATCGCAGGCTGATTTATTATTACCATTAAGGTCAGATTACAAGAGGTATGACGGACTGGGGGGGTTATTCTTATTCCCTAAGCTACATAGCACAAGGGCCACCCTCCGTATGGCCACACGTCTCACTTAATCCGAACATACGGAGCTGACTTAAGTTACAGGTTTCTTCTTCTTCACGACATACGGGGGATGGTAATGTATACCTTCTACCTGGACAAAGGTAATCACTGCCTTCCCCCTACAAACATAACAATATTTTCTACCCTTCCCCCCCCCCCCCCCCCCCCTGTTCTGTTCAGTCTGGCGGAGGTGTGCACTCTACAGAGTGCTAAACTAGTTTTGCCATGTTACAGATGCCCCATACTCTCTATGCTGTTGTTCTTCATGTATCTTGATTATTGACACGTTACATGGAACCTACAAATATACAACTCCTCAGGTGGAAATTGGGGGGTAATAATGAGATATTGTCATGTCTGAAGCTCCCGTTAAGAAAGAATCGTCAGCGCCGAGACCTTTAGTCTCGGGAGATGGCCCAACCGGTCTTTTATTTCACTGCGTTCAATGAAGTGTAACTTTACCGTTTCTCAAGGATCGTAACAATTGGGCCGAAATCACAATCACAGCAAACACACACACAAAAAGTGGACAGATGTTCAAACATGTTTTCTTCGCTTTTAAAATATTTATTTTGTAAAGTAAACAGGCAAGAGGGTAAACAAGACTTTATAAACAAAACGGAATGAACCAAGCAAATCAAAAGGACACCGAGGTAAATGGAAACATTCTTACTCAAGCGCCTTTGGGCTCCATGAAAAGCGCTATACAAAATAAATGAATTATTATTATTATTATTATTATTATGTATATTGTTGAGAAATGAACCAAAACATATCCCACGAGGCATGACATCACACTCATATACAACAAGACAATAATATAGGCAAGACCTCCCTTTTCTCTGATGCACAGGGTGAGTGCCAGATACAAAGCAACCCATTTTGTAAACCAAGTGCGAGATGAGAGCCAGTGACGAGTAACTCCGAAGATGCCGAAAGCCAAACAGAGCATGATGAAATTCAGTCACGAGGAAGACCAGAAACGATCAGCCTCCACCAAGTCTCGTGGACCCCTTTGCCCCCCAAATGCAGCCTCCTGGTCTGTCCATCTCCATAAAACACAGGGTGATCCCAGCTTGGGTCAATTCACCCAGAGACAATGCCATGATGGGTCTCCTCCAAAACTCCTCCGTGAGCATTTGCTGTTATGTGCTCCTCCTTTTAGTTGAGGATTCCTGGTCCCCTTCCTCCATGGCAGAGTTCTCTTCTAGTTATCCAGCCCACTGTGCGGAGCCAATAAAAATATATGTCTGATGGCACTTCCAGCTCCACAGCACATTATACCACCATGGCTGACACACTCTGGCCAGACAGATTGTGATGGCCTTTCACATACTGACATATGTGCCTCTCTCATGGGAAGTTCTCACCTACTAGCCGGCCTATACAAATGAGGTGTTTACGCCCTCAAAATGAATGTCTAACCTGTCTATAAATTACATACGCTGCCACCTCAGCATCATAGGTATCATGCGACTTACTCTGACAGGTCCCTGTTCCATGGCAATCTAAACTACTCGAAACACATGGACTACACTTACCACAGTCTAGCTATGATCACCTCCTCCCCATCCCCATTACCAAGTAACAATATTTTTCATTCAAAGTTTTTCAGAATAAAATGATTTCATGCCATGCCACATATCGATATAATCTGTTCTTTAATGTCACCGAGTATTCATTAATTCCATATTTGCTTGCACATTAAATGAAATATTGTTCTTTGTTAATTGCATGTTGTTCATGCTAATGTAACAGAGGCTATTCTGAGGTCTTTTGCCCTGATTGTCAACACCACTTGATCGAAACGTGGTTACACTGCAAAACGTGGTTATATTGAAAGAGTGGCTGTTTCAGTTCATCCTGACACACCAAATGTGGATATATTGTACAAGCTGTGTACACAGAGACAATGCCATATGTTGGGTCTGCTCACTGACTAAACAAGGTTTTATGTTGTGTTTTTTCGCAGATGTTTTTTCTGTCCTCAACGGGTATGAGAAGGACTATCACACTCCAAGTTTTGGTTTTCCTAGTTTATTTTATCCGAAGTGCTGTTCTCGTAATTATATGCATACTGCTGCGCAGAAGTCGACGACATTTAGCAGTTCACATACCGATCCCTAAGGAAACTAAAACTAAAAACTCTGTGTTCAATACAAATACACCTTTAAGAAAGAGAAAATCCTTATTTAAATAACCATATGTGTGTGTGTGTGTGTGTGTGTGTGTGTGTGTGTGTGTGGTGTGTGTGTGTGTGTGTGTGCGCGTGTATGTATATATATATAACTGTGAGAAATAGTAGAAACTCCACAGTACGAGCAGGGCGTCTCATTTGCATTAAATAAATAATCGGGGGAGATTAAATCAGACGCGGACGTAGCTTCAGGACGTCGATCTTTAATTTTCGACAAGCTTTCGACCAACAAAGGTCTTCTTCTTAGTCGTCCTCAAGTTCAACGGAAGACCCCAAGTTCAACGGAAAATTAATGATCGACGTCTTGAAGCTACGTCCGCGTCTGATTTAATCTCCCTTATATATATATATATATATATATATATATATATATATATATATATATATATATATATTATATATATATATATATATATTGTTACAGACGCGGCTTTTAGATGTTATATTGACCGAGCGGTGGTGTATTTAACCGCGTCCGAACAGTTACTCCCCGATTAGAACCCGATTCCACCCGACGTTGACCAGATCGCCCCACAGATATTCAATCGGGAAACTTCTAAAGCGACCGAAAGAGAATGAAAAAGAAGAAGAAGAAGAATACGGAGGAAGAACAGATTTATTATACACACACAAGCAATGGATGGAAGAAGCAGTAACACAGCGAATCGTTAACTTACACTATTCATTTTTACTTAGCCCCAAGACAACGAGCAGGACAGGACGTTCACACTTACACAGGGGATATTGCAGGCAGGTAGGGCTTGAGGTGGATTGCTTGAGAGGGAGGCAAAGTCGGGAGGCCGCAGCTCGCAATTCCTCGCGGTTTTGGCGGGAAACCCTCCGTCGTGTATCCGCTGCGGTAGACGTCACGCGCTGGTCCGGCACACCTGCTCCTCTTCTTGGGGTGGAGCCGTCTCCCTCCTTTCAGCGCGTCTCTCCAAAGCTGGTTTCCTTGCCGAGTACCTCTCCTCTTTGGCTTGGAGCATTTCGCATCTCACCGATCCTCTTGGTGCAGCCTCTTTGCTCATCTCCCAAGGCCTCTGGTAAAGCAGTCCCTTACAGTCGCTTTTATCACCTCGGGCGAAATCAAGCCGCCGGCTCCGAGGGCACGCCTACCGGGTCGCTCACCGCGGTGCTGATTGGCTGCTAGGGCTGGCTCACTCCTCCCCCCTTATGACGAGGTGGAGACACGCCTTTCTTCTCCGACTCAAAGCACATGGGCAATGGCGGTTGAAGAAAACCGCCCAAAATGCGGAAGGCAATTGGAAGGGAGGTTTTGGGGAAATTGGAAGGGCCTATGCTTATTTTGTTTGATACAATGCAAAGTCAATCTAGTGGGAAACATATTTAGCCTACATGGAATAAGGAAATACACTATTTAAAAGATATATCGTGACCTGCGTGTAAGTATCATGGAATTAACTAGGAGGACGGCGGCGACCATTATTTACATTACGAGGATGTTACCATACTTTTGTAACGTTCACATTGTAACGTTTCCACATTCGTTACACTTCCTCCAAAACCGTTACACTTCTCAAATTCGTTACACACTTCTCAAAATCGTTACACTGCACCCTCCTTTCTTCAGGCACGTGCTCGGGCCTACTAAACTTTAACTTAGTGTGACACGTAGGTGTAATTTCCTCTACAATTAACCTGACCCTGAGTGTGACAATCTTAAAACACAAATAAGTATGTCCCCCTATTGCATTGCACCCTGTCTAACAGACTCAAGCCCACAGCTAACCGAATTACGGAATTATTCTCAAACTATACATTTACGGTGGGGAGCATTATTTACAATGACGTGATTTCTTATTTACAACGCAACCCAGGACCTGTGTTTTGTTTTTGTTTTTTTAGGGAACAAGAGAAAGAAATTCCTGTTGGGAGGGAGGAGACAGCACGCATTGCATCGATGCACCAGTACCAATACCACCAAAGCACCCAAAAGCACCAAAAGCACCACAAGCACCACAAAGCACCAAAAGCACCACTCGGTGCGCAGTCACCATGGTTCTTAATAAACACAACAAAACAACTGGTGGTGGTCTTCTCTTTCTCTGCTGGGCCGATGTTCTTCCCGACGTCTTCTGGCTTCATGCGGCCTACTTGGAAATATAAAAAAGCACAACTTGTGTTCGTTTTTTATTTAGGGCCTCAGGGGCCAACTAAGGGTGGTCCACCTGTTTGGCATAGGTGCCACCTTACCGAGGTCCGCAAGCAAGATTCCCTGGCCACTATGGCCGGTCTCCAACAGAGGTGCCCTGCCCCAGAACCTGGGGTCCATCAAGTGGTACTTGGCCGCAGAACAGCGGTCCATACAGTGGTACATCAACGCAATGCATGCTGGTTCTGGGAATCTCGGGCGCACAATGGCCACCTCACGCACGCTCCCATCGGCACCCAATGGCGCACAGGTCATGTGGGAGACAAAAGAAAGACAATTGAGCGAGGGGTAAGGTCACAAGGGTACACGTCAATAAGGCAATGCAAGGTGAAATGCGTACGGAGGGCGAAGTGAGAAAGCTCGTCCCTACCGTACGTCACCCCCCTGTCACCTACCCTACCCTTGCCCTTGCCCTTACCCCATATGTACAAAATCTACACATTACCAATTCGTCACTACTGTCACGTCTTCCCCATATTTCCCCTATACCAAATTCGTCACCACAATCCCTCTACTTCAAAATTTGCCATCACCAATTCATCATCAATCCTCATAAGGAGGGAGAGATGGAATTATGCACAATGTCACACCCACGTCATGATGCGTCTCACAATCCAAACATTTGCATCATAAAAAATAATCAAAACATGGCATGGTGTGGAGTACCTGTCACCTCAGGTGAGTGGATGCAGATGGTGCGAGGAGATCCTTCATCCTAACTATTTTCTAAATGACTTTAACACACTTTACACTACCCGGGGTCTTTCCCTGCCAATCCATTGGCCAACTTACACTATGGGTTCTAAAAACCAATTCCCATTGTCCAAACTGTGGTGCCTCTCAATTTGGGGTCTCACTCCCCCGATTCATCTCCCGGTGCTCTCGCACAATTTCTGGGCTGCGACGTCTAGCTCTCCCAACAGGTCTACCCACCTGCACACCTCCACCACTGTAGTTGCCACCCGAGCTTACCTAGCTCCTCACCCTAACCTAACTAACTGGGGACAGCCCCTCTCCTGGCTCTGTCACCCCATGGTGCCCTCTGGCACTGGGCTACCCGGGTCCGTCCTCCGGATCCTCGGGCCCCATCCACAACAACTACTACCGGCTCCCAGAGCCCACCTGCGGCCTCACCTGGCCGACATCCTCACAGTGGTGGAGTGCCCAAACCAACTACACACACTAACAGGCTACACGCCCAGCCATTTCCACAACACTAATGCACCCATCCACATACCATTCTGCCACCCGCACCACAGATGCCAATATCCAACCACAATTTACCTGTACCCTCTACCTAACACTTACACTACCCGCCCCGGGTATCCGTGATGGGGGTCCACTCTTCCCCCATTCACACCTTCGCACCATCCACTCCACTCCACAATTTCCACCATTCTCACTCCACGGCCATCCATTCCAATACTCCAGATATTCCACACTACCATTTATTCCACACAGCCACATACACCTGTTGTTGCACACCTGTGCCCTCACACCTGGTGCCACCTGCACCCTCCTTTCTTCCTGGACCATTTGGTCAACACAACACGCAATCACCACTACTCCCTCATACACGGCTCCACACACCTGTTCAGTTGCACACCTGTGCAATCACACCTGTTCCATTCTCACCTGTTCAATCCTCACACACACGGCATCATCTCAGCTAACTACTCCCCTCTGAAACTTGCGCTTCCCAGTCGTCCCTTTAAACTATTGCGCTCCCACGTCATTATAATCCACACTAATCTACCTGCGTCCCCACTACAGGTATCCGTCACTAACTAAACTTAACGTTACCTAATGTCATCTTCGCTAGATCCCTATCAATATCCTAACCCACCCGGGCTAGTTTTCACTGCCATACACCCCATAAGCTATTGCGCATTTGCCCCACTGTGAGGGATGGTGGATTTGCCATCCCACCACATCGGGGGTCTCTCACTATAAATTTTGCTTACCAAATTCCAACCAATCAAAAATTTGCCAATCACTACTCATCATCTGCCAATCATTACTGCCAATCCTTTGCCAATCATCAAATTTTGTTTTTCTCTAATTTTGGGTCCAAAACACTATCACTATCACGATCACCATCATCACAGTCCGCTATATCCTAGCCTCGGTGCGTCATTACATCATTAAACTCGGCTTCGTAAAGCCGAGCAATGAATTCGGGTGGTTTGGTTGCCTGCAGGTTGAATCCGTCCGGCTTTCGGTTCAAGGGAGGTGGTTTGGTTGGACCGAGATTCCACGCACCATCTCGGCGCGGCACCTTGCGGTCCCGGGCCCGATGGCTCAATCTCCCCCGGTCGGAACCCCGTCCCCACGAGGGGGCACCGTTCCGCTTCCTCCCACTCGCCCTCGAACCGGACCGGTCGCCTCGCCCGACAAAGCCCGGACTCGACCGTGCGGGGCGGGGCCAAGCCCGAATCGGCAACGACGCTTCGAAGAGAAGCGACGCAGCATCGATCCGCGCCGGGCCTCGCACCCAACAAAGCACCCCACGCCCCGAGTGCTCGCATCGGCTATCCGTCGCTCTAACCACTAACCCGGTTAACGTCGATGCTTTACTTGCATGCTTACAAGCATACGCTACCCCTTTCACCCTCACAAAACCTGGCGTTCCAATGCCGTCCGTACATTCCACCAACGCTCTCCCTGTTATACACCACACCTCTCGCGCACACTTTGGTCCACACCTCTCCTCCGTTACGTCCTCCGTAACAATCACCATGGGCGTGCACTCTTGCATCCACCCACTAACGCGCTCACATGGGCTCTCCCACACCCGCGCCATGACCAACTCAGGTGTGCTTCCTCGCACACGTTCCACCACCACCTTACTGTCCGTGTCACACTTCGTACACCCCGACGTGCATTCTCGCTCGCACTCGGTTTCACTCCCACACTTTATAGCACACCCACTCGCCGACGCACACTTTTTTCTCCCACGCGTGCCATTTCCACTCACACGGGACCCTTCACCAACGCCCGGATGCCATATCGATCCCAATCGCGCGACAATTCTTTTGTCGCTAAACATCCATTTACAAAATCTACCCGCACAATATACAGCACGACTCACCTGGGGGATCCTTTTCTCCACGCGAACCTGCAAACTTCCATTCGGGTTAAGCACAGCATCGTGATGTGAGCAGGGACTTTGTACATAATCCATTTCTCCCTGCAATTCCCGGGCTACCTCCGTCATCTCTTCAATTTTAATTCCCAGCACTGCTTTTTCTTTATTAACCTCGGCGACCGCTGGCTTTAATAAAACACCCTCTACCTCATCGGTCGCCGGCTTTTCCAAACCCCGTGTCGCGATTTCTACCCCCGTCATTGTACCCGCGCTTTTCTCCGCTTCGCTCAACCAGCGCTTTTCGACTCGCGTTACCTCCTCGTGCACCCCTGGGACCCTTTCGCCCAACTTGCGGTCTCTGTCCCTCTGCTCCCTTGCCTCTCTATCGGCCCTCATTCCGTTCGTTGTTGCTTCAATTTGGTTACTCAACCGCTCACTATGAGCATCCATTTTTTTCATCAATTGGTCCATAAAAAATCGCATGTACCCTGGTATCTCCGGCTCGGCTGCCGCGACCACGTGCGCAGCGCAATTTGGTGCTGCTTCGGTCACGGGCGTGGCAAAATTTGGTGCCGCTACAACCACGTGCGCGAGGACGCCATTTTGTGCACCTGATACCCCCTCAACCACACCTTCTTTACTCTCCTCCACATACATTTCCCCGAGGTCCTGGGTCGATTCTACCCCGTCTATCTCTCCCACCGGCATCCCGTCGCCTTGACCAGCCATGGCGCGATTTCAAAATTCGGGTTTATAAAACAAAACAAATTTCGGCCGCTCCAAATTTTGACCAAATTTTTTTTTTTTCCTCTATTCGTTTTTTAAAAAAATTTGGTCGGGCCTCGAATCCCACTCCCAGACACCAAATGTTACAGACGCGGCTTTTAGATGTTATATTGACCGAGCGGTGGTGTATTTAACCGCGTCCGAACAGTTACTCCCCGATTAGAACCCGATTCCACCCGACGTTGACCAGATCGCCCCACAGATATTCAATCGGGAAACCTCTAAAGTGACCGAAAGAGAATGAAAAAGAAGAAGAAGAAGAATACGGAGGAAGAACAGATTTATTATACACACACAAGCAATGGATGGAAGAAGCAGTAACACAGCGAATCGTTAACTTACACTATTCATTTTTACTTAGCCCCAAGACAACGAGCAGGACAGGACGTTCACACTTACACAGGGGATATTGCAGGCAGGTAGGGCTTGAGGTGGATTGCTTGAGAGGGAGGCAAAGTCGGGAGGCCGCAGCTCGCAATTCCTCGCGGTTTTGGCGGGAAACCCTCCGTCGTGTATCCGCTGCGGTAGACGTCACGCGCTGGTCCGGCACACCTGCTCCTCTTCTTGGGGTGGAGCCGTCTCCCTCCTTTCAGCGCGTCTCTCCAAAGCTGGTTTCCTTGCCGAGTACCTCTCCTCTTTGGCTTGGAGCGTTTCGCATCTCACCGATCCTCTTGGTGCAGCCTCTTTGCTCATCTCCCAAGGCCTCTCCCAAGGCCTCTGGTAAAGCAGTCCCTTACAGTCGCTTTTATCACCTCGGGCGAAATCAAGCCGCCGGCTCCGAGGGCACGCCTACCGGGTCGCTCACCGCGGTGCTGATTGGCTGCTAGGGCTGGCTCACTCCTCCCCCCTTATGACGAGGTGGAGACACGCCTTTCTTCTCCGACTCAAAGCACATGGGCAATGGCGGTTGAAGAAAACCGCCCAAAATGCGGAAGGCAATTGGAAGGGAGGTTTTGGGGAAATTGGAAGGGCCTACGCTTATTTTGTTTGATACAATGCAAAGTCAATCTAGTGGGAAACACATATTTAGCCGACATGGAATAAGGAAATACACTATTTAAAAGATATATCGTGACCTGCGTGTAAGTTTCATGGAATTAACTAGGAGGACGGCTGCGACCATTATTTACATTACGAGGATGTTACCATACTTTTGTAACGTTCACATTGTAACGTTTCCACATTCGTTACACTTCCTCCAAAACCGTTACACTTCTCAAATTTGTTACACACTTCTCAAAATCGTTACAATATATATATATATATATATATACAGACTTGGCATTTAATATGGAATATTTTTTTTTTTCTTGACTTGGGCTTACTTTCTGAACTCAGTATATCAATCTGGTGAGTTTCTTTTACCCTTCGGTGATGTCTTTGTTGAAAGAACCATGTCATTGATTGTCTTTCGCAGCAAGAAGTCAATAACAGGATTATATCACAGGTGGCGTGACAAAATGTAAGGACAGGTACATTTGACGATTGGCTTCACAATCGGGTATATAAGGGTTGTTGCGTTCTGTATTAGTGGAAAACAACTGCTGCACGTCTACAAAAGTTATTGCCGCTTCTTCTGGAGATGGTCCGTTAAGTTGACAATGCTGTTTGTCATGGATTAGTGGCTTTACGAAATTCTGGCATGAAACAGCGTGCTATTGCTCGACAGTATGGCATCACTCAAGGTCAGGTGTCAAAGATCCTGAAACGAAATGCTCAGAAGGGTGTCCCTCCTCCAATACCGAGGCCAGGACGTCCATGCAGAACCACAAGGAGAGATGATCGCCAGCTGCACCGGTTAGTCTGCAATGGCCGTACCAAGTCAGCTCATAGGCTTAGGGCTGAGTGGCAGCAACTGACAAATGTGCCTGTATCCAGAAGGCTAGTCAACCAACGACTGGTTCAAGCAGGCTATCGTGCCAGGCGTCCCCTGAGAAAGCCACGCCTGACCAGACAACATAGCCAGCGCCGATTGCTGTGGGCCAGAGAGCACCGTCAATGGCACCCAGGACACTGGAATCACGTGACCTTCAGTGACGAGTCTAGATTTCTGGTCTATCGTCAAGCTGGCCGTGTCCGAGTGCGCAGACAAGTGCATGAAGCCCACAACGAAGATTGTATAGTGCCAAGAGTCCAAGCTGGAGGTGGTGGGGTGACCGTTTGTGCTGCTTTTCATGCAGGGGGCACAACTGACCTGGTTGTTCTGAATGGAAACCTGAACCAGTTCAAGTACAGGGCCATTCTGGAAGAAACATTGCTTCCATTTGCTCGTGCAGCCTTTCGAGGAAACTTTGTCTTCCAAGATGACAATGCACGGCCTCATCGTGCTCGGGTGATCCAACACTTTCTTGCTGATCATGGTGTAGAGCAGATGGAGTGGCCTGCCATGTCTCCGGATATGAATCCGATAGAGAACTTGTGGGCAGAATTAACACGTCAAATCGACCACTTGGACCAGCAGCCTGCCTCTGTGCGTGAATTGCAGCAGACTATTGTCACTGCATGGTAAGCGATTCCTGTCCAAACCTTGGCAAATCTCGTGAACAGCATGCCTCGACGTGTATGTGCTCTCCTGAATGCTCGTGGGGGTTACACGAAGTACTGAACTGTAATTTTACTGTCCTTAATCCCAGTCATAATTTAGCTTTTGTTTTTGTTGAAAAAAAATTTGGCTAATGTGCAAAATAAAGAGATACTTCTGGAAAACGTACAGAAGTTTAACACAGTACTGTCCGTGAATTGAGTTCGATATCGGTTTACATCACTTTCAAGGATCAACTTATTTGCTTCGAAATGTCAAATGTGGTTTTTGTTTCTTTTAAAGGTCACATTAACAAAATCTAGAATAATTTCAACATAATTCCAATAAACTTTTGGTTCTAAGTCATCTTGAAAAGTAAGTTCACCCCCACAAAAAAAATATTCCATATTAAATGCCAAGTCTGTATATATATATATATATATATATATATATATATATATATATATATATATATATATATGGGGGGTAATTAGGTGTATACAATATGGGGAGTAATTATGTATATTTCATGTATAATCATGGGTATATGTGTGTATACACAAATATATATATATTAGGGTGGTGCTCAAAATAATATTTTTAAATATTTACTGGGACATGGCTTTATGTTGTTCCTTTTGTTCCAAAATGAAAAGACACCAAATATGAAAGCAATCTGATTTTATTTAGGGGTGCCACATCAGCCTTCAAACTAAAGGTGTCTACAAAACTTTTCTATATATGGATCGAAAGCAAAACCAGAAGTTTGTTTTATGAAAATCCACCCTCCACTCACTTTCTTTGTATTCTAGCAAACACAAGTTACAATAGCTGCACAAATAGCACTATATTGCTTTGAAAACTCAAATTCAATGATAACAATCCAAATGTTCAGTTCATAAAATGAAGAGACACCATATCACATAATATTTAAAAACCCAAATATAATGAGAAATGTAACTCCTATTTCTGGGCCTATTTCACCACTGTTGCCTTCTTGGCATCGGGTACATCTTCGTGTGAGCAGCAACAACTTGGAGCAGAGCTTGCTTTTGCTCTTCATCCTTTGTAAGGAGCTTATTGTAGTCTTGTATCAATGCGACACCCCTTTCTGCCCTGTCGTTCACCACGACTAAGCCACTGGCGGCTTTCTTTACTTCCTGAAAGCTGGTTTCCTGCTCCCATGAACCAGGATCCTTATCCATCCAATCAGTTGGGGTCCCTAGGATGCTGAAGAAATGCTTGGTGTGTTTTGTTATGAGGCCAGCGATTGACAGGGCGTTCCTCGTTTGATAGCTGGTCTCTTTGGAGAGGGGTTTTCACCGTCATTTTTCAATGCTTCAATCATATTGATCTTGCTTTCTTTGTCAATTCTGGTGTCAAAGAATGCAAATGCCACTAGTACTGGGCTCATGTACCACGTGTGGCGGCCAAGTGCCTTCAAGGCTGCCTGAGCCATCTTCTGATTGATTTGTTCAAACTTTTCCAACTTCTTGAAGAGGTTAATGTCATTCAGGGGAGCCTCAATAGCTTGTGGAGCCCGAAACCAGGCCTGTACATACACAAGGCAGACAAAAATGTTGAAGGCTCGGAGTTCTCTCGCCTCTCGAAGTGTCAAGTGGAACTCTGACCGAAACATGAACACCTGTAGTGAATATAGTGCTTTTGCCATCCATCTGGCTCTGTGCATTGCTCCTGGAGCCATGATCCGGATTCCACGAGGTGGGATTCCTCCCATGTAGATGACAGTCAGTTCTAGGAGTTCACGATAATCATCTCGTGGCTGCTGATCTTTCAAACACACAAGAGCAAATTCCAGAGCTTCATCCATCATGTCATTGTTCTGTGCAAACTCAGCTGCCGTATCAGGATCTGTGAATCCATTTTTTGGTTGGTGATGGGCAATGGACGGCCACTCTGCCTGAAACCGCTTAAAAAGCTGGATGTCAGGGCCTGATGAAGGACCGAAAAGAGTGGTGAAAACATCTCCCAGAATGATTTCGTGCGCATGATGGTGGCAAGCCAAATGAATTAGTTCAGTCTGTAGCTTCTTTTCAATGAGGACAGCAGCCCCTCCATGAACACCTGAATTGCTGGCCGTTGTGTCAAAAGACAAAGCCTTCACCTTGCCCACAAGGTTCCAGCTCTTCAGTGTGTCCACTACAGCGGTTGCCATAGCTTCTCCTCCCCGTCAGGTAACTTGGGAACATTCAACAGCTGCTCCATTCCATGGTACTGGTTGGACACAAGATTGGAAGACGATCCACCTTCACATGCACAAAATCTCCAGTGACATCGGGAAGAAGCTTTCCATCCCAATGGACCACTAAAGGACCCTGCACATTATGATGAAATGCTTCTTTTATTTCGTCCATGGTTTTGCATCGATGCATCATGCGATTCCGCCGCACTGTCCATCGGTTCAGTGCCAGCTCTGCAGGATCCCATCCTACTGCTCTACAAATGGATGCAAGTTGTGGACAGCCATTCGGTCACTTGTTTTCGTACGATCCAAAGAAGCTGCGACTTCAGGAGTGACAATGTTGATAGGCTTCTTTTCTTGGGACGAGATATCCCACCATCAGATGATGAAGAACCAGCCTGTGCGTGGTCTCAGAGTCAGAGTCTGAGTCTGTGACTTCCATAGCAGTAGCACCCTTCATGACCATTTCCTGTCTCTTATTTTCCTTCTCTGCCTTAGTCTTCTCCTTTTCTTCCCTTTCTTTCTTTCGCTTCGTTTTTGCTTCCAACACAGTGTCTACAGATCCCATTGAAGCCTTCCTCTCTGAGAATTGATCGTGAAGAAACTTCCTGTCCTCGGGGTTGGTGATTATGGCCTCCGAATCTGCATGCCTAAGATCAAACGTCTTCTCCAAGGAGGCCTTGAAGGATGCTTCCTTTTTCTCTTGGGTCGCACCACCCCGCTTTGCACCTTTTTGGAGGCTCCTCCATTCTTCATATAGCCTCTCCAAACGATGGATGCAGTGCTGCTTCGTCGTTGTAGGTAGGTGAGCTTTTTCCCAGAACTTCACAACCTCTTCAATGGTGAGGGTTGCACTCTCCCGGGCAGTGCGATTCTCCTTCTTCAGGTGATGGAAAAACAGGACAAGAGATTGATGCACAGTCGGGAGCTTGGCATCTTTGATGGCATCTCCAGAAGTGGACCCAATGAGATACACATTATCCTGAGCCCGAGTTTTCAATGAAACACTGGTACTAGCACATGCCATATCTGCAAAATACGCAAGAATGTGGGTAAAATCCTGTTAATTCTTACTCCACAGGGTCACTCTCTACAAAAGAGCCACAGTCAATAAGTTAGGCCTACATATTACACACTAAAAAAGCGTACCCCTGACCCCGGGAACCTGTACAAAACATGCATGAAAATTGCCCAGATAGTGATCATAGGAAGTCTCAAAACTGTATGTATAATATATTGTATATAACTATATATATAATGTATAATGTGTATTTATGTATATTTATTATTTAATGTATATTTTATGTATAAATTTAATGTATATTTAATTATAATGTATATATATTGTATAACTATATATTTATTTATTATATTTAAATTTTAATATATTATATTTATTTTTAATATATTATTTAATGTATTATATTTGTCTATATTTGTATAATTGTCTATCGTATAATTGTATATATAATGTATAATATAATATATATTATTATTATTTAATGTATATTTACTATATATTTATTTTTAATATTATATTTAATGTATATATATAATTATGTATTTATTTTGTGTATATACAGCCCAAAAAATGGGAATTCCTATTTTTGCATGGGGGAAAATTCATCACTGATGTGGCACCCCTAAATATTATTGGATTCCATTCACATTTGGTGTGGTTTCTTTTGACACCGAAACGAACAGAAATAGACCATGTCCCGGAGAAAATCTGCATTTTGATTTTTTGAAGCCCACCCTATATATATATATATATATATATATATATATATATATATATATATATATATATATATATATATATATATATATATGTATGTATGTATATATATATATATATATATGTATATATATATATATATATATATATATATATGTATATATATGTATATATTGTAACGAATTTGGAAAGTGTAAAGAATGTGAGAACTGGTTTGCTGTGTTTTAACTGACCCTCGTAGAGTAAATAAGGTCGAAGGACGTCCCCCTAGTTAATTCCATGAAACTTACACACAGGCCACGATATATCTTTTTAAATAGCTTATTTCCTTATTCTATGTAGGCTAAATATGTGTTTCCCACTAGATTGACTCTGCATTGTATCAAACGAAATAAGCGTAGGCCCCTTTCAATTTCCCCAATCATCTCCGCTCTCCAAAGTTCCTTTCAAAAGCGGTGCGAGTGGTGTTCAATTCCGCAAGCCGCCATTGCCCATGTGCTCATCTCGGAGAAGCGGGGGGTAGGAGCCGCCAACTCACAGGCGTGGCACGTCGTCATGATCAAAGGAGGAATCGGACAGCCCTAACAGCCAACCAGCACCGTGGTGAGCGACCCGGTAGGCGTGCCCTCGCAGCCGGCGGCTTGATTCCGACCCGAGTAATAAAAGCGACTGGAAGGGACTGCTTCGGCAGATGAGAGAAGAGATGAGAGGAGAGATGAGCTGTGAGATTAGATGAGCTGAGATGAGCTGAGAGATGAGAGACGCTCCAAACCAAAAAGGAGAGGTACTTGGAGAGGAAACAAGCTTTGGAGAGACGCGCTGAGAGGAGGGAGACGGCTCCACCAGAAGGAGAGGAGCAGGTGTGACCGAGCCAGCGCGTGACGTCCACAGCATCAGCAGCGTCGACGCGACCAAGGGTTTTCCCGCCAAAAACGCGAAGAGTGGGAGCTGCTACCTCCAGCCCTGCCGGTTGCAGGGACCTGACCCTGCCTCCCTCTCCAGCAACCCACCTCCGCCATTCCTGCCTGCAATTTCCCCCGTGTAAGTGTGAACGTCGTCTGTCTTAATCGTTGTCCTGGGGTTAAGTAAACTGCATAGATAAGCTAACGATTCACTGTGTGACTGCTTCTTCTATCCATTGCTTGTAAATAACTTTGATCACTCCTTCTTTTTGCTTGTGTGTATAATAAATCCTGTTATTCCTCCGTACTCTGTCTTCTTCTCTCTTCCTTCTCTTTCGGTCGCTTTAGAGGTTTCCAAATTGAATATCTGTGGCGCGAACTGGTCAACGTTGGGGGAGTCGGGCCAATCAGGGATCCTGTAACGGTCGCGGTTGACCATCCGCTCGGCCCAAAGTAACATCTTGTCCGCGACCCGTAACAATATATATATATAAGTGTGTGTGTATATGTATACATGTATTTTATCTACTATACAAGAGAGCTGTTGATCTGTCTGTGTGTGTGTGTGTGTCTGTCTGTGTCACCATTTTTCTCAGAGATGGCTGAACAGATCTTCCTCAAACTTTCAGAGATTCGTCAATGAGTGCCTGGAACCGTTTTCGCCAAAAAAAAAAAAATCTGAAATTTAAAAAAGTTAGTTTTTTGGGATTTAAGAAAAAAATCGCTCAATAGTGCCAAAGCCTTTTTTAAAATTAATGACAGTTATATACAAGTATACATTCGCATAAATAAATACAGAACAATCACCAGACATTTGAACACAAATAAATCAAACAATTCCGGAAGTGTACCAAGTTGGTTGTAAAGCTTCTTCTTCTTCCTGATCGTCATCACACTTAACTCAGAAACGTGATGAACGGCACATTCACCAGCATATATTCAACGAAAGGGTGATGACCCCCTTTCACTCCCCCCACTCCCTTCCTCACCCCTCCGTCTCCTGCCACCCCCCCCCCCCCGGCCTGGTATATATATATATATATATATATATATATGTATGTAATGTGTGTGTGTGTGTGTGTGTGTGTGTGTGTGTGTGTGTATATCATTGCAAAACACACCTGGTCACAGGTGTGCCTCACTGAACGCGTCCTCAGTCGAGGTCCTCAGCGTCATCCCGTTTCGGCCCTTCAACCTCGATACGGTCAGCCAAGGTGGGCCAGCAGGGGCACATACGCCTCCACATGCAGCAGCTACACCTGGAAGCGTACATACCCTCACCCACAGCCAGGGAGAACACAGACTACAACAACAAAACCGCCTCCACTCCCAGAATCCTCAGCCCCTCATCCACTCACTCACACACCAAAAAAAAACAACCGACCACCTACCATTCATTACAACATGCACCACTCAAACAAAAACACATTCGTGCAAAACCACAAACACTCCTGCAACACACACACACACCATTCACACATCTCCATCTCTATTCTGTGCTTGCTCCCTACACCTTTAGGCTGAAATGAACCACCACCCACAACCTCAACCTACACCTCCACCCATTTAGCAACCCACACTACACCTCCACTCCTCAACCTTTGACGTGCCTCAATAAACTTCCTCCATATCCAAAGTGAGCCTTTCAACCACTCCTGCAACACACACACACACACCATTCACACATCTCCATCTCTCTTCTGCACTCGCTCACTACCCCTTTAGGCTGAAATGATCCACCACCCACAACCTCAACCTACACCTCCACCCTCCACCCATTTTATAACCTACACTACACCTCCACTCCTCAACCTTCGACGTGCCTCAATAAACTTCCTACATATCCAAAGTGAGCCTTTTAAGGAAACCTGGGCCACTTTGTCACACACACTCCCAGCCTAGCAAGAAATGCAGAAAAGGAATTGCCAATATACCCTCTGCTCCCCACCTCAAATGCTGACAATAAAACTCGCCAACCCTTCTCCCGACACTCTGCCTCCAGCTTACTGTACTTTCCTCTCTTACTCTCGTGCACCTCCTCCATGTTCTGTTCCCAAGGTACAGACAATTCCCCTAAGCCTAAGATGACCTATCTTGTTTCACCTGACCAGATGACAATGTCAGGCCGCATATTATCACACCGATCTCCTCTAGGAATACCAATTGTGGCTTTAGGTCTGCCACTACCTGCCAATCACAAGCATCTGACAGCCCTCTTGCTTTCCACCTCCCCCTCTTTCCACCTCATATATATATATATATATATATATATATATATATATATATATATATATATATATATATATATATATATATATATGTACACTACATGGCCAAAAGTATGTGGACAGCCGAACATCACACCCATATGTACTTACTACTTATCGAAAATCTCATTCCAAAATCATAGGTATTAATATGGTGTTGGTCCCCCCCTTTGCTGCTAAACGCCCATTCTCACTTGAACGATTTTTTGTACAACTGCGGTGCAACTAAAAAATCGTACAGCTGTGCGATTTCCATACGAATTTCCCTGTTTTTTTTCCGCGCAGTCTCACTTGTACAACTGCCGTGCGACTGCCGTTAAACTCTCGTGCGACTTTTCCAGTTCAAGTTGCGTGCGACTGCCGTGCGCCTGCCGTACAACCTCAACGAGTCCCGCGCAAGCGCCGTGCGATTTTTGTTCAACTTGCGTGCGACCTGTGCGCATGCGGTACAACCTCAACGAGTCCTGTGCAAGCGCCGCACGATTTTTGTTCAACTCCCGTGCAACCTGTGCACATGCGGGACAACCTCAACGAGTCCCGCGCAAGCGCCGTGCGATTTTTGTTCAACTGCTGTGCAACCTGTGTGCATGCGGTACAACCGCCGTACAACCAATCAGAGCACCGTGCATCCGCCGTACAAGCGCCGTTCGATCCGTGTGAATCGCATAAAATCGATGCGACCAATGCGAACTATGCGAAACTTGTGACAGCCGTATGGAAATTTTCAACAGTTGAAAAAACTCGCATGGGCATGCGACCCGTCTGAATTACCAGTGGGTACACACGACACCCCTACAAGCTGTGCGAATAATCAACAGACTGCTGTGCGACTCCCGTACGCCCTGTGCGATTTGGCAGTCGCACAGCATTCGCGTAGAAAATCGTTCAACTCAGAACGGGGTATAAAACAGTGTCCACTCCTCTGGGAAGGCTTTCAAACTAGATGTTGGAACATTGCTGTGGGAATTTGCTTCCATTCAGCCACAAGAGCATTAGTGAGGTCGGGCACTGATGTTTGGCGATTAGGCCTGGCTCGCAGTTGGCGTTCAAATTCATCTCAAAGGTGTTTAATGGGGTTGAGGTCAGGGCAGGCCAGTCAAGTTCTTCCACACCAATATCAATAAACCATTTCTGCGTGGACCTCACTTTGTGCACGGGGCCATTGTCATGCTGACACAGGAAAGGGCCTTCCCCAAACTGTTGCCACAAAGTTGGAAGCACACACTCGTCTAGAATGTCATTGTATGCTGTGGCGTTAAGATCTCCCTTCACTGGAACTAAGTGACCTAGCCCGAACCATGAAAAACAGCCCCAGACCATTATTCCTACTCCCCAAACTTTACAGTTGGCACTATGCATTCGGGCAGTTAGCGTTATCCTGCCATCTGCCAAACCCAGATTCGTCCGTCAAACTGCGAGATGGTGAAGCGTGATTCATCACTTGAGAGAAAGTGTTTCCACTGCTCCAGAGTCCAATGGCAGCGAGCTTTACACCACTCCAGCCAATGCTTGGCATTGCGCATGGTGATCTTAGTCTTGTGTGTGGCTGCTTGGCCATGGAACCCCATTTCATGAATCTCCCGACGAACGGTTATTGTGTTGACGTTGCTTCCAGAGGAAGTTTGGAACTCGGTCGTGTGAGCTTGTGTGGACTACCACTTCTTCACTGAGCTGTTGGTGCTCCAAGACGTTTCCACTTCACAATATCTTTACTTACAGTTGACTGGGGCAGCTCTAGCAGGGCAGATATTTGACGAACTGACTTGTTGGAAAGGTGGAATCCTATGACGGTGCCACGTTGAAAGTCACTGAGCACTTCAGTATGGCCCATACCTTGATATAGATAAGGAGTAATAGCAAGAATGTCCACCATTTCCCTTCAAAACTATTGCCATTCTTCGAGGGACACTTTCAAATAATTTTGGAAAAACCCTTGTGGAATGGTGTTCCATGATTCTTCCAGATATTTCCAAAAATAATCGACAAGAGCATGTTGAAAAGTAATGCATCCTATTATTTGCTTAATTTGGAATCGCAATTCCAGATAAGGTATTGTCATCGTGCACTGTCTGTCTATCTGTGCCGGGCCTATTTATACTTCTCCAGCCAAACGGCTGGGCTGATCCTGCTAAAATTTGGCAGCAAGGTTGCGCTCCTGACTGGTAACAGGTTTTGCCAAACTCGTTCTGATCACGTGACTTTAAGTAGGTCAAAATGGCAGACTTAGTGAATTCCTTCAAAAATCTTGTTCTCCAGATCCACGATTCAGGATGCTACCAAATTTGGGTTACAACATTAGGCCAGAGCTCAGGGAAGCTGCAGGTCCAGTGGTCCTTTTTTCCCCTCCAAAACAGGTTGTTGTTGTTGTTTTCTATGCAGCCTTTGGCAGCTGGTTGTGAAGGAGCTGGGGCTCCCACGTCGATCGGAAGAATGGACGCGACAAAAAGCTGGAATTCATCCGAGTTGCTTTAATCAAACCAAACACTCAGGCACTCTGAAAAGCCCGTTTATCGGGCAGCAATATATATACATATTATCCCGGAGCGTTTGCCCAGGAAAGGCGAGAGGGGGCGTGGCCCAGCGTCCTGGCTGCGGCCTGGCAAGTTGAGGGCGAGCCTGCCCGGGCATGTCCGGGCATGCCCGGGCGTCCCGACCGAGGCCTGGCAAGTTGAGCGCGGGCCTGCCCGGGCGTCCTGGACGAGCCCGGCATGGTGATCGCTCCGCGTCCTTGATAGGTGCAAGGCGATTGTGAAAACCCAGCGGTAGCCGCTACACACGTCCCCCCAGAATCGACTTGCACCGGCAGGGTCAATTTGAGGGGGGTCCTGATGACCCGGCCGAAGCGACCCCTGGCGGGTCGTGGGAGGGGGTCCGGTGTGGTGGTGGGTGGTCGAGTGGGGGGCACCGTGGACGGGGGGCGGCCTCGCCGCAGCGGAAGGGCCACCCGTGGTGGGTGGTCGACGTCCACGTGCGCCGGCTTGAGGCGGTCCACCGCAATCCGGTCCGACCTGCCGCCGATGTCGATGACGAACGACTTGTCGTCCCGTCGCAGCACCCGGAAGGGCCCGTCGTACGGCGGCCGGAGTGGCCCCCGATGTGCGTCGTGACACACAAAAACATACTCCGCTGTGCGAAGTGCTGGGGGGACGTAGGACTGGGGGTCACCGTGGTGGGATGTTGGCACGGGGGCAAACCGTCGGGCGGCCTCCTGGAGGTCCGAGCGCTGGTGAGCTGCGGACCAGGGACTGGTAGCGTCGGGCACGAATTCGCCCGGGACGCGTAGCACCTGGCCATAGACAAGCTCGGCGGTGGATGCCTGGAGGTCCTCCTTGGGGGCCGTGCAGAGGCCCAAAAGGACCCACGGCAGCCGGTCGGCCCAACCGCCGTCTTGAAGGCCGGCCATGAGCGCGGCCTTCATGGAGCGGTGGAATCGCTCGCACAACCCGTTTGCTTGGGGGTGGTAGGCCGTAGTACGGTGGAGCTTGACCCCCAGGTTGCGGGCGACTGCGCCCCACAGCTCGGAGGTGAACTGTGGTCCGCGGTCTGACGAGATGTCCGCCGGTGCGCCGAAGCGGGCGACCCAGGTGGCGATGAAAGCCTGCGCCACGTCGGCGGTGGTGGTGGAGACGAGGGGAACGGCCTCCGGTCACCTGGTGGTCCTGTCCACCATGGTGAGCAGGTGTGTGAACCCCCGTGACAGGGGGAGGGGGCCCACCAGATCCACGTTGACGTGGTCGAAACGTCGTTCGGGCACGGTGAAAGGTGCCAGCGGGGCCTGGGTGTGTCGGTGGACCTTGGCCCGTTGGCAGGCCGTGCAGGTGCTGGTCCAATCGCGGACGTCCCGACGAAGGCCGTGCCAGACGAATCGCGCCGACACCAGCTTCTGGGAAGCTTTCCGGCCCGTGTGGGAAAGGCCGTGGAGGGAGGCGAAGATGCGGCGTTGCCAGGTGACGGGCACGATGGGGCGAGGCTGGCCTTGGGAGACGTTGCAGAGCAGGACAGTGTCCGCGAAGGGGATGTCGGCCAGGCGGAGGCCCGTGTCCGCCGCCCGGAGGGCTTGCACCGTGGTGTCGGTGGTTTGGTCCGCTGCCATAAGCGCAAAGTCCACGCCCAGGTGGACCGCGTTCGCGCTGGCCCGGGAAAGACAGTCGGCCACGGCGTTGTTTTTGCCGGCCACGTGCCGGATGTCCGTGGTAAACTCCGACACGGCGGAGAGGTGGCGCTGTTGGCGGGCCGACCACGGCTCCGTGACCTTGGCCATGGCGTAAACCAACGGCTTGTGGTCGACGAACGCCGTGAAAGGTCGGCCCTCCAGGAGGTGGCGGAAATGGCGGACGGCCAGGTGTAGACCGAGGAGCTCCCGGTCAAACATGCTGTATTTGAGCTCGTTCGGCCGGAGCTGCCGGCTGAAAAAAGCGAGTGGCTGCCAAACCCCGTTCACCCATTGCTCATGTACGGCGCCCACCGCGTAGTCGGAGGCATCCGTGGTGAGGGCGATGGGAGCGTTGAGCACCGGGTGAGCGAGCAGTGTTGCGTCGGCGAGGGCCCGCTTTGAGCTTTGGAAGGCCGCATCCATTGCTGCGGACCAGGCGATGTCGTGCTTGGCCGGCTTGCCCTGGGGGGCTTCGTAGAGGGGCCGCATGAGTTGAGCAGCGCGGGGCATGAAGCGGTGATAAAAATTCACCATTCCCAGGAATTCCTGCAGGGCCTTTATGGTGCGGGGACGCGGGAACGTGGTGATGGCCTCGACCTTGGTTGGCAGCGGCACGGCCCCGTTCTTGGTGATGTGGTGGCCCAAAAAATCAATGGCCGTCGTGCCGAAGTGGCATTTGGCCGGGTTGACGATGAGGCCGTGCTCGCTGAGGCGCCCGAACAGTGTTCGGAGGTGGAGGAGGTGCTCGGCCCGGGACGTGCTGGCGACGAGGATGTCGTCCAGGTAAACGAAAAGGAACGGCAGGTCACGTAGCACGCCGTCCATCAAGCGCTGGAACGCCTGAGCCACGTTCTTGAGACCAAACGGCATCCGCAAGAATTCAAATAAGCCGAACGGCGTGATGACTGCCGTTTTAGGGACGTCGGCCGCCCTGACAGGTACCTGGTGATATCCCCGTATGAGATCAATTTTCGAAAAAATGACCCGTCCCGCCAGACGGGCGGAGAAGTCTTGGATATGCGGGATCGGGTACCTGTCGGGGGTGGTAGCGTCATTGAGACGGCGGTAGTCGCCGCACGGGCGCCATCCACCCCCCGGCTTTGGCACGATGTGCAGTGGCGAGGCCCACGCGCTATCGAAGCGCCGCACGATGCCGAGGTGCTCCAACGCGTCGAATTCGGCCTTCGCCACGGCGAGCTTGGCTGGGTCGAGGCGGCGGGCCCTGGCGTAGACCGGCGGGCCCGTGGTTGGTATGTGGTGCTCGATCCCATGCCGTACTGCGACGGCCGAAAACCTCGGCCGCGTGAGGGCCGGGAACTCCGTGAGCAGGCGAGCAAACTTGTTCGCCGCCGGGACGGCGCATGCCAGCTCGGTCGGCGCGGAGCTGCTCAATGTGCATACCAGGGAGCTGAAGGTTTCGGCGTTGATTAAACGACGCCGTTGGACGTCCACCAGCAGTCCGTGTGCACAGAGGAAGTCGGCGCATAGCAGAGCCATGGGCACGTTTGCGGTTACAAACGTCCAAGCAAAGTATTGGCCGCCGAAGCAGAGGGTGACGTTGCGCGGGCCGAAGGTGCGGATGGTCGATCCGTTGGCCGCAACCAAGGAGGGGCCGCAAACCGCGGATTGCCTGTCCTGGTCAGAGGCGGGTATGACGCTCAGTTGGGCGCCGGTGTCGCACAGGAAGTGCCGTCCGGACGCTTTATCCGTGATGAACAGTAAGTTGCCCGTGTGGCCGGCGCTCATGGCTGGTAATGAACGCCGGCCCGGCCGTTTCCCGGCCTGCCGAAGGTGCACGGGGGTCGGCATGTCCGGGCATTCTGTCCGAACCTGGCATGATAGTAACACCACGCTTGGTCAGGTGGAGGCTCCGGTCGTCGTGCTGGAGGTGGTCGGCTCGGTGTAGCGGCCGCCAATTGCGTCGGCAGTTCGGTCGTCGACCGTGCCGGGTGCTCAGGCGCCATGGGTGTTGCGTCGGACGGCGGTGGGTCCCATGTCGCCGCTGCGATGCGCTGTCCTGCGGCGGAGATCTTGTCAGCTTCTCTGGCAAGGGCCCGGGGATCTGTGATCGTCGTGCTTGCCAGGGCGAGGCGTACCGGGTTAGGCAGCTGACGGAGGAACAGCTCCCAGAACAGGAATGCCGGAGAGTGCTCGCCGAGCAGTGAAAGCATGTAGTCCATTCGCTCGGAAGGGCGCGTGTCGCCGAGCTCGGGCAGGTCGAGCAGGCGCCGTGCGCGTTCCGCCGATGGGAGGGCGAAAGCGTCGAGGAGAAGCTTCTTAATCGCGCCGTATTTGTCAGTGGCTGGCGGGCTCTCGAGGAGGCTCAGGGCGCGGGCCGCGGTGGCCGAACCGAGCGCTGCTACCACATGGTGGAAGCGGGTGTCGTCGGCCGTGATGCCTCACAGGGCGAACAGGGAATCCGCCTGTGCGAACCAAACCGCCGCGTGAGCCTCCCAGAAGGTAGGCAGTTTAAGGGCGACTGCCGTGTCCATGTCGGTAGGTCACCAATGAAGGAGCTGGGGCTCCCACGTCGATCGGAAGAATGGACGCGACAAAAAGCTGGAATTCATCCGAGTTGCTTTAATCAAACCAAACACTCAGGCACTCTGAAAGCCCGTTTATCGGGCAGCAATATATATACATATTATCCAGGAGCGTTTGCCCAGGAAAGGCGAGAGGGGGCGTGGCCCAGCATCCCGACCGAGGCCTGGCAAGTTGAGGGCGAGCCTGCCCGGGCGTCCTGGACGAGCCCGGCATGGTGATCGCTCCGCGTCCTTGATAGGTGCAAGGCGATTGTGAAAACCCAGCGGTAGCCGCTACAGTTGCATCATTTCTGGAAGCGGGGCTGTGCCGCTGATGCAGTGTTCCTCTTACCAGTCAGCTGATA
This sequence comes from Myxine glutinosa, assembly GCF_964187855.1. NCBI lineage: Eukaryota > Metazoa > Chordata > Myxini > Myxiniformes > Myxinidae > Myxine > Myxine glutinosa. The sequence goes on from NC_136261.1 coordinate 22,505,267, forward strand.
CTCATTTTGCTGACCTGGGTAGGGTGACAGGCTGAGTCAACCCACCTGGTGTTATTTCAACAGCACAACGGGGGCTCAAACTCAAGACCCTATCAGATCTTAAGACCACCTTAACCGTTACGCCAACACCAGCTTTTCCAAAACAGGTAAAGATATTCAAATGAAACTTTTCTAGCATGATCACTTATTTTTCATCACTTGTCCCGAAATACTCTCCTACCTCTTCCACCATATTGGAATCTTCATAAAGAGGTCAAACAGCTAGTACACTCATGGACTTATCTTCAAACTGGATTAAAAAGCAATCTTAGACTACATCTAGAAAAGGCCTCATCTGTTCGACCCTCTTCCTGTTCATGGACCCAATATATCACCAGCAAATTGAAACGAACAATTATAATCAATACGTTTCCCTTATCACATGTTTTTGTTAATTCCTCATGATCATTAACCTTTCTTTTCTGCTCTCTCTTCATAGGCCCAAATGAAAGCATTCTCCGAGTGAGTATATCCTACTGTTATTACAATTCATAATCTTGTGTCCTCTACATTACTTCCTTCTTTAACATCATCTCTTTCTCTCAATAAATCGACTACAAATTTCCCAGATTCCTGCAGCTAATCCTATTTTCTCTTTCCTATCACAACTATAGGCCTACATGTTGTGGTCTTCTCGTCCTATACTACAATTTCCTCATTGAACCAAGTTTCACTGACTCCATATTGGATTCCATATACTATCTACTTTAGCTTCAAGCTCTTCCATCTTGTTCTTCGTCCTCCTGATTTATTGGTACAGAATATTTATAACCCTCAGCTCTGCCTGCATTCACCCTACCCGCACCTTTGAATGTACTCACTGCACCCCCACCACGAGCTGCACCCAATCCACCCTCACGCATGTATGCACCCACTCCACCCACACCACTACCTGCATTCGCTGCACCCTCAACCTTGTATCATTGTATGCACCACTCCACCCACACCACTACCTGCATTCACTGCACCCTCAACCTTGTATCATTGTATGCACCACTCCATCCTCACCACTACATGCACTCACTGCACCTCCACCATTACCTGCAACCACTCCACCCCACCACCACCTGCACCAACTCCACCTCCAACACTACCTACACTCACTGCAGCCCCACCACTACCTACACTCACTGCACCCCACCATGACCTGCACTCACTGCACCCCCACCATGACCTGCACTCACTACACCCCCACCACTACCTGCACCCACTCCAATCCCACCACTATCTGCATTCACTACACTTCCACCACTACCTGCACCCACTCCACCCCACCACCACCTGCTCCAACTCTACCTCCACCACTACCTACACTCGCTGCACCGCCACCACTACCTACACTCACTGCAGCCCCACCATGACCTGCACTCACTACACCCCCACCACTACCTGCACTCAAAACACACCCACCACTACCTGCACCGACTCCACCCCACCACTACATGCACCAACTCCACCTCCACCACTACCTGCACTCACTACACCTTCACCACTACCTGCACTCACTGCAGACCCACCATGACCTGCACTCACTACACCCCCACCACTACCTGCACTCACGACACTCCAAACCACTAACTGCACCCACTCCACCCCACCCACCTGCACCAACTCCACCTCCACCACTACATGCACTCACTACACCTTCACCACTGCCTGCACTCACTGCAGCCCCACCACTACCTGCACTCACTTCAGCCCCACCATGACCTGCACTCAACCGCACCCTCACCACTACCTGCACCCACTCCACCACACCTCGACCTGCACCCACTCCTACCCCACCACTAACTACACTCACTGCACCCACACCACTGCCTGTATTCTCTGCACCACACCACTACCTGCACCACTCCACCCCCACCACTTCGTGCACCCACTCCACCCCCACCACTACCTACACTCACTACACCCCCACCACTACCTGCAATCGTTACATCCCAACCACTACTTGCACCCTTTAAACCCCAACCACTAATTGCACCCTTTACACCCCAACCACTACTTGCACCTTTCACATCCTACCCACTGCTTGCACCCTTGACATCCTAACCACTAATTGCACCCTTTACACCCCAACCACTACTTGCACCCTTTACTTCCCAACCACTGCTTGCACCTTTTACATCCCAACCACTACTTGCACCTTTTACATCCCAACCACGACTTGCACCTTTTGCATCCCAACCACTGCTTGCACCTTTTACATCCTAACCACGACTTGCACCTTTTACATCCCAACCACTACTTGCACCCTTTTACATCCTAACCACTGCTTGCACCTTTTACATCCAGCCACTGCTTGCACCTTTTACATCCCAACCACTGCTTGCACCTTTTACATCCCAACCACTGCTTGCACCTTTTTCATCCCAACCACTGCTTGCACCTTTTACATCCCAACCACTACTTGCACCCTTTTACATCCTAACCACTACTTGCACCCTTTTACATCCCAACCACGACTTGCACCTTTTGCATCCCAACCACTGCTTGCACCTTTCACATCCTACCCACTGCTTGCACCCTTGACATCCTAACCACTAATTGCACCCTTTACACCCCAACCACTACTTGCACCCTTTACTTCCCAACCACTGCTTGCACCTTTTACATCCCAACCACTACTTGCACCTTTTACATCCCAACCACGACTTGCACCTTTTGCATCCCAACCACTGCTTGCACCTTTTACATCCTAACCACGACTTGCACCTTTTACATCCCAACCACTACTTGCACCCTTTTACATCCTAACCACTACTTGCACCCTTTTACATCCCAACCACGACTTGCACCTTTTGCATCCCAACCACTGCTTGTACCTTTTACATCCTAACCACGACTTGCACCTTTTACATCCCAACCACTACTTGCACCCTTTTACATCCCAACCACTGCTTGCACCCTTTTACATCCCAACCACTACTTGCACCCTTTACTTCCCAACCACTGCTTGCACCTTTTACATCCCAACCACTGCTTGCACCTTTTACATCCCAACCACTACTTGCACCCTTTTACATCCTAACCACTACTTGCACCCTTTTACATCCTAACCACTACTTGCACCCTTTTACATCCTAACCACTACTTGCACCCTTTTACATCCTAACCACTGCTTGCACCTTTTACATCCTAACCACTGCTTGCACCCTTTTACATCCTAACCACTGCTTGCACCCTTTTACATCCTAACCACTGCTTGCACCTTTTACATCCCAACCACTGCTTGCACCCTTTTACATCCTAACCACTGCTTGCACCTTTTACATCCTAACCACTGCTTGCACCTTTTACATCCTAACCACTACTTGCACCCTTTTACATCCCAACCACTGCTTGCACCTTTTACATCCCAACCACTGCTTGCACCCTTTTACATCCTAACCACTGCTTGCACCTTTTACATCCCAACCACTGCTTGCACCTTTTACATCCCAACCACTGCTTGCACCTTTTTCATCCCAACCACTGCTTGCACCTTTTACATCCCAACCACTACTTGCACCCTTTTACATCCCAACCACTGCTCGCACCTTTTATATCCCAACCACTACTTGCACCCTTTTACATCCCAACCACTGCTTGCACCTTTTACATCCCAACCATTACTTGCACCTTTTACATCCCAACCACTGCTTGCACCTTTTACATCCCAAACACTACTTGCACCCTTTTACATCCTAACCACTGCTTACACCCTTTACATCCCAACCACTGCTTGCACCTTTTACATCCTAACCACTGCTTGCACCTTTTACATCCCAACCACTGCTTGCACCTTTTACATCCCAACCACTGCTTGCACCTTTTACATCCCAACCACTGCTTGCACCTTTTACATTCTCACAACTGCTTGCACCTTTTACATCCCAAGCACCTCTTGTGCCTTTTACATCCCAACCACTGCTTGCACCTTTTACATCCCAACCACTGCTTGCACCTTTTACATCCTAACCACTGCTTGCACCTTTTACATCCTAACCACTGCTTGCACCTTTTACATCCGAACCACTGCTTTCACCGTTTACATCCCAACCACTGCTTGCACCTTTTACATCCCAACCACTGCTTGCACCGTTTACATCCCAACCATTGCTTGCACCTTTTACATCCCAAACAGTGCTTGCACCTTTTACATCCCAACCACTGCTTGCACCTTTTACATCCCAAACACTGCTTGCACCGTTTACATCCCAACCACTGCTTGCACCGTTTACATCCCAACCATTGCTTGCACCTTTTACATCCCAACCACTGCTTGCACCTTTTACATCCCAACCACTGCTTGCACCTTTTACATCCCAAACACTGCTTGCACCTTTTACATCCCAACCACTGCTTGCACCTTTTACATCCTAACCACTGCTTGCACCTTTACATCCTAACCACTGCTTGCACCTTTTACATCCCAACCACTGCTTGCACCTTTTACATCCTAACCACTGCTTGCACCTTTTACATCCCAACCACTGCTTGCACCTTTTACATCCAAAATTGGACCAAAACCATTCCCATGGCCACAACAAGGTGGGAATAATTGGAGTTGTTAAAGAGGTTACAGTAGAGAGATTCATTGAACCTGCTTACTTACAAAAAATTGACACATTTCCGAAGTTGGAATCACATTTTTATATTATGTTTGAATTTGGCCATCTTGTTCGTTCTGTCTTTGTATTGTGTTTAAGGATCTGAAGTTTACAGAATAACTAAACTTGTTATATGGCCTAACGGCTTTCCTCCATAGTTCAGTAGAGTATTGATCTGCAGTATCAGCTGGTTTTCATATCCCTCACTTCTGGACATCAAAGAACACAAAACTCCATCATCACTAACAAATCTCAAAAAGAAGCAGAGCCGGATGAGTCCTCATCACATACAAGTCATGGCCTCTGTTTTCAAACACCTCCTCTTCTGCTCTTTCTCCTTTTGTCCTTGCACCCCACCCCACCATTCCTCCCCAATTCCTCCAGGACACGTGCTCTTCTCCTCATTAACCAACCAAATCCACACCTACTGCTCACCTCCACTCGGATGCTCCAATTTTTTTCCTGCCTGGGGGACTACCTACCTGACTCAGCTCGATACAATCTTTCTCTGCAGAGCTTAAAGACAGCACAGCACCATTTCATATCTGCTTCTAGCCCTACCCCTGATTGTTCAACCCTCATTATAATCTCTCCATGACTCCGGTCAGCCCTCTTACCTGTATGTTACTTTATTTCTTTCTCTACCTGCTTGTTTGTTCCTCCACCACTTGACTATCATTAGGTTACCCTTCAACAGATATTGGACAAAAACGTAAACAACTCGGTAAATGGCAGACACCAAGCAACAGTTTCCACACGTGTGCAGCCCATGTGTTAACTAAAGAAATAACATCCCAGCATTCTTAGGGTCATGCATACAAATGCTTCTCAGGCCTAGTTGCCTATAATTATGGCTCCAAGAGGAGAACCCTCAATGCTCCCATCCACAGAGCACGTGTGGTCGCCCAATGGTTTGATGAGCATAATACTGATGTTACCCATACGCCATGGCCTTGAGTAGCCAGATCTGAACCAAATCGAGCATTTATGGAATATTCTGGAATGACGCCTGAGACAAAGTTTTCCACCTCCATCAAACAGGTGTGAGTTGATTGATTCCCTTGTGGAAGATTGGTGCCGCATTCCTCCTGCAGAATTCCAGACATTGGTGGATGGCGCATGTGGGCCCCACTGGCCGCACGTGGTAGCCCAACGCCCCATTAAGTGTCTTTACATTGGAATTTCCCTTATTTTTGTCCACCACCTGCATATCATCAATCAGTTGGCTGCTCCAAGTGCCGAGATATTGTATACAAAAAGTCAGCCCAGAGTCCGAGACAGTTTGTTATTCTCCGTCAATGGCCTGGCAAGTAAACCGAGACAGTGCGTTGTTCTCCATCAATTGCCTAGACAGTTCCCCATCAAAGTAAACCGAGACAGTTCGTTATTCTCCATCAATTGCCCAGCAAGTAAACCTAGACCGTTCGTTATTCTCCATCAATTGCCGAGCAAGTAAACCTAGACCGTTCGTTATTCTCCATCAATTGCCGAGCAAGTAACCGATACCGTGCGTTATTCTCCATCAACTGCCGAGCAAGTAACCGAGACAGTTCGTTATTCTCAATCAACTGCCGAGCAAGTAACCGATACCGTGCGTTGTTCTCCATCAACTGCCGAGCAAGTAACCGAGACAGTTCGTTATTCTCCATCAATTGCCGAGCAAGTAACCGATACCGTGCGTTATTCTCCATCAACTGCCGAGCAAGTAACCGAGACAGTTCGTTATTCTCCATCAATTGCCCAGCAAGTAAACCTAGACCGTTCGTTATTCTCCATCAACTGCCGAGCAAGTAACCGAGACAGTTCGTTATTCTCAATCAACTGCCGAGCAAGTAACCGATACCGTGCGTTGTTCTCCATCAACTGCCGAGCAAGTAACCGAGACAGTTCGTTATTCTCAATCAATTGCCGAGCAAGTAACCGAGACAGTTCGTTATTCTCAATCAATTGCCGAGCAAGTAACCGAGACAGTTCGTTATTCTCAATCAATTGCCGAGCAAGTAACCGAGACAGTTCGTTATTCTCCGTCAATTGCCGAACAAGTAAACCTAGACATTGCGTTATTCTCCGTCAATTGCCTGGCAAGTAACCGAGACCGTTCGTTATTCTCCATCAATTGCCGAGCAAGTAACCGAGACCGTTCGTTATTCTCCATCAATTGCCTACCAAGTAAACCTAGACAGCTAATTATTCTCCATCAATTGCCGAGCATGTAAACCTCGACAGTTCGTTATTCTCCATTAATTGCCGAGCAAGTAAACCTGGACATTGCGTTATTCTCCATCAATTGCCGAGCAAGTAAACCTAGACCGTTTGTTATTCTCCATCAATTGCCGAGCAAGTAAACCTGGACAGTTCGTTATTCTCCATTAATTGCCGAGCAAGTAAACCTAGACCGTTCGTTAATCTCCATCAATTGCCGAGCAAGTAACTGATACCGTGCGTTATTCTCCATCAATTGCCGAGCAAGTAACCAAGACAGTTCGTTATTCTCCGTCAATTGCCGAACAAGTAAACCTAGACATTGCGTTATTCTCCGTCAATTGCCTGGCAAGTAAGCGAGACCGTTCGTTATTCTCCATCAATTGCCGAGCAAGTAACCGAGACCGTTCGTTATTCTCCATCAATTGCCGAGCAAGTAACTGAGACCGTTCGTTATTCACCATCAATTGCCTGCCAAGTAAACCTAGACAGCTCATTATTCTCCATCAATTGCCGCGGATGTAAACCTGTACAGTGCGTTATTCTAAATCAATTGCCCAGCAAGTAAACCTAGACAGTGCGTTATTCTCCATCAATTGCCGAGCAAGTAAACCTGGACAGTTCGTTATTCTCCATCAATTGCCGAGCAAGTAAACCTGGACAGTTCGTTATTCTCCCTCAATTGCCGAGCAAGTAAACTTAGACAGTGCGTTATTCTCCATCAATTACTTAGCAAGTAAACCTGGACAGTTCGTTAATCTCCATCAATGGCCGAGGAAGTAAACCTCGACAGTTCGTTATTCTCCATCAATTGCGGAGCAAGTAGACCTGGACAGTGCGTTATTCTCCATCAATTGCTGAGCAAGTAACCTAGACAGTTCGTTATTCTCCGTCAATTGCCGAACAAGTAAACCTAGACATTCCGTTATTCTCCGTCCATTGCCTGGCTAGTAACCGAGACCGTTCGTTATTCTCCATCAATTGCCGAGCAAGTAACCGAGACCGTTCGTTATTCTCCATCAATTGCCGAGCAAGTAACTGAGACCATTCGTTATTCTCTGTTAATTGCCGAGCAAGTAACCGAGACCGTTCGTTATCCTCCATCAATTGCCTACCAAGTAAACCTAGACAGCACATTATTCTCCATCAATTGCCGAGCATGTAAACCTGTACAGTGCGTTATTATCCATCAATTGCCGAGCAAGTAAACCTGGACAGTTCGTTATTCTCCATCAATTGCCAAGCAAGTAAACCTAGACAGTTCGTTATTCTCCATCAATTGCCAAGCAAGTAAACCTGGACAGTGCGTTATTCTCCATCAATTGCCTGAAGTCGGCCGAGACAGTGCGTTATTCTCCATCAATTGCCTGGCAAGTAAACCTAGACAGTGCGTTATTCTCCGTCAATTGCCCAGCAAGTCGGCCAAGACAGTGCGTTATTCTCCATCAATTGCCGAGCAAGTAAACCTAGTCATTATAATATTCTCCATCAATTGCCTAGGAAGTAAACCAAGACAGTTCGTTATTCTCCATCAATTGCCTGGCAAGTAAACCTGGACAGTGCATTATTCCCCATCAATTGCCCAGCAAGTAAACCTGGACAGTGCGTTATTCTCCATCAATTGCCTAGCAAGTCGGCCTAGACAGTTCGTTATTCTCCGTCAATTGCCGAACAAGTAAACCTCGACATTGCGTTATTTTCCGTCAATTGCCTGGCAAGTAACCGAGACCATTCGTTATTCTCCATCAATTGCCGAGCAAGTAACCGAGACCATTCGTTATTCTCCATCAATTGCCGAGCAAGTAACTGAGACCGTTCGTTATTCTCTGTTAATTGCTGAGCAAGTAAACCTGGACAGTTCGTTATTCTCCATCAATTGCCGAGCAAGTAAACCTGGACAGTTCGTTATTCTCCATCAATTGCCGAGCAAGTCAACCTAGACAGTGCGTTATTCTCTGTTAATTGCTGAGCAAGTAAACCTGGACAGTTCGTTATTCTCCATCAATTGCCGAGCAAGTGAACCTGGACAGTGCGTTATTCTCCATCAATTGCCTGGCAAGTCGGCCTAGACAGTGCGTTATTCTCCATCAATTGCCTGGCAAGTAAACCTCGACAGCGCGTTATTCTCCGTCAATTGCTTAGCAAGTCGGCCAAGACAGTGCGTTATTCTCCATCAATTGCTGAGCAAGTAAACCTAGTCATTGTGTTGCTCTCCATCAATTGCCTAGGAAGGAAAACCAAGACAGTTCGTTATTCTCCATCAATTGCCTGGCAAATAAACCTGGACAGTGCGTTATTCTCCATCAATTGCCCAGCAAGTAAACCTGGACAGTGCGTTATTCTCCATCAATTGCCTAGCAAGTCGGCCGAGACAGTTCGTTATTCTCTGTCAATTGCCGAACAAGTAAACCTCGACATTGGGTTATTTTCCATCAATTGCCTGGCAAGTAACCGAGACCGTTCGTTATTCTCCATCAATTGCTGAGCAAGTAACCGAGACCGTTCGCTATTCCCCATCAATTGCCGAGCAAGTAAACCTAAACAGCTCATTATTCTCCATCAATTGCCGAGCAAGTAACCGAGACCGTTCGTTATTCTCCATTAATTGCCGAGCAAGTAAACCTGGACATTGCGTTATTCTCCATCAATTGCCGAGCATGTAAACCTCGACAGTTCGTTATTCTCCATTAATTGCCGAGCAAGTAAACCTGGACATTGCGTTATTCTCCATCAATTGCCGAGCAAGTAAACCTGGACATTGCGTTATTCTCCATCAATTGCCGAGCAAGTAAACCTAGACCGTTCGTTAATCTCCATCAATTGCCGAGCAAGTAACTGATACCGTGCGTTATTCTCCATCAATTGCCGAGCAAGTAACCAAGACAGTTCGTTATTCTCCGTCAATTGCCGAACAAGTAAACCTAGACATTGCGTTATTCTCCGTCAATTGCCTGGCAAGTAAGCGAGACCGTTCGTTATTCTCCATCAATTGCCGAGCAAGTAACCGAGACCGTTCGTTATTCTCCATCAATTGCCGAGCAAGTAACTGAGACCGTTCGTTATTCACCATCAATTGCCTGCCAAGTAAACCTAGACAGCTCATTATTCTCCATCAATTGCCGCGGATGTAAACCTGTACAGTGCGTTATTCTAAATCAATTGCCCAGCAAGTAAACCTAGACAGTGCGTTATTCTCCATCAATTGCCGAGCAAGTAAACCTGGACAGTTCGTTATTCTCCATCAATTGCCGAGCAAGTTAACCTGGACAGTTCGTTATTCTCCCTCAATTGCCGAGCAAGTAAACTTAGACAGTGCGTTATTCTCCATCAATTACTTAGCAAGTAAACCTGGACAGTTCGTTAATCTCCATCAATGGCCGAGGAAGTAAACCTCGACAGTTCGTTATTCTCCATCAATTGCGGAGCAAGTAGACCTGGACAGTGCGTTATTCTCCATCAATTGCTGAGCAAGTAACCTAGACAGTTCGTTATTCTCCGTCAATTGCCGAACAAGTAAACCTAGACATTCCGTTATTCTCCGTCCATTGCCTGGCTAGTAACCGAGACCGTTCGTTATTCTCCATCAATTGCCGAGCAAGTAACCGAGACCGTTCGTTATTCTCCATCAATTGCCGAGCAAGTAACTGAGACCATTCGTTATTCTCTGTTAATTGCCGAGCAAGTAACCGAGACCGTTCGTTATCCTCCATCAATTGCCTACCAAGTAAACCTAGACAGCACATTATTCTCCATCAATTGCCGAGCATGTAAACCTGTACAGTGCGTTATTATCCATCAATTGCCGAGCAAGTAAACCTGGACAGTTCGTTATTCTCCATCAATTGCCAAGCAAGTAAACCTAGACAGTTCGTTATTCTCCATCAATTGCCAAGCAAGTAAACCTGGACAGTGCGTTATTCTCCATCAATTGCCTGAAGTCGGCCGAGACAGTGCGTTATTCTCCATCAATTGCCTGGCAAGTAAACCTAGACAGTGCGTTATTCTCCGTCAATTGCCCAGCAAGTCGGCCAAGACAGTGCGTTATTCTCCATCAATTGCCGAGCAAGTAAACCTAGTCATTATAATATTCTCCATCAATTGCCTAGGAAGTAAACCAAGACAGTTCGTTATTCTCCATCAATTGCCTGGCAAGTAAACCTGGACAGTGCATTATTCCCCATCAATTGCCCAGCAAGTAAACCTGGACAGTGCGTTATTCTCCATCAATTGCCTAGCAAGTCGGCCTAGACAGTTCGTTATTCTCCGTCAATTGCCGAACAAGTAAACCTCGACATTGCGTTATTTTCCGTCAATTGCCTGGCAAGTAACCGAGACCATTCGTTATTCTCCATCAATTGCCGAGCAAGTAACCGAGACCATTCGTTATTCTCCATCAATTGCCGAGCAAGTAACTGAGACCGTTCGTTATTCTCTGTTAATTGCTGAGCAAGTAAACCTGGACAGTTCGTTATTCTCCATCAATTGCCGAGCAAGTAAACCTGGACAGTTCGTTATTCTCCATCAATTGCCGAGCAAGTCAACCTAGACAGTGCGTTATTCTCCATCAATTGCTTAGCAAGTAAACCTGGACATTTCGGTATTCTCCATCAATTGCCAAGCAAGTGAACCTGGACAGTGCGTTATTCTCCATCAATTGCCTGGCAAGTCGGCCTAGACAGTGCGTTATTCTCCATCAATTGCCTGGCAAGTAAACCTCGACAGCGCGTTATTCTCCGTCAATTGCTTAGCAAGTCGGCCAAGACAGTGCGTTATTCTCCATCAATTGCTGAGCAAGTAAACCTAGTCATTGTGTTGCTCTCCATCAATTGCCTAGGAAGGAAAACCAAGACAGTTCGTTATTCTCCATCAATTGCCTGGCAAATAAACCTGGACAGTGCGTTATTCTCCATCAATTGCCCAGCAAGTAAACCTGGACAGTGCGTTATTCTCCATCAATTGCCTAGCAAGTCGGCCGAGACAGTTCGTTATTCTCTGTCAATTGCCGAACAAGTAAACCTCGACATTGGGTTATTTTCCATCAATTGCCTGGCAAGTAACCGAGACCGTTCGTTATTCTCCATCAATTGCTGAGCAAGTAACCGAGACCGTTCGCTATTCCCCATCAATTGCCGAGCAAGTAAACCTAAACAGCTCATTATTCTCCATCAATTGCCGAGCAAGTAACCGAGACCGTTCGTTATTCTCCATCAATTGCCTACCAAGTAAACCTAAACAGCTCATTATTCTCCATCAATTGCCGAGCATGTAAACCTGTACAGTGCGTTATTCTCCATCAATTGCCCAGCAAGTAAACCGAGACAGTTCGTTATTCTCCATCAATTGCCGAGCAAGTAAACCTGGACAGTTCGTTATTCTCCATCAATTGCCGACCAAGTAAACCTGGACAGTGCGTTATTCTCCATCAATTGCCTGAAGTCGGCCGAGACAGTGCGTTATTCTCCATCAATTGCCTAGCAAGTAAACCTAGACAGTGCGTTCTTCTCCGTCAATTGCCCAGCAAGTCGGCCAAGACAGTGCGTTATTCTCCATCAATTGCCGAGCAAGTAAACCTAAACAGCTCATTATTCTCCATCAATTGCCGAGCATATAAACCTGTACAGTGTGTTATTCTCCATCAATTGCCCAGCAAGTAAACCGAGACAGTGCGTTACTCTCCATCAATTGCCGAGCAAGGAAACCTGTACAGTGCGTTATTCTCCATCAATTGCCGAGCAAGTAAACCTGGACAGTGCGTTATTCTCCATCAATTGCCTGGCACGTAAACCGAGACAGTTTGTTATTCTCCGTCAATGGCCTGGCAAGTAAACCGAGACAGTGCGTTGTTCTCCATCAATTGCCTAGACAGTTCCCCATCAAAGTAAACCGAGACAGTTCGTTATTCTCCATCAATTGCCCAGCAAGTAAACCTAGACCGTTCGTTATTCTCCATCAATTGCCGAGCAAGTAACCGATACCGTGCGTTATTCTCCATCAACTGCCGAGCAAGTAACCGAGACAGTTCGTTATTCTCAATCAACTGCCGTGCAAGTAACCGATACCGTGCGTTGTTCTCCATCAACTGCCGAGCAAGTAACCGAGACAGTTCGTTATTCTCCATCAATTGCCGAGCAAGTAACCGATACCGTGCGTTATTCTCCATCAACTGCCGAGCAAGTAACCGAGACAGTTCGTTATTCTCCATCAATTGCCGAGCAAGTAACCGATACCGTGCGTTGTTCTCCATCAACTGCCGAGCAAGTAACCGAGACAGTTCGTTATTCTCAATCAACTGCCGAGCAAGTAACCGATACCGTGCGTTGTTCTCCATCAACTGCCGAGCAAGTAACCGAGACAGTTCGTTATTCTCAATCAACTGCCGAGCAAGTAACCGATACCGTGCGTTGTTCTCCATCAACTGCCGAGCAAGTAACCGAGACAGTTCGTTATTCTCAATCAATTGCCGAGCAAGTAACCGAGACAGTTCGTTATTCTCAATCAATTGCCGAGCAAGTAACCGAGACAGTTCGTTATTCTCAATCAATTGCCGAGCAAGTAACCGAGACAGTTCGTTATTCTCTGTCAATTGCCGAACAAGTAAACCTAGACATTGCGTTATTCTCCGTCAATTGCCTGGCAAGTAACCGAGACCGTTCGTTATTCTCCATCAATTGCTGAGCAAGTAACCGAGACCGTTCGTTATTCTCCATCAATTGCCTACAAAGTAAACCTAGACAGCTAATTATTCTCCATCAATTGCCGAGCATGTAAACCTCGACAGTTCGTTATTCTCCATTAATTGCCGAGCAAGTAAACCTAGACCGTTCGTTAATCTCCATCAATTGCCGAGCAAGTAACTGATACCGTGCGTTATTCTCCATCAATTGCCGAGCAAGTAACCAAGACAGTTCGTTATTCTCCGTCAATTGCCGAACAAGTAAACCTAGACATTGCGTTATTCTCCGTCAATTGCCTGGCAAGTAAGCGAGACCGTTCGTTATTCTCCATCAATTGCCGAGCAAGTAACCGAGACCGTTCGTTATTCTCCATCAATTGCCGAGCAAGTAACTGAGACCGTTCGTTATTCACCATCAATTGCCTGCCAAGTAAACCTAGACAGCTCATTATTCTCCATCAATTGCCGCGGATGTAAACCTGTACAGTGCGTTATTCTAAATCAATTGCCCAGCAAGTAAACCTAGACAGTGCGTTATTCTCCATCAATTGCCGAGCAAGTAAACCTGGACAGTTCGTTATTCTCCATCAATTGCCGAGCAAGTAAACCTGGACAGTTCGTTATTCTCCCTCAATTGCCGAGCAAGTAAACTTAGACAGTGCGTTATTCTCCATCAATTACTTAGCAAGTAAACCTGGACAGTTCGTTAATCTCCATCAATGGCCGAGGAAGTAAACCTCGACAGTTCGTTATTCTCCATCAATTGCGGAGCAAGTAGACCTGGACAGTGCGTTATTCTCCATCAATTGCCGAGCAAGTAACCTAGACAGTTCGTTATTCTCCGTCAATTGCCGAACAAGTAAACCTAGACATTCCGTTATTCTCCGTCAATTGCCTGGCAAGTAACCGAGACCGTTCGTTATTCTCCATCAATTGCCGAGCAAGTAACGGAGACCGTTCGTTATTCTCCATCAATTGCCGAGCAAGTAACTGAGACCATTCGTTATTCTCTGTTAATTGCCGAGCAAGTAACCGAGACCGTTCGTTATCCTCCATCAATTGCCTACCAAGTAAACCTAGACAGCTCATTATTCTCCATCAATTGCCGAACATGTAAACCTGTACAGTGCGTTATTCTCCATCAATTGCCTAGCAAGTAAACCTAGACAGTGCGTTCTTCTCTGTCAATTGCCCAGCAAGTCGGCCAAGACAGTGCGTTATTCTCCATCAATTGCCGAGCAAGTAAACCTAAACAGCTCATTATTCTCCATCAATTGCCGAGCATGTAAACCTGTACAGTGTGTTATTCTCCATCAATTGCCCAGCAAGTAAACCGAGACAGTGCGTTACTCTCCATCAATTGCCGAGCAAGGAAACCTGTACAGTGCGTTATTCTCCATCAATTGCCGAGCAAGTAAACCTGGACAGTGCGTTATTCTCCATCAATTGCCTGGCACGTAAACCGAGACAGTTTGTTATTCTCCGTCAATGGCCTGGCAAGTAAACCGAGACAGTGCGTTGTTCTCCATCAATTGCCGAGACAGTTCCCCATCAAAGTAAACCGAGACAGTTCGTTATTCTCCATCAATTGCCCAGCAAGTAAACCTAGACCGTTCGTTATTCTCCATCAATTGCCGAGCAAGTAAACCTAGACCGTTCGTTATTCTCCATCAATTGCCGAGCAAGTAACCGATACCGTGCGTTATTCTCCATCAACTGCCGAGCAAGTAACCGAGACAGTTCGTTATTCTCAATCAACTGCCGAGCAAGTAACCGATACCGTGCGTTGTTCTCCATCAACTGCCGAGCAAGTAACCGAGACAGTTCGTTATTCTCCATCAATTGCCGAGCAAGTAACCGATACCGTGCGTTATTCTCCATCAACTGCCGAGCAAGTAACCGAGACAGTTCGTTATTCTCCATCAATTGCCGAGCAAGTAACCGATACCGTGCGTTGTTCTCCATCAACTGCCGAGCAAGTAACCGAGACAGTTCGTTATTCTCAATCAACTGCCGAGCAAGTAACCGATACCGTGCGTTGTTCTCCATCAACTGCCGAGCAAGTAACCGAGACAGTTCGTTATTCTCAATCAACTGCCGAGCAAGTAACCGATACCGTGCGTTGTTCTCCATCAACTGCCGAGCAAGTAACCGAGACAGTTCGTTATTCTCAATCAATTGCCGAGCAAGTAACCGAGACAGTTCGTTATTCTCAATCAATTGCCGAGCAAGTAACCGAGACAGTTCGTTATTCTCAATCAATTGCCGAGCAAGTAACCGAGACAGTTCGTTATTCTCTGTCAATTGCCGAACAAGTAAACCTAGACATTGCGTTATTCTCCGTCAATTGCCTGGCAAGTAACCGAGACCGTTCGTTATTCTCCATCAATTGCTGAGCAAGTAACCGAGACCGTTCGTTATTCTCCATCAATTGCCTACAAAGTAAACCTAGACAGCTAATTATTCTCCATCAATTGCCGAGCATGTAAACCTCGACAGTTCGTTATTCTCCATTAATTGCCGAGCAAGTAAACCTAGACCGTTCGTTAATCTCCATCAATTGCCGAGCAAGTAACTGATACCGTGCGTTATTCTCCATCAATTGCCGAGCAAGTAACCAAGACAGTTCGTTATTCTCCGTCAATTGCCGAACAAGTAAACCTAGACATTGCGTTATTCTCCGTCAATTGCCTGGCAAGTAAGCGAGACCGTTCGTTATTCTCCATCAATTGCCGAGCAAGTAACCGAGACCGTTCGTTATTCTCCATCAATTGCCGAGCAAGTAACTGAGACCGTTCGTTATTCACCATCAATTGCCTGCCAAGTAAACCTAGACAGCTCATTATTCTCCATCAATTGCCGCGGATGTAAACCTGTACAGTGCGTTATTCTAAATCAATTGCCCAGCAAGTAAACCTAGACAGTGCGTTATTCTCCATCAATTGCCGAGCAAGTAAACCTGGACAGTTCGTTATTCTCCATCAATTGCCGAGCAAGTAAACCTGGACAGTTCGTTATTCTCCCTCAATTGCCGAGCAAGTAAACTTAGACAGTGCGTTATTCTCCATCAATTACTTAGCAAGTAAACCTGGACAGTTCGTTAATCTCCATCAATGGCCGAGGAAGTAAACCTCGACAGTTCGTTATTCTCCATCAATTGCGGAGCAAGTAGACCTGGACAGTGCGTTATTCTCCATCAATTGCCGAGCAAGTAACCTAGACAGTTCGTTATTCTCCGTCAATTGCCGAACAAGTAAACCTAGACATTCCGTTATTCTCCGTCAATTGCCTGGCAAGTAACCGAGACCGTTCGTTATTCTCCATCAATTGCCGAGCAAGTAACGGAGACCGTTCGTTATTCTCCATCAATTGCCGAGCAAGTAACTGAGACCATTCGTTATTCTCTGTTAATTGCCGAGCAAGTAACCGAGACCGTTCGTTATCCTCCATCAATTGCCTACCAAGTAAACCTAGACAGCTCATTATTCTCCATCAATTGCCGAACATGTAAACCTGTACAGTGCGTTATTCTCCATCAATTGCCCAGCAAGTAAACCTAGACAGTGCGTTATTATCCATCAATTGCCGAGCAAGTAAACCTGGACAGTTCGTTATTCTCCCTCAATTGCCAAGCAAGTAAACCTGGACAGTTCGTTATTCTCCATCAATTGCCAAGCAAGTAAACCTGGACAGTGCGTTATTCTCCATCAATTGCCTGAAGTCGGCCGAGACAGTGCGTTATTCTCCATCAATTGCCGAGCAAGTAAACCTAGTCATTATGATATTCTCCATCAATTGCCAAGGAAGTAAACCAAGACAGTTCGTTATTCTCCATCAATTGCCTGGCAAGTAAACCTGGACAGTGCATTATTCCCCATCAATTGCCCAGCAAGTAAACCTGGACAGTGCGTTATTCTCCATCAATTGCCTCGCAAGTCGGCCGAGACAGTTCGTTATTCTCCGTCAATTGCCGAACAAGTAAACCTCGACATTGCGTTATTTTCCGTCAATTGCCTGGCAAGTAACCGAGACCATTCGTTATTCTCCATCAATTGCCGAGCAAGTAACCGAGACCGTTCGTTATTCTCCATTAATTGCCGAGCAAGTAACTGAGACCGTTCGTTATTCTCTGTTAATTGCTGAGCAAGTAAACCTGGACAGTTCGTTATTCTCCATCAATTGCCGAGCAAGTAAACCTGGACAGTTCGTTATTCTCCATCAATTGCCGAGCAAGTCAACCTAGACAGTGCGTTATTCTCCATCAATTGCTTAGCAAGTAAACCTGGACATTTCGGTATTCTCCATCAATTGCCAAGCAAGTGAACCTGGACAGTGCGTTATTCTCCATCAATTGCCTGGCAAGTCGGCCTAGACAGTGCGTTATTCTCCATCAATTGCCTGGCAAGTAAACCTCGACAGCGCGTTATTCTCCGTCAATTGCCTAGCAAGTCGGCCAAGACAGTGCGTTATTCTCCATCAATTGCTGAGCAAGTAAACCTAGTCATTGTGTTGCTCTCCATCAATTGCCTAGGAAGCAAACCAAGACAGTTCGTTATTCTCCATCAATTGCCTGGCAAATAAACCTGGACAGTGCGTTATTCTCCATCAATTGCCCAGCAAGTAAACCTGGACAGTGCGTTATTCTCCATCAATTGCCTAGCAAGTCGGCCGAGACAGTTCGTTATTCTCTGTCAATTGCCGAACAAGTAAACCTCGACATTGGGTTATTTTCCATCAATTGCCTGGCAAGTAACCGAGACCGTTCGTTATTCTCCATCAATTGCCGAGCAAGTAACCGAGACCGTTCGCTATTCTCCGTCAATTGCCGAGCAAGTAAACCTAAACAGCTCATTATTCTCCATCAATTGCCGAGCAAGTAACCGAGACCGTTCGTTATTCTCCATCAATTGCCTACCAAGTAAACCTAAACAGCTCATTATTCTCCATCAATTGCCGAGCATGTAAACCTGTACAGTGCGTTATTCTCCATCAATTGCCCAGCAAGTAAACCGAGACAGTGCGTTACTCTCCATCAATTGCCAAGCAAGTAAACCTGTACAGTGTGTTATTATCCATCAATTGCCGAGCAAGTAAACCTGGACAGTTCGTTATTCTCCATCAATTGCCGAGCAAGTAAACCTGGACAGTTCATTATTCTCCATCAATTGCCGACCAAGTAAACCTGGACAGTGCGTTATTCTCCATCAATTGCCTGAAGTCGGTCGAGACAGTGCGTTATTCTCCATCAATTGCCTAGCAAGTAAACCTAGACAGTGCGTTCTTCTCCGTCAATTGCCCAGCAAGTCGGCCAAGACAGTGCGTTATTCTCCATCAATTGCTGAGCAAGTAAACCTAAACAGCTCATTATTCTCCATCAATTGCCGAGCATGTAAACCTGTACAGTGTGTTATTCTCCATCAATTTCCCAGCAAGTAAACCGAGACAGTGTGTTACTCTCCATCAATTGCCGAGCAAGGAAACCTGTACAGTGCGTTATTCTCCATCAATTGCCGAGCAAGTAAACCTGGACAGTGCGTTATTCTCCATCAATTGCCTGGCACGTAAACCTAGACAGTGCGTTCTTCTCCGTCAATTGCCCAGCAAGTCGGCCAAGACAGTGCGTTATTCTCCATCAATTGTCTACCAAGTAAACCTAAACAGCTCATTATTCTCCATCAATTGCCGAGCATGTAAACCTGTACAGTGCGTTATTCTCCATCAATTGCCCAGCAAGTAAAGCGAGACAGTGCGTTACTTTCCATCAATTGCCGAGCAAGTAAACCTGTACAGTGCGTTATTCTCCATCACTTGCCGAGCAAGTAAACCTAGACAGTGCGTTATTCTCCATCAATTGCTTAGCAAGTAAACCTGGACAGTTCGTTATTCTCCATCAATTGCCAAGCAAGTAAACCTGGACAGTGCGTTATTCTCCATCAATTGCCTAGCAAGTCGGCCTAGACAGTGCGTTATTCTCCATCAATTGCCTGGCAAGTAAACCTAGACAGTGCGTTATTCTCCGTCAATTGCCTAGCGAGTCGGCCAAGACGGTGCGTTATTCTCCATCAATTGCCGAGCAAGTAAACCTGGTCATTGTGTTATTCTCCATCAATTGCCGAGGAAGTAAACCAAGACAGTTCGTTATTCTTCATCAATTGCCAAGCAAGTAAACCTGTACAGTTCGTTATTCTCCATCAATTGCCGAGCAAGGTAACCTAGACAGTGCGTTATTCTCCATCAATTGCTTAGCAAGTAAACCTGGACAGTTCGTTATTCTCCATCAATTGCCAAGCAAGTGAACCTGGACAGTGCGTTATTCTCCATCAATTGCCTGGCAAGTCGGCCTAGACAGTGCGTTATTCTCCGTCAATTGCCTAGCAAGTCGGCCAAGACAGTGCGTTATTCTCCATCAATTGCCGAGCAAGTAAACCTGGACAGTGCGTTATTCTCAATCAATTGCCCAGCAAGTAAACCTGGACAGTGCGTAATTCTCCTATCAATTGCCGATCAAGTAAACCTTGTCATTGTGTTATTCTCCATCAATTGCCTGGCAAGTCGGCCGAGACAGTGCGTTATTCTCCATCAATTGCTTGGCAAGTAAAGCAAGACATTGCGTTATTCTCCGTTAATTGCCTAGCAAGTTGGCCAAGACAGTGCGTTAATCTCCATCAATTGCCGAGCAAGTAAACCTAGTCATTGTGTTGCTCTCCATCAATTGCCTAGGAAGCAAACCAAGACAGTTCGTTATTCTCCATCAATTGCTTAGCAAGTAAACCTGGACAGTTCGTTATTCTCCATCAATTGCCAAGCAAGTAAACCTGGACAGTGCGTTATTCTCCATCAATTGCCAAGCAAGTAAACCTGGACAGTGCGTTATTCTCCATCAATTGCCTGGCAAGTAAACCTAGACAGTGCGTTATTCTCCGTCAATTGCCTAGCAAGTCGGCCAAGACAGTGCGTTATTCTCCATCAATTGCCGAGGAAGTAAACCTAGTCATTGTGTTATTCTCCATCAATTGCCTAGCAAGTAAACCTGGACAGTGCGTTATTCTCCATCAATTGCCTAGCAAGTCGGCCTAGACAGTGCGTTATTCTCCGTCAATTGCCCAGCAAGTCGGCCTCGACAGTTCGTTATTCTCCATCAATTGCCTAGCAAGTAACCGAGACCGTTCGTTATTCTCCGCACTTACGGACAATCTCATACTATGAGTTCCGATATAATAAGAAATGTAAGAATCAGCATAATGCATCCAGGTAGATCCAGGATTTTGAAAAATGGTTGGAGAAGAGGAATTGGGAGGGCTGGAGATCTATGTGTCAAGTTTAAACTGAACTTCAATGTTTGGCGTTTCTTTTCCACTGCAATCCTTAGCTGTATTGATCCTTTCTTTGCTGGTAATAAATGGTATGACAAGGTCATGTATCTTCGGATTATATTGAATTGGTCATTCTATTTCTTATTGCTAAGATTTTTCAGGTACTGGAATTCACAAGTTGTCTTTAGAAGCAGATACTTCATTGCAGCTTTTAGATTTCTCCTTATTCCTCAATTGAAGCGTTTGAAAAAGCATTTATTTGTGTCCTTGGCCTTTTCAGTTGCCAATTCAGTTGGCTTCTTCATAAAGTGCTCTGCGTGAGATGCCAATATTGTTGAGAGCTTTAGAATTCAAAGAATCAAAGAACGAGAACAGCTCTCAGTGGAGCGCATTCTTCCGCCTGGTGAACAGTTTACGTTTTGTATCCACTGATAGGCCGGATCTGGATTCGGACCTGAACCAAAATCTAATCTGCTTCCTCTTGTCACCTAACCAACTCGTCCACCAAGTTTTGTGATAATCCGTCCACAACTTTTTGAAATATCGTACGACATATAGTTTTTGTTAAGGTCACTCAATGTTGAACAATCATTAAAAAAATTATTATGTCTAGATCCACATCTTCACCAAAATCTAATCAATTTGTCGTTGTCGCACATCCAACATGTCCAACAAATTTTTTCCTTATTTTTTTCCGTGGATGTTTCATCATGGGGTAATTTGTGTCAATCAGTGACAAAAAATCTCAGTTTAATCCATTCTCAAATTCAGGATGTAACACAACAAAATGCGAAAGTCAAGGGCTGTGAATACTTTCTGAAGGCAGTGTAATTTATAGTCAGATCCTATTCCAGCAGGAATCAAATTGAAACTGTACAATTCAGAAACAGATATGAGCACAGCTGAGTTATATGACAGTTTCAATCATCTCCATACCATTGTCAGGTCAATTAGGATATACAGTTGTGGCCAAAAATATTGGCACCCTTGCACTTTTTTCAAATAATGTGCCATTTCTTTCAGAAAATAGTTGAAATTAAAACGTCTTTTGGTGTCCACATATGTATTTCTTTGGTTTTTAATGGAACAAAACAAAAAAAAACCTGAAATATTTGCTAAATAAAGCTTATTCCACACAGAAATCCTAAAATGGCCTAGATAATATTATTGGCACATTTTATAAGTTGTTAGAAACAATTAGATTTCAAGCAGGTGATTCTCCTTTACTTCGGCATTGAACTCACCTGTGGTGAGTTGCTGGTGCCGGCAATATAAAAATAACTCATTCAACCAGTTTGAATGGAGAAAAGGAATCATTCTGCTGTTTTGTGTCACTCTGTGTACCGCAATGAGCATGGAGAAAAGAAAGAAAACCAGAGAATTGTCTGAGGAGGTTAGACACAAGATTGTAGCCAAGCATGGACAATCTTAAGGCTGCAATTGCATCTCCAGAGACCTAGATGTTCCTGTGTCCACTGTACGCAATGTTATCAGGAAGTTTAAGGCCCATGGCACTGCAGCCAACCTCCCTGGACGTGGCCGCAAGAGAAAACTTGATCGAAGATTGCAGCGAAGGATTGTTCGAATGGTGGAGAAAGCACCTCGATAAACTGCCAAACAGATTCAAGCTGACCTTCAGATACAAGGTATGACAATTTCAACTCACACCATCCATCACCAACTCATTGAAAGGGGATTCTATGGTAGGAGCCCATTGCTGAGAGAGAGACATAAGAAACCCAACTGGAGTTTTCCAAAACACACCTGAACAAGCCAAAATCCATCTGGGAGAATGTTCTGTGGACTGATGAGACCAAATTAGAGCTTTTTTGTAAAGCACATCATCTCTATGTTTACAGAAAACAAAATGAAGCCTTCAATGAAAAGAACACCTTCCCCACAGTCAAACATGGACGAGGTTCAGTGATGTTTTTGGGGTTGATGTGCTGCCTCTGGCACTGGGTGCCTTGAATGTGTGCATGGCATCATGAAATCAGGAGATTACCAAGGCAATGTTTGGTGCGCAATGTTCAACCCAGTGTCAGAAAGCTGAGTCTCCGTCGAAGGTCATGGGTCTTGCAGCAGGATAATAACCCCAAAGACATTTCAAAAAGCACCCAGGAATGGTTCAAGACAAAACGCTGGACTATTCTGAAGTGGCCAGCAATGAGTCCAGATCTAAATCCCATTGAACACATGTGAGGAGATCTAAAAACAGCAGTTGCGAGAAGGCACCCTTCAATTTTCTGATTTAAAAGGATATATTAAGTTCTGAATCAAAAACAAAGGTTCTGTAATATTAACAGTGAAATAAATAATTGTGGAGACCAAATACTTACGTCAATTTCAACTTATTTTCAGAGAAAATTGTGAGTTATTTGAAAAAAGTGCAAAGTGCAAGTGCCAATATTTTTCGCCACGACTACACATTCTACAGTTATTTACTTATTAATGCAACTTTTTTTTATATCATCAAGCATTATGGAGGAGCGAGATATGACTATACACTTCTGTTGGGTTGATTTAAAAAAAAAAATTTATGTATATATATATACATACAGTGTATATATATATACAGACTTGGCATTTAATATGGAATATTTTTTTTGTGGGGGTGAACTTACTTTTCAAGATGACTTAGAACCAAAAGTTCATTGGAATTATGTTAAAATTATTCTAGATCTTGTTAATGTGACCTTTAAAAGAAACAAAAAACACATTTGACATTTCGAAGCAAATAAATTGATCCTTGAAAGTGATGTAAACTGATATCGAACTCAATTCATGGACAGTACTGTGTTAAACTTCTGTACGTTTTCCAGAAGTATCTCTTTATTTTTCACATTAGCCAAAAAAAAATTCAACAAAAACAAAAGCTAAATTATGACTGGGATTACGGACAGTAAAATTACAGTTCAGTACTTCGTGTACCCCCCATGAGCATTCAGGAGAGCATGTGCACGTCGAGGCATGCTGTTCACGAGATTTGCCAAGGTTTGGACAGGAATCGCTTGCCATGCAGTGACAATAGTCTGCTGCAATTCACGCACAGAGGTCGGCTGCTGGTCCAAGTTGTCGATTTGACACGTTAATTCTGCCCACAAGTTCTCTATCGGATTCATATCCGGGGACATGGCAGGCCACTCCATATGCTCTACACCACGGTCAGCAAGAAAGTGTTGGATCATGCGAGCACGATGAGGCCGTGCATTGTCATCTTGGAAGAAAAGGTTTCCTCGAAAGGCTGCACGAGCAAATGGAAGCAATGTTTCTTCCAGAATGACCCTGTACTTGAACTGGTTCAGGTTTCCATTCAGAACAACCAGGTCAGTTTTGCCCCCTGCATGAAAAGCAGCCCAAACGGTCACCCCACCACCTCCCGCTTGGACTCTTGGCACTATACAATCTTCGTTGTGGGCTTCATGCACTTGTCTGCGCACTCGGACGTGGCCATCTTGACGATAGACCAGAAATCTAGACTCGTCACTGAAGGTCACGTGATTCCAGTGTCCTGGCTGCCATTGACGGTGCTCTCTGGCCCACTGTAATCGGCGCTGGCTGTGTTGTCTGGTCAGGCGTGGCTTTCTCAGGGGACGCCTGGCACGATAGCCTGCTTGAACCAGTCGTTGGTTCACTAGCCTTCTGGATACAGGCTAATTTGTCAGTTGCTGCCCCTCAGCCCTAAGCCGATTAGCTGACTTGGTATGGCCATTGCAGACTAACCGGTGCAGCTGGCGATCATCTCTCCTTGTGGTTCTGCGTGGACGTCCTGGCCTCGGTATTGGAGTAGGGACACCCCTCTGAGCATTTCGTTTCCATACTGCCGGAAACGCCATACTGCCGATGCCATACTGCCGATGCCATACTGCCGAACAATAGCACGCTGTTTCATGCCAGAATTTCGTAAAGCCACCACTCCATGACAAACAGCATTGTCAAGTTGACGGACCATCTCCAGAGCAAGCGGCAATAACTTTTGTAGACGTGCAGCAGTTGTTTTCCACTTATACAAAACGCAACAACCCTTATATACCCGATTGTGAAGCCAATCGTCAAATGTACCTGTCCTTACATTTTGTCACGCCACCTGTGATATAATCCTGTTATTGACTTCTTGCTGCGAAAGACAATCAGTGACGTGGTTCTTTCAACAAAGACATCACCGAAGGGTAAAATAAACTCACCAGATTGATATACTGAGTTCAGAACGTAACCCCAAGTCAAGAAAAAAAAAATATTCCATATTAAATGCCAAGTCTGTATATATATAATTATATATATATATATATATATATATATATATATATATATATATATATATATATATATATATATATATATAGTCGTGTCCCCGGGGTTACGACCCCAAAAGGATGAATGGCTAAAACGAGCTTAAACTCTGAGGCGTACTCCGAACCTTGGCGGGATTGTCTTTGGCGCGCGCGGGAAGGTCCGAGCCTTATCTGATCTGACGAGCCGCACACTGGGGTTATTCGATCCCCACTAACACAAAGATGGGACAGCAAAATCCACAATACAAGAAAAGTAAAATTCGATGAATAATGATCTAATGAAAAGAAATGCAAGTAACAATGAAAGGTGGGTTAAAAACTAAAATTCCTAATTGAGATGTCTCCATGAGACTCGTATACAAACAAGGGGAAAAATAAAGCAAAACAAAATGAATGATGCTTTGGTAATCAGCCGGCACTCAGCTTTGCGTCTCTAAATGGCTGGTAAGGCTTGCCGGTCGCTCGTCGCCTCCAAACCACCACGCGGGAAATGCACAAAATGGCGCGGAGTCGCGCTCCTCGACGTCCAAAGGAAACACGACGCGGACCCAGTCCACCGCTGATGTCGATACTGTGCCTTGTAGTTCTGACTGTCCCGAACCGCTGTTTCTCACCAGCCCTTTCCCAAGAATGCAGACAAACAAAAGACCACATGTCCACGACCAAGCCGGAACAAGGTGGAAATGCGACTGACCACTATCAAAGCCAGGACCAGAAGAGAGAGCAAGATGGTGCGAATGCGTTCTTTTTTCCCTTCACTCTCGAATGTTCCATGATTCGAATGTTCCAGTCACACTCTGTCCAATCACCGAGCTCTGCTCAATCATCCCATCGCGCATCCACAAATTACGAATGCTGGGGTGTGGCCTCCTCCTTACGAGTCACGTGGGGGGGGGGGAGGGTCTATCCACTGTTCAGGAATGTTCAGATGATATCGTTGGCCATGACTGTGATGTACATGCTGATCGGCAAATGTGCTGGGTGTTGGTTAGCCCTGGCGGCGTGGTGAGCGAATGCGTCCATTTGTTATAGTTGTTGTTTGGTGGGCTTTTTAATTGTAACAAAGACGGAAGGAAGATAACAGGGGCAATTACACACTGGGGATTATCCTTAAGACCTACCTAATTAGCATAGCTCAACCCCTCATATGGAGACACATACGATATTATTCTATACAACACTACATGAGTCCCTACTTAGTTACATCGAGGTTGGTTCTTCTTCTTCGGGACACTCGGAGTATGCTAATTTGTACGATTCTATCTTGGCCAAGGTATTTCATCCCCTTACCCCCATAAACATAACAATATATGTATGTATGTAAACTGCTTTGGCAGCCATATGCATCTGAAGATGCAGGAGTGGTCATCATATGTATATATATATATATATATATATATATATATATATATATATATATATATATATATATATATATATATATATATATATTAACGTGAGGACTACTGGCTGATTCTTCCATTTGAAGAATAGGCTAAAAGGTTTGCAATTGTACTCAGTGTAATCTTTGTCGTCGATCCTTGCAATCAAAGGCAGACTTTATTCAAATTCTACTTTAAATTGGATCGCATGTACTGACTGCATTGCAATTTCCTACTTTCACAACACCGGGATGAATATTTATCGTTGGATTCCATCGCCTGGGAAATTGAACCAAAACTATACAAATCAGCCATGGTTCTCATTACCCTAGCTTGAGCTGACCATTCGATTTCATTGTTCTTCTCCAATGTAAGAGTCAGGAAGGCCAGTTACTCTGGCCCATGATGGGAGGAAACATCTTCACATTCACAGTCAGACTTATCAGCCATTTGTGGTGAACTACCCTCCATAAGTAAAGAGCACACTCCAATTGAGCTATCTCACACTCGTTTCGTATGCACACCTGGAGCTGGAGGGTGGACGTTGGTCCAGGTGGTCAATACCCCACCGGAATTCCAATTCTGATATCCATCAATGCAGTACCGAGCAATTAACTCCGACATAACCCCTCCAACCGACAACCCAGGCCCAAAATCCTTACCGGAAATTTCCAACAATGTGTTTTTCTTTATTCAGGTGATTTATAATTGTATTTCCAGACAAGAAATGTTGTCAATTACCGAACATATCTGGAAGATTGTTACTGAGCTGTATAGCAGAAGAACCATTGCAGTTCGATTAAATGCTAATCAAGCCAAAACTACACAGAAAAATACAATTTGGGAAAGAAATTAACAATTGGAGTTAAACAGTTACAAACTAGAACGGCACGAGGTAGAGCGCATACCTCCGCCAGGTTGAACAAATTATGTTTTTTATCCACTGATAGGCCAGATCTGGATTCGGACCTGAACCAAAATCGAATCACTTATTCTTGTCACCTAATCAACTCATCCACCAAGTTATGTTATAATCCGTCCACAACTTTTTGATATATCGTGCGATATATCGTTTTTGACCCTATATCTCAATGGTGCAGAAACACTTTAAAAATTCTTATTTCCAGATCTTCACCAAACTCTAATCAATTTGTCCTTCTCATGCACCCCACCTGTCCACCAAATCTCGTCAGAAGCCATCCACAACTTTTTGAGATATCATGCTATATATTGTTTTTGGCCCCATTTTTGTAGAGATTTGGTTACAAGTGCATATAATATTATGTGGGAGCTTTCATAAATGTTTCGGAAAAACAGAAGAGAATTTATGTGATGCACTTATAGCAAGAATAATTTATTTCAAATTAGTTTGCTATCTACAGGACTTGGTATTGATGGGATCTTTACTATAACAGAGCCGTTTGTCTGTCTGCGTGTGTCTGTTCTTTCAGAGGTTCATCTGTGATTGCCGTGTAGTGTTTTAGGCAAAAAGTGTTTGTTTCTTTTTGAAAAAAAAGTTCGATTTTTTTTAAATTAAAAAATCGCTTTATAGTGCCTGAGCCGTTGTAGCTACTAGGGGGCCCGTTGATCCACTGTACCAAATTTTAATTGGTCTTCGTGACCTTGTAGCATACCTGCCTGCCCAACTCAAGGGGGTCTTTTGGGTCATCAATGACTTTTTGGGTCCTTGGGGATTTTTGGGTCATCTGGGTCTTTTGGGGACATTTGGGTCATCAAGGACTTTTTGGGTCCTTGAGGACTTTTCGGTCCTTGGGGACTTTTGGGTCATCTGGGTCTTTTGGGTCCTTGGGGACTTTTGGGTCATTAAGGACTTTTGGGTCATCTGGGTCTTTTGGGTCCTTGGGAACTCTTGGGTCATTAAGGACTTTTGGGTTATCTGGGTTATTTGGGGACTTTTGGGTCATAAAGGACTTATTGGGTCCTTGGGGACTTTTGGGTCAATAAGGTATTTTGGGTCATTTGGGTCCTTGGGGACTTTTGGGTCATTAAGGACTTTTTGGATCCTTGGGGACTTTTGGGGCATCAAGGACTTTTTGGGTCATAAGGACTTTTGGGTCATCTGGGTCTTTTGGGTCCTTGGGGACTTTTGGGTCATTAAGGACTTTTGGGTCATCTGGGTCTTTTGCGTCCTTGAGAGCTTTTGGGTCATTAAGGACTTTTTGGGTCCTTGGGGCCTTTTGGGCCCTTGTGGACTTTTGGGTCATCAAGGACTTTTTGGATGCTTGGGGTCTTTTGGGTCATTAAGGACTTTTGGGTCATCTGGGTCTTTTGGGTCCATGGGGACTTTTGAGTCATCTGGGTCTTTTGGGTCATTAAGGACTTTTGAGTCATCTGTGTCTTTTGGATCTTTGGAGACGTTTTGGTCATCAAGGTATTTTGGGTCATCTGGGTCTTTTTGGTCCTTGGGGACTTTTGGTTCTTTTGGGTGCTCAGGTACTTTTGGGCCATCAAGGACTTTTTGTGTCATTGGGGCCTTTGGGGTAATTACAGCCTTATGGGTCCTTGGGGACTTTTGTGTCCTCGGGGAGTTTTGGGCATCAAGGACTTTTTGGGTCATCTGGGTATTTTGGGTTATCAAGGACTTTTTGGGTCCTTGGGGACTTTTGGGTCTTTTTGGTCAACAAAGACTTGTTGGGTCTTTGGGGCCTTTTGGGTCCTTGGGGACGTTTGGGTCCTTTGGGTCTTTTGTGTCCTTGGGGACTTTTGGGTCATTAAGGATTTTGGGTTATCTGGGTCTTTCAAGTCCTTGGGGACTTTTGGGTCCTTAAGGACTTTTGGGTCATCTGGATCTTTTGGGTCATCTGGATCTTTTGGGTCATTAAGGACTTTTGGTTCATCTGGGTCTTTTGGGTCCTTGGGGACTTTTGGGTCCACAAGGACTTTTGGGTCATCAAGGACTTTTTGGTTCCTTGGGGACTTTTGGGTCCTCAGTGACTTTTGTCTCTTTTAGGTCATTAAGGACTTTTGAGTTTTTTGGGTCATCAAGGACTTTTAGGTCCTCGGGGACTCTTGGATCTTTTGGGTCCTCGGGGACTTTTGAGTCAAGGACTTTTTGGGTCCATGGGGACTTTTGGGTCTTTTTGGTCCTCTGTGACGTTTTGGGTCATGGAGGACTTTTTGGGTCCATGGGGACTTTTGGGTACTCGTGAACTTTTGGGTCTTTTTGGTCAATGACTTTTGGTTCATTTGGGTCTTTTAGGTTCTTGGGGTATTTTGGGTCCTCAAGGACTTTGGGGTCATCAAGGATTTTGGGTCATCTCGGTCTTTCAAGTCCTTGGGGACTTTTGGGTCATCAAGGACTTTTGGGTCATCTGGGACGTTTTGGGTCCATGGGGACTTTTGGGTCATTGAGGACTTTTGGTTCATCTGGGTCTTTTGGGTTCTTGGGGACTTTTGGGTCCTCAAGGACTTTTGTGTCATCAAGGACTTTTTGGGTCCTTGGGGACTTTTGGGTCCTCGGTGACTTTTGGCTCTTTTGGGTCATTAAGGACTTTTGGGTATTTTGGGTCATCAAGGACTTTTAGGTCCTTGGGGACTCTTGGATATTTTGGGACCTCGGGGACTCTTGAGTCAAGAACTTTTTGGGTCCATGGGGACTTTTGGGGCGTCGTGGACTTTTGGGTCTTTTTGGGTCCTTGGGGTATTTTGGGTCATTAAGGACTTTTGTGTCATCTGGGTCTTTAGGGTCATCGGGGACTTTTGGGTAATCAAGGACTTTTTGGGTCCATGGGGACTTTTGGGTCATTAAGGACTTATGGTTCATCTGGGTCTTTTGGGTCCTTGGGGAATTTTGGGTCCTCAAGGACTTTTGGGCCATCAAGGACTTTTTGGGTCCTTGGGGACTTTTCGGTCCTTGGGGACTTTTGGGTCATCAAGGACTTTTGGGTCATCTGGGACTTTTGGGACCTTGGGGTCTTTTGGGTCTCAAGTGTTAAAGGGTCTCCAAGGTCTAAGGGGTCTCAGCAGTCTAAAGGGTTAAAAGGTACATTTGAATAGTACGTAATTAATTAATAGACGTTTCTAATAAATAGACACAAAAAGTGTGTGTGTGTGTGTGTGTGTGTGTGTGTGTGTGTGTGTGTGTGTGTGTGTGTGTGTGTGTGTGTGTGTGTGTGTGTGTGTGTGTTGGTGTTTTTGTTTGTGAGTGATATCATATTAAGTATAAATTTTCCTTATTGGGTGCAGGTGGAGGAGTGTTTTATAAATAAAAAAAGGAAAATATTTTACAAATTTATAATTTTAATAATTAGTATGTATAATTTTTTATTTACTCATTATTTATTTAGAATTTATTTCCATTTATACTTATATATATAATTTATAATATTTGCAAATTTTACAAACTAGCAAAGGTACCCGCCCTATGGGCGGGGCTTCAATTGAGAGGCCCAAATGAAAAGGCAAAATTTCAGAAATTTGAAGGCTTTTTTTATTTTAAACTATTTATATAAACATCCGTTAAATCATATCACACGCAAATCATCAAAATCGAAACTATTTGTAGAATTTCAATAAAATCCACATCACTGTTCATATCGGTAAATATTATTCCATCGTGTTTGGAAACACTGGAAAATTGGAAAATTGGGAAAACAATATCGCCTATTTTACTCCAGGGGATCCCAGGATTACCCACCCAAAATTTCGTTGCGATCGGTTCAGCCGTTTTTGTGGTACCTGGGAACAGACGGACGGACGGACATTTGGTGAATTATAATAAGATATAAAAAAATAATTTTACAAAAAAATAGAAAAAAACCAAATTGATTTCTTCAAAATGCGAACAGGATAATAACATCGCTTTCTGGAAGTATCGACTTTCCCAAGTATTTGAGCATAAAAAGGCAGCATGCATATACTTTTGTGATTGTTATGTTTTCCAGGTAATAAAACTGCCTAGTTGTGTACTTAGAGAATTCGGTAAAGTTATGAATAAATTCTCATCTCTGCGTGATTAAGCAATCTTGAGCTGTAAAAAAATGTTTTACATTTAACTCTTAAAGCACCACCACCGGCACCAAGAGTTACCTTCACCTTCCTTTGGTGACTGCACAGATGTCATTTCGAAAGGACTGATTCCATACATATGATTATAATGCATGAAATATGTGCTATAGTGGCTGGGCTCGCATTGGTTTCCATCGTGATAATCATGGAATTGTAATTCTGCCACCACTTATGCATAATGTATTGCAAATTTGATTACAAATCACCAAAGTGCTCATGCTGTTCCTCTGCATATTGGGACAGAAATTTGGGGGAAAAAATACCAGGAAATTTGACATACAGTGGCCCTTAACGGCAAAGCCTACAAAGTACCCTAATGACAATATCTACCAAGAAAGAGCAATCATGGATTGCAGACCCTCGCCAGGACATGGTTATTTGATGTATTTTGTGTGGCATTTGTTTCGTGTTGTTTCGGAGAAGGTTAGTTTTTCTATCCAAGATGGCTGCCAAATCAAGTGACATATGATGTCACCATTTTCACACTATATGCAGCAATGATGTGAGATGATATTTTTAACACTTTGCATCAATAGGGTAAGCGTGCTTTCAGAGAAACATATGGTTAACATCTTGCATTGATCCGTTAACATCTTGCATTGTTCCGCTGAGTGCTTTCAAAGAAGAACAATAATTTCATTTATGCAGTTTTTGCATAAAATCCAATGTGGGTACCAGACCTTGTGACCTATGACTTAATCGTTTTCAAACTTTATTCCCCAAGGCTAGTAGATCATGTGTGTGGATTTTCCCAAAGGCTATTAGATCATGTGTGTGGATTTCCCCCAAGGCGAGTAGATCTTGTGTGTGGATTTTCACATCCTTCTATTAAGCCATTTTGTAAAAAAGATTTTTTATAGGTTTTCATCTTCAATCCAATATGGCTGCAAAACCCCCGTGACCGATGACGTCATCGATGTAATTTAATTCTCACATAAAAAAATTTGTGGAGATCACGCTCAATAAATTTCAAATTGATTGGATCAAGCATTCTACAAGTCTAATTATGACATCATAATGATGGCACAGATGACAACATCATTAATATATGTTGTTCCCCTTGGGGAGTCCTTGACAATGAACCATGTTTCAATTTTTGCATGGAACAGTTTTGGAGATATAAAGGTGCAAAGTTTTTTGTTTTTCCAAGATGGCACCAATACCACGTGACCTATGATGTCATAATTATCACGAAAAAATCTGCAGGTGGAGGCGGTACTCTGGTGAAAATTTTGTGTCTATCGTATGAACAGCTGCAGAGAAAAATTTACTCACGTTTTGTGTGGGTAAACAAATAAACAAGCGAACAAGAAAGGTGTTGTGCAGCGCATGATGATTGCAAAGTCTGCTGCCTTCCCCCCCCCCCCCCCCCTCCCACCCCCCCAAAAAAACATGTTAGTATGGATACATTAAAAGGTCCATTTCATTAAGATTTAAATTAACGATCTTGATCAAGGCTCAGTTCAATTGGATGACTATTGATTAATTGTTTTTGAGATGAAAATGGATGATTTTAGAAGTTTGACCATGAGTTGACCTTTGAACTTTTGACCTCAAAATTAGTTGCTTTCCCAATTCAGTTTTTTTGGGGGGTTTTTTGTTTTTTGGATACAGAATCGAGGCTCGTGAAAGAGCTAACATTTATCTCACAAACAAATCAAACAGACAAACAAAATATATAAAAAGAGGGAGCGGTAGACAAGATGGGGAGAGAAGGCGAAGCACACAAACACAACATTTGAGAACAGGGACATCGGGAGATGTGTGGGAGGGAGAGGGCTTAGGGGGAGGAGGCGTGGGAAGTGGGGGGGGGGGGGGGTGGGAGAAGTATAAAACACAAGGACACCAAGGACTTCCAGGAAAGAAGTTGGTATTTCAAAAAAGTGGATTTGGGGTGAAATTAGCGGGGGTAGAAAAGATCAAGGTTTTGGATGGGGGAAGATAAGACATGGTGGTGAACAGCTGTTTTAAAGACCTGGAGGGAGGAGTGGGATTGAAGAGAGTGAGGGAGTTTGTTCCAGAGGCGGGAGAAAAGAGGAATGAAGGAGAGAAGGTGAGCAGAAAGTCTTGATTTTGGCAGTTTAACCATAACGGGGTTGCAGGCAGATCTTGTGCGACCTGTAGGAATATTTGGGGGACAGAGCCCAGAGAGGGCTGGGGGGGCAAGGCCAGAGAGGATTCGGTAGAAGATGGAAAGATCACCAACCTGCCTGCGGTGAGTGAGTGAAAGACCCTCGGAGTTAGCTTCATCGCGGGAGATTCCAATGATTCTGAACGCTTTGGTTTCAATAGCGTGAAGACGAGCTAGGTGTGAGGCAGGAGCACCAGCCCAGAGGGGAGAGCAGTATTCCATTGAGCTGCAGCTGAAAGCCTTGTATGTGGTGAGGAGCTCAGGTGTACCAAGGAAGGACTTCGCACGACGGAGTTTGTAATTGCTGTTTAATCCTCAAGTTAATAGGATGAAAAGTGATGATTTTTCAGATGAAAATTTATGATTTTAGAAGTTTGACCTTGAGTTGACCTTTGACCTTTTGACCTTAAAAATATTCGGCTTCCCAATTCAGTGAAGCACTATGCAATTGCTGTTTAATCTTTAAATCAATCAAATGAAAATTGCTGATTTTGGAAATTTATGATTTTAGAGGTTTGACCTGAGTTGACCTTTGACCTTTTGACCTCAAAAGTAGTTGCTTTCCCAATTTAGTGACTCAATATGCAAATGCTGTTAAACTTTCAAGTCAATCGGATGAAAAATGACAATATTAGAAATTCGACCTCAAGTTGACTTTTGACCTTTGACCTCAAAATCAATTGGCTTTTTCCAATTGCCAACTCCACGATTTGGTGAACTTTCGTAAAGATCAATTTAAAATTGTGATTTGTAGGCGAATAACTTTCAAACAGACAGACAGACTGACAGACAAACAGACCCAGATGCAATACTCTCAGTCAGGCAAAGCTAATCAGGTTGGAAATCAAACCCAGGACAGGCAGCTCTGAGTTAACTAGGCACTCACTCTAGCAGTGGCAATGTAAGCACTAAAATAAATCTTGGTGACATTGACAATGCCAAGCTGAAACATCATCATTAACCTGATTAAATCTAAGAACCTGTTCTGTTTTCCAAAACGCAGACACGTAAAATAGAAACTCTTCAATGATGATTATGAATGATGATGAAATAGAAACTCTTCAATGCTTTTCAAAGTATTCTTTTCAATAAGGTATGATAAACCTCTGTTATCATGGAGTCAATGAAGACATATTGTTGAAAACCTCAAACTCGAATATAAGTTTTGAGATGTTTTTTTCTATTTTGAATGCAATGTGAAAAGAACACGTCCTTTTTGAAGAAATGTGTTAAAATTCATATTTGCGCAAATATCAGTTTCTGACAATGGCAGGTGCAAGGTGTGATGTTGCTTTGCGGTTGTTTGTGATGTTTACAGATATTCGTCAAAATTTAATTGGTTCAGTGTGCCTGCACGATGAAAAAAAAGATTCCTTTTTCAAGTTTCTTTGACGAAGTGTTTTTAACACTGCACCGTGTTAGACAGAAATATATTACCAGCATGCTGTGACTTCATTATGACCCAGCGAACGCAACGGCGTTGGGCCAACGTTGTTGTGTTAGCAGGGAAAGGAGTTTCAATTATCTACAACTGCGACTACTAATATTCATTTCTCTGTATAACATGGTACAATATATAAGGGTTTCATATTTGTTATTACTAGCAACGGTACCCGCCCTATGGGCGGGGCTTCAATTGGGAGGCCCAAATGAAAAGGCAAAATATCAGAAATTGAAGGCTTTATTTTATTTTAAACGATTTATATAAACATCCGTTAGATCATATCACACGCAAATCAAAATCTAAACAGTATTTGTAGAATTTCAATAAAAGCCACATCACTGTTCATATCGGTAAATATTATTCCATCGTGTTTGGAAAAACTGGAAAATTGGAAAAATTGGAAATTGGAAAATTGGAAAAACAATGTAGCCTATTTTACTCCAGGGGGTTTGGAAAAACTGGAAAATTGGAAAAACTGGAATTTGGAAAAATTGGAAAATTGGTAAAAATTGGGAAAAAAAATATAGCCTATTTTACTCCAGGGCATCCCAGGATTACCCACCCAAAATTTCGTTGCGATCGGTTCAGCGGTTTTTGCGGTACCTGGGAACAGACGGACAGACAGACATTTGGTGAATTATAGTAAGATTTTTTGTATACAAGATCGAGGCTCGTGTAAAAGCTAACATTAATCAAAAATATATATAAATGAACACATAAAACATGTAATAAAGGGAGCGGGAGACAAGATGGCGAGAGAGAGGGAAGCACACAAGCACAACAACGGTATAGAACAGGGACATCGGGAGATCTGTGGGAGGGAGAGGGCTTGGGGGATGGGGCAGGGAAAGGAGGGGGGGTGGGAGAGGTATAAAACAAATGGACACTGCAAGGACTTACAGGAAAGAAGTCGGTATTTCAAAAAAGTGGATCTGGGGTGAATTAACGGGGGTAGAAATGATCAAGGTTTTGGATGCGGGAAGATAAGAGATGGTGGTGAACAGCTGTTTTAAAGACCTGGAGGGAGGAGTGGGATTGAAGAGAGTGAGGGAGTATATTTTCAAATAGATATTTTACTATGAATACTACTATTATTTAACAGTCCCAATGAATCGAACATTCTTGGGGGATCAGCCGTCGAGTAAGTTTGGCCCAAGTATTTTACAATCCGACTGAAGCTCATTTGGGCAAGAATTTGTATTTTGTTGAGGAAGCCAACAAGTTCTTGTCAACTCTTCTCAAAAGGATCATTGTCGTCCACAAAACGAATGCTAGCAGAGGGTACAGCCGGCTTGATGTCCATCCGAGCGCCAGCTGCACAAAGGACAAATCCAACGGTTTACAGTCAGTTTGAGACTCGAATCCAAACTACACAGCTCAAAGGTAAATGAGCTTCCTTTGCATCATCCTGAGAAGTTTCATTAGTAAGTTGAGTTTTTCATGGAATCGGGTTGAAAAATATAAAACTTGGATAGATACTCAGAGGCAGCTTTTCTTATGATGTACATACTGCGTTTTGTTTATCAATTTACATAATTTCCTAGCATTTTATATCCATTCAAATGAGTCTGTCACCATGGGCTGACAAAATTGCTCAGAGGTTGCATTTGATGTGTCTATTCTGGGTTTGATTCCATAC
This sequence comes from Myxine glutinosa, assembly GCF_964187855.1. NCBI lineage: Eukaryota > Metazoa > Chordata > Myxini > Myxiniformes > Myxinidae > Myxine > Myxine glutinosa. The sequence goes on from NC_136261.1 coordinate 22,542,002, forward strand.
CCGACGATAAACTGTCTGATTGGCACTTCATCGATCACTGTATGATCCTTTGGAGAAGACATTGAATGGGCTCTCCCATTTGATGGCATTACCCCATGGACATAAAAAACATGCCATGGCACATTCAAAAAGAGCAGGCAACTGTGTGCCAACACCTTCACGAAATTCCTGCGAACCAAACTTGGTGGTGAAATGGTTAGAGCGTCCGCTCTGAGTTTGGAAGGTCAGCTGTTTGAAACCTGGCTGAGTTTTATGGTCGAAGCCTTTTTAGTACAAAAATGAACTAGAACGGGCACTCGGTAGAGCGCATACCTTCGCCGCAGCTACTGTTCTGTACTTGGCATGGGAGTGTAGGGAACAGAACAACAAAAATACGATTTTGACCTTTTCGTGACCTTGACCTTGACCTTTGACCCGATTGCTCCCAAAATCTAATCAAATGTGTCCCGTATAATAACCAATCATCCCACCAAATTTCATGCAATTCGGTTGAATACTTTTTGAGTTATGCGAATAACATACACACACACACACACACAGACATACAAATAAATACACAGCGATCAAAACATAACCTTCCGCTTTTGCGAAGGTAATGATTGCGGGAGATCGCGTTATAGTGATGACGTCTTGGATGGACATCCTCTTCTTCAGTCGCTCATAACTTTGAGTGAAATACGATCGAGTTAAAAATAGTCAGAATTTGAGCAAATCTGTTTCATTCGTTTGTTAATATGCCTCATCTCTTGACAAATCTGCAATTATAATTTTTTTTGAGGTTGAAATGATCGCGGGAGATCGCGTTATAGTGATGACGTCCTGGATGGACATCTTCTTCTTCAGTCGCTCATAACTTTGAGTGAAATACGATCGAGTTAAAAATAGTCAGAATTTGAGCAAATCTGTTTCATTCGTTTGTTAATATGCCTCATCTCTTGACAAATCTGCAATTATAATTTTTTTTGAGGTTGAAATGATCGCGGGAGATTGCGTTATAGTGATGACGTCCTGGATGGACATCTTCTTCTTCAGTCGCGCATAACTTTGAGTGAAATACGATCGAGTTAAAAATAGTCAGAATTTGAGCAAATCTGTTTCCCAAAATCTAATCAAATGTGTCCCGTATAATAACCAATCATCCCACCAAATTTCATGCAGTTCGGTTGAATACTTTTTGAGTTATGCGATTAACATACACACACACAGACATACAAATAAATACACAGCGATCAAAACATAACCTTCCGCTTTTGCGAAGGTAATTACACCCATGTGGGAAGGAAGCGGTTCAGTTTGGCATTTTAAACATGAAATAGGCAAAGCCTAGAAAGGAACAAAACCCTTTAGAATCACCCATTAGAATTACACTTTAGAATCATATAGAATTACACATTAGAATTACCCTTGAGAATTACCTTTCATAATTACACTTCAGAATCATATAGAATTACCCATTATAATTATCTTTTAGAATCACCCATTATAATTACACTTCAGAATCAAATAGAATTACCCATTATAATTATCCTTTAGAATCACCCATTATAATTACACTTTAGAATCATATAGAATTACACATTAGAATTACCCTTGAGAACTACCTTTCAGAATTACACTTCAGAATCATATAGAATTACCCATTATAATTATCCTTTAGAATCACCCATTATAATTACACTTCAGAATCATATAGAATTACCCATTATAATTATCCTTTAGAATTACCCTTTAGAATTACCCATTAGAATTACACTTTAGAATCATATAGAATTACACATTAGAATTACCCTTGAGAATTACCTTTCAGAATTACACTTCAGAATCATATAGAATTACCCATTATAATTATCCTTTAGAATTACACTTTAGAATCATATAGAATTACCCATTAGCATTACCCTTTAGAATTACCCTAAGCCAAAATTGATATTCCCAGAGGAGATCTGTGTGACAAGGTTGCAGCCTGACATTGTCATCTGGTCAGGTGCAACAAGACAGGTCATTTTAGGGGAATTGTCTGTACCTTGTGAAGAGAACATGGAGGAGATGCACGAGAGGAAGAGAGGAAAGTACAGTGAGTTGGAGGCAGAGTGTCGGGAGAAGGGTTGGCGAGTTTCTTGTCAGCCATTTGAGGTGGGGTGTAGAGGGTATATTGGCAAACCCTTTTCTGCATTTCTTGCTAGGCTGGGAGTGTGTGGGACAGAAAGAAGGAGGATGTGTGACAAAGTGGCCCAGGTTGCCTTGAAAGGCTCATTTTGGATCTGGAGGAGGTTTATGGAGGCACATCGAATGTTGAGGAGTGGAGGTGTAGTGTAGGTTATTAAATGGGTGGAGGGTGGATGTGTAGGTTGAGGTTGTGTGTGATGGTTCATTTCAGCCTAAAGGGGTAGTGACTGAGCGCAGAAGAGAAATGGAAATGTGTGAATGGTGTGTGTGTGTGTGTTTGTGTGTGTGTGTTGCAGGAGTGGGTGTGTGTGTGTGTGTTGCAGGAGTGGGTGTGTGTGTGTGTTGCAGGAGTGGTTGTGATTTTGCACGAATGTGTATTTGTTTGAGTGGTGCATGCTGTAAGTTTAGGTGGTCGGTTGTTTTTTAGGGGTTTTTTTGGTATGTGAGTGAGGGGCTGAGGGGCTGTGGATTCTGGGAGTGGAGGCGGTTTTGTTGTTGTCATCTGTGTTCTCACTGGCTGGGGGTGAGGGTATGTGCGCTTCCAGGTGTAGCTGCTGAATGTGGAGGCGCATGTGCCCCTGCTGGCCCACCTTAGCTAACCGTATCGAGGTTGAAGATGATGCTGAGGACTGAATATATACTGGTGAATGTGGCATTCATCACGTTTCTGAGTTAAGTGTGATGCCGATCAGGAAGAAAAGCCTTACTACCAACTTCGTACACTTCCGGAATTGTTTGATTTATTTGTGTTGAAATGTCTGGTGATTGTTTTGTATTTATTTATGCGAAGGTGTACTTGTATATAAACTGTCATTAATTTTAAAAGGCCTAGGCACTATCCATCTTTTTTTTTTTTTTTTTTTTTTTAACAAATCCAAAAAAGGAACTTTTTTTTCACAATTTTTGTTTTGGCCTAAAACACTCCCAAACAGTCACTGATGAACCTCTGAAAGTTTGATGAGGATCCGTTCAGCCACCTCTGAGAAAAATGGCGACACACACACAGAGACAGACAGACAGACCAACTCTTATATAGTAGACTAGCTGAATGCCCGGGTTCTTTTTGAATGAACTTAATCTTCTGTACATTTGTCTGACGCGAGCCCAGTATCAGTTAGTGCTCAACGATTCCTTGTTCTTTCTTCTGTAGGGCCCCGCGAGAGAGAATTTTGAAAGCATGTGTTGCAATCAGTCAGATATTCCTATTAAGTGCATAAGTTGTACTTCAAGATAATTTTGAAAGAAGAAGAAGATTTATTGCGAAATGGGCCCAGCCCGGCCGAGGCGGCCTCGACCGGCCTCGCCACCTAGCCTATAACCTTCCCGGGGCCCGTCCCGACATTTTTTGTTTCAGAGGTTTCCCCCTATCTTTCACCGTTCAGGAGATTAGCGCGTGCAGACAAACAAACAAACAAACAAAAAGTTTCTTTTATATATATATATATATATAGAAGATAGAAGATTACCCTTTAGAATTACCTTTCAGAAATACCCCTAAGAATCATATAGAATTACCCTTTAGAATTACCCATTAGAATTACCCAATTAGAATTTAAATAAGATATTTCACCTTTTCAGATATAGCCAAAAAATATCGAAAACAATGAGGCTCATTACCCACTAACTTACCATCCAATTAGCCACCCAACGTTTGGTTCATGGAAAGAAACTTGAAGTCAAACTTGAAAGAGAGAAAGCTTTGATCCCCACAATCACCCCCCTCTCTTTTTTAATACTTTTCAAAAACAAACCCTGAGATTCAAAGGATTTAGATGCATCTGTGTTCGCCATTGTTTGAATTACCAAGGTAGTTGTGGAGAAGATGTTTTTCACATTAATGAATATGAGAGATTCGGGGAGCGGGCCCTTGGCCCCCTTTCCGGGGGAGATACGACCATGAGGAACACAACTTAAGGTTAGAGCATGGTCCCAATGCCGCATGGTCCGAGTTTTGTCTGGAGCTGTCTGGCGGGTTCTGAGAAGACGATTTTTGAATGAAATACCAATATTTGGGGCAAACCCTTTCAACCCCTTTATAGGGGGCACATCCGGATGGGGAGCACAACCCCATGAGACCTTGCTGTCCTGGTGCATCATACCAAATTTGGTGTATATCGGTCGGGGAGTTTGTGAGGAGAAGATATTTTTTGTCAAATGTTAATGACAGCTGGTTACTGGGACCAACACGACGAGGTCATTTCGGATAAATACCCCCAAATAACCTCAAAATCTCCAGTCCATTGGACCAAAGACTGAAAATGGAATTGTGCTGCTTCCCTGCTTGCCGTTCAGCATCTAAAAAGTACAAAGCACGGATAATGAACAATAGGTTAGTAATAACAGCACAGGCTTTGATGGGCCTAGAGGCGTCCTCCTGCATTGAAGTTCCATGCAAGGGAATTCTCATCTTATTACCCTCGCCAGAGGAGAGGGTATTGCATTTGAGTCCGTTTGTCTGACTGTCTGTTTGTCTGCACAGAATAAATATGATTTTCTCTGCAACCGTTGGTCCGATGGACAGGAAATATTCACCATAGGTGCAACTCCACCTGTAGAATTTTTAATGATAAGTATGACGTCATAGGTCACGTGGTTCGGCCGCCATCTTGGAAAAACCGAAAAACTTTGCACCTTTATATCTCGGAAAGCACTGAATCTTACTATAATTCACCAAATGTCTGTCTGTTCCCAGGTACCGCAGAAACGGCTGAACCGATTGCAAGGAAATTTTGAGTGGGTAATCCTGGGACCCCCCCCCCCCCCCCCAGAGTAAAATAGGCTGTATTGTTTTTCCAATTTTTTCCCAATTTTTCCGATTTCCAATTTTTCAGTTTTTCCAAACACGATGGAATAATATTTACCGATATGAACAGTGATGTGGTTTTTCTTGAAATTCTACAAATACTGTTTAGATTTTAATGATTTGCGTGTGATATGATTTAACTGATGTTTATATGAATCGTTTAAAATAGAAAAGCCTTCAATTGCTGATATTTTGCCTTTTCATTTGGGCCTCCCAATTGAAGCCCCGCCGTTAGGGCGGGTACCGCGCCAGTAGAAAAAATTGAGACATGGCTCTTTGTAAAGAACTCTCCCCTGCGGAATAAAATATGTTAATGATGATGTCATTGGGCACGTGGTTCAGCCGCCATCTTGGAAAAACCGATAAACTTTGCACCTTTATATCTCCGAAAGTGCTGAATAGAAAAAATTGAGACATGGCTCATTGTAAAGAACTCTCCATGGGGAATAAAATATGTGAATGATGATGTCATAGTTGCCTCCATTACGACGTCATAATTCGACAGGTACAAAACTTCATCCGATCAAGATGAAATTTCTTGAGCATCATGTAGGCATAAATTGTTGGAGAAAAAAAAATGACGTCATCGGTCACGTGGTTCGGCCGCCATATTTGTTTTAACACAATAGCCTTAAAAACCACTGAAAATACATCCTGGCGAGGGTTTGCAATCTCTGATTGCTCTTTCTTGTTTTTATTATAATCTACATAAGTGCATCACACCTGTATCGCCAGCACGTCAATCGATCAGAAGCACATGTCAGACAAGATTCTTAATGGACTCCTGCTCAAACAGAATTGGATAAAGCTATGTTGGCAGTTCGCGGGATTTTCTGCTCCATCCTCTACCCTTTTCCCCTTATCTTCGCAGCGTTCCCCCTGGACCTCCCTTCCCTCTCCTTCCTTGCTGCACTCCCCAAAAACACTATATCTATTCTCCCTGCCATGAGTGCCATGGGCATGTTAAGATTTGCCGAACGTGTCCTGCTTAGTCCCAGTTGAAGAGCGCTCTGAAGTCAGACGTCTGAGCATTTGTTCTCAGATGGAATACCGAGTTGCTCCTGCAGTTTCACCATTTTGCGATCTCTTCATCATTCAAACACGGGTACCATTATTATATACCCAGAAAAGGATAACTTTGCATTCCCAATTTTGAAAAATTATCATTGCTGTTTTCAAGAGTTTTTTTTGTATTTTGGGGGGTCGGGGGAGGGGGACTAGACCCATTGTAGAATCTTCTCCAGATTAAAGAAGCACAGTGGCTACATTTTTTAATTCCTCCAAGCACCTCCGTTATTAAACAAAAGATTTTGTTTTTAATCCGATGCAAATGTTACCGGTGGTAAATGGAAGAAGATGAAATGAAAATAGTGCATAGATGTCGGTAATGTTGGCTGAGATTTCAGGAGTATCACATTATCTACACGTCTTGGGTTAGGGTTAGGGTTAGCCCAACACCACCTGATGGGTTAGCCCAATACAACACCATTAGGGTTAGGGTTAGCCCAACACCACCTGATGGGTTAGCCCAATACAACACCATTAGGGTTAGGGTTAGCCCAACACCACCTGATGGGTTAGCCCAACACAACACCATTAGGGTTAGGGTTAGCCCAACACCACCTGATGGGTTATACAAACACAACACCATTAGGGTTAGGGTTAGCCCAACACCATCTGATGGGTTAGCCCAACACAACACCATTAGGGTTAGGGTTACCCCAACACCACCTGATGGGTTAGCCCAACACAACACCATTAGGGTTAGGGTTAGCCCAACACCACCTGATGGGTTATACCAACACAACACCATTAGGGTTAGGGTTACCCCAACACCAGCTGATGGGTTAGCCCAACACAACACCATTAGGGTTAGGGTTACCCCAACACCACCTGATGGGTTAGCCCAACACAACACCATTATGGTTAGGGTTAGCCCAACACCACCTGATGGGTTAGCCCAACACAACACCATTAGGGTTAGTCCAACACCACCTGATGGGTTAGCCCAACACCACCTGATGGGTTAGCTCAACACAACACCATTAGGGTTAGTCCAACACCACCTGATGGGTTAGCCCAACACCACTTGATGGGTTAGCCCAACACCACCTGATGGGTTAGCTCAACACAACACCATTAGGGTTAGTCCAACACCACCTGATGGGTTAGCCCAACACCACTTGATGGGTTAGCCCAACACCACCTGATGGGCTATACCAACACAACACCATTAGGGTTAGGGTTACCCCAACACCACCTGATGGGTTAGCCCAACACAACACCATTAGGGTTAGGGTTAGCCCAACACCATCTGATGGGTTAGCCCAACACAACACCATTAGGGTTAGGGTTAGCCCAACCCAAACCACCTGATGGGTTAGCCCAACACAACACCATTAGGGTTAGTCCAACACCACCTGATGGGTTAGCCCAACCCCACCTGATGGGTTAGCTCAACACAACACCATTAGGGTTAAGTTAGCCCAACCCAAACCACCTGATGGGTTAGCCCAACACAACACCATTAGGGTTAGTCCAACACCACCTGATGGGTTAGCCCAACACAACACCATTAGGGTTAGTCCAACACCACCTGATGGGTTAGCCCAACCCCACCTGATGGGTTAGCCCATCACAACACCATTAGGGTTAGTCCAACACCACCTGATGGGTTAGCCCAACACAACACCATTAGGGTTAGTCCAACACCATCTGATGGGTTAGCCCAACACAACACCATTAGGGTTAGGGTTAGCCCAACACCACCTGATGGTCTGTACCTTCTCCATCAATTAAGATCTCTCCTTGAGCTGTGGTGCATCTGCATCGGTTCGTTGCTGTCTCACTGTTTTTCCTTTGTTCCATTTTGCCTCTTGATCCATTAGGCTTCCCCTCTCCCCTCTCTTCTTCCACCCTACACCCATACCCCTCCACCTTCCCCACCTTCCCCCCCATTCCACACTCCCCCACCCGGTCATTTTACTCCCATAAGAGCCTTGATACCTGTACTTAGAAGAACACGATTAAGCACAAAACCACCACAACTGGCTCTTGCCTAAGCTCATGAAATAAGAACCCACAATGTATTCACACATCTTTATCTCTGCCGTTGCATGCAGCCTGTTTTGCATGCACAAGAAAGGGATCCGACGGTAAATGGTTGCTCGCTCAATCTTGGCATGCAGCTATGGAGGCAAAGTAGTAAGAACACAAGATTAACATCCGGCTGAAGGAAGTACCATGAAGGATTTGTATTCAAAGCTTCTGGCAACAGAGATTAGTTTAATGGGAATTACCAAGTTGTGATTGAATTGTTGCTAAAAACGCAGCTGGATTACTAATGACCTCCAGTTAGGAGTTAATCTGCTTGCTCCTGCCAGGTCTGGACTGTAGTGGTACTCGTCCCCATTTTGTGGTCACTCTTAAGTGTCTCAAGGCAACTTGGGAATGCCATTTATATACTGCGATGAAAGGGAGTGCCATGCGAACGTCCCTTGATGGATTTTGTTCATGTACTGGTTCCAACTCTTGACTTATCGGCAACGGAAGAGACAATGCACAAATACGACGTTTTGCGTATGCTCCATTCTTTCGGCTCAAGGGTTCGGTTCATCACAAAATGACGAAATTGAGGGTTTTGGCATCATCATCTTTGCATCCGCAATTGAAGGTGTATGGAGGTTAGGTTTTCAGCCCTGTCTGTTTGACTGTCTGTCCATTTGCTATTTGCAAAATTAAAGATTTTTCAAGTACATTGGTCGGTTGCGTTTGTGATTCTGTCTGTCTGTTTGTTACTTGGCCCAAAAAGTTTTTGTATGTTTGTGTGTGTTTGTTTCTCTGTCCGCTCACTTGTACTTGCCTACAGGTCACAATTTTAAACCGATCTTCAGCAAACTTCAACAAACGGTCGAGTTTGTGGTCCGACAAGATCCTATATATTTTTGAGGTCAATGGATCAAAAGGTCAACAAAGGTCAACCACTTTTTTCAAATTTCTAAAATCCTCAATTTTCATCCGATTGACTTGAAATTTGAATATGATTTTCATATCAGCTAACTGAGTTCAAGCACCAACTATTTTTAAGATCAACATACAATCACGTGAAAACGTAAGTACACCTTCACCCCAGGTAAAGTTTTGACTTTTTCAACATATTTCAACATACAGCTATTTGATCTTCATTTCAACAATATTGATAGATAAAGGTGATATAAAATAACAAATATCATGAAACATTTACATTTTGTAGTCCATTGTATAATTTAAATAAACATAAATGAAAATTTCGTATGTGGAAAAAATTAAGTACACCCTTGGCTCTAATAGGTGCTATTGCCCCCTTTGGCAGAAACAACCTCAAGTAGGCGTTTCTTATAACTGTCTACCAGTCTCTGACATCGACTGGGAAAAATTTTTGCCCACTCCTCCATGCAGAATTCTTTCAGCTGTGCGATGTTTGAGGGGTTTCTTGCATGCACAGCTCGATGGGATTTAGATCCGGACTTTGACTTGGCCATTCCAGAACCCTCCATTTCTTTATTTTCAGCCATTCCTTGGTGGATTTCCTGCTATGTTTCGGGTCATTGTCATGTTGCAAGGTCCACCTTCGGTTGAGCTTCAACTTTCCGACAGATGGCCTCACATTATCCTCAAGCACCCTCTGGTACAATGAAGAATTCATAGTGGATTCTATGATGGTGAGCTGCCCAGGCCCTGATGCAGCAAAGCTGCCCCAAACCATAATATTTCCACCACCATGCTTTACAGTTGGTATCAGGTTCTTGTGGTCAAATGCTGTCTTTGGTTTTCGCCAAACATGTCTTCTGGTACTGTGGCGAAATAGCTCTACCTTTGACTCATCTGTCCAGAGCACATTGTTCCAGAAGTGCTGGTCTTTGCCGAGGAGTTCTTTGGCAAACTTTAGTCTTGCCCTGATGTTCTTTCTGGACAGCAAAGGTTTCCTCCTGGCACACCTCCCATGTAGATCAAATTTGTGCAGCCTCTTTCTAATGGTAGACTCGTGCACTTTGACATCAACAGTGGCAAGAGCTACCTGTAGGTCCCATGGTGACATTCTGGGGTTCTTAGAGACTTCTTTCAGCATCTTGCGGTCTGCTCTCGGGCTGAACTTGCTGGGGCGGCCTGGCCTGAACAAGTTGGCAGTTGTTTGGAATCTTCCCCACCTGTAGATGATCTTCCGGGCAGTCGAATGATTGATTTCAAATTGTTTGGAGATCTTTTTAAATCCCTTCCCAGACTCGTAGGCATCTATAATCTTCTTTCTGAAGGCCTCAGAGAGCTCTTTTGATCTAGGCATGGTGACGCTGCACACTTCAACAACAAAAAGCAAACCAAACTAAATGTCTGAGGTTTAAATAAGACAGGTCCCTCCAAGATCCTCTCTAACGATGTTCTAATCATTTGCACCTGAGCTGGTGCACCTGATTCAAATTTAGGTATTTGAAGTAGTGATAAATGTCGGGGTGTACTTACTTTTTCCACATGCAAAATTTGCATTTATGTTTATTTAAGTTATACAATGGACTACAAAATGTAAATGTTTCATGATATTTGTTATATTATATCACCTTTATCTGTCAATATTGTTGAAATGAAGATCAAATAGCTGTATGTTGAAATATGTTGGAAAAGTCAAAACTTTACATGGGGTGTACTTACTTTTTCACGTGACTGTAGGTCACAAGGTCAACACAGGTCAACCACTTTTCTCGAATTTCTAAAATCCTCCATTTTCGTCCAATTGACTTGAAATTTGAATATGATTTTCATATCAGCTAACTGAATTCAACCACCAACTATTTTTCATATCAGCATAGGTCAAAAGGTCAACAATTTTTCAAAAATTTCTAAAATCCTCTATTTTCATCTGATTGACTTTAAAACTGGACAGTATTTTAATATCAGCTAACTGAAACCAACCACCAACTATTTTTGAGGTCAACATAGTCCAAAAGGTCAACACAGGCCTGATTATTAAAATTTTCAATTTTCATCAGATTAACTTAAATTTTGAAGACTATTTGCATATCAGGTCACTGAATTCAACCACTGATTATTTTTGAGGTCAAAAGGATGCTCTATTGAGTGCCTTTGTTCTGTTTTGCCATGTGTCGCTCTATGATTGATTTTTCATTTGTGTGTTAGTCTGTCTGTTTGTTTGTCACTCGCCTGCAGGTCACAATTCTAAACCGATCGTCATGAAACATCACCAAGTTGTAGAGTTGTAGCGAAGCCTATTGATTTTGAGGTCAAAGGTCATCTGTAGGTCAAATTTCTAAAATCGCCATTTTTTCATCCATTTGACTTGTAAATGAACAGCATTTGCACATGGAGTCACTAAATTGGGAAACCACATATTTTTGAGGTCAAAAGGTCAAAGGTCAACTTGAGGTCAAACTTCCAAAATCATAAATTTTCATCTGAAAAACTGTCAATTTTTATTCGACTGACTTGATAATTGAACAGCATTTGCATATTGAGTTACTAAATGGGAAACCAACTATTTTTGAAGTCAAAAGGTCAAAGGTCGACTCAAGGTCAAACTTCCAAAATCATCAATTGTCATCCGATTGACTTGAACGTTTAACAGCACTTGCATAGTGCCTCACTGAATTTGGAAACTAACTATTTTAGGTCAAAGGTCAACTCAAGGTGAAACTTCTAAAATCATCAATTTTCATCTGAAAAATCATCACTGTTTCATCCAATTAATCTGAGCTTTGATCAATATCGTCAATTTTAATGTTGATGAAATGGACAATTTGATGGATCAATGGCTGTTTGTTTGTCACTTGCCTACAAGTCACAATTCTAAACCGATCATCATGAAACATCACGAAGTTGTAGAGGTCGTCACAATTGACAAGTCTTTTGATTTTGAGGTCAAAGGTCATCTGGAGGTCAAATTTCTAAAATCACAATTTTTCATCCAATTGACTTGAAAATGAACAGCATTTGCAAATTGAGTCACTGAATTGGGAAACCAACCATTTTTGAGGTCAAAGGGTCAAAGGACAATTCAATGTCAGACTTCTAAAATCATTAATTTTCATCTAAGAAATCGTCCATTTTCATCTAGTTGATTTGAAAATTAAACAGCAATTACGTAGTGCATCACGGAATTGGAAAAGCAACTATTTGAGGTCAAAAGGTTAAAGGTGATCTCAAGGCAAAATTTCGAAAATTGACAATTTTCATCTGAAAAATTGTCAATTTTCATCCGATTAACCGGAAAATTAAACAGCAATTGCACAGTCCCTCACTGAATTGGGAAACCAACTATTCTTGAGGTCAATACAATGTGAAACTTATAAAATCATCAATTTTCATCAGAAAAATCATCATTTTCCATCCGATTGACTTTAAATTCGAATAATAATTGCAAATTGGGTCGCCGATTGAGAAAACAACTATTTTGAGGTCAAAAGATCAAATGTCAATTCAAGGTCTAACTTCTAAAACCATCAATTTTAATCTGTAAAATTGTCAATTTTCATCCAATTAACCAGAAGATTAATGAGCAATTGCATAGTGCATCACTGAATTGGGAAACCAACTATTTTTGAGGGCAAAAGGTCAAAGGTCAACTCAAGGTAAAACTTCTAATATCAATTTTCATCTGAAAAAGAATCAATTTTAATCCGATTGGCTCGAGCTTTGATCAAGATTGTCAATTTTAATCTTAATACAAAATACAAAACATTTTTCTTACAAATCACATATCTGTGTATTGGTTAATGATGCACCCCGAACTGTGATTTTTGATAATTAACCAGTATAGAGCCATAAGGCATCAAAGTCACTAAGTGGATGGAACAGCGATGTGTTTTCCTGACGAGCCCCAAAAAGTGCAAAACTAGTCAGTGGCTTTGCTTTACATATGCTTGGTATTTGACATGTTTTGACAGTATTTTATCTTGGCATCTTTGCTCTGAAAGAATTCCTTCTGGAGCTGCAGTCATGATGTCACCATAACAGTATCGTCACAGCGTTAGTCCAGGTTGGAGAACTTAATGAATCATCTTCATCATGATGATGATGAGGGATGATCATGGAAAAAAAAATGGCCACTGCACCAAATGTGCACAAAGGAGGTGAGGATGTAAGCATTAGTAGATATAAAGAATTTAGGGCTGAATCTACGACAAGTGTTTTATTTTGTGTCTTGTGAGTGTCTTGCGAACACCCGCCTAACCCTTAAACGCTGAGGTGCAATGATATTTATCCCACAGAGCTGTGTATTCTCTTGACAAAGTGCCGCCCACCTCTCATCCTCCCCGTCTGTTGCACGGAAGGTCTACGGGCTCAACTAGTGTAATCTATTTCACATCTTTTATGATGTGTTGGAGTTAAAATTTAATCAAAGGAAAGGCCAAATACTGTGTTGGAGTCAGCAGAAGGAACCTGAACATGCAACGGTGGAATCATCAGGAGGAACCTGGATGGGATTCGGGTTTCAGCTGCACCTCCTTTACATTCAAATCCATCCAGGAGCAGCCAAGTGAGCCTTAAAAAAACTTTTTTTTAACCGGCGCTCATGAAGCGAAAAGCAGGGTTAGGCGATTGATTGCGTGTGTGCGTGCGTGTGGCGTACGTGTAGCGTGTCTGCATTAAAAAAAATATTTTTCTCGGCAACCTTTGGTCAGATTGACACGAAATTTTACCATAGGAGCGCCTCCGCCTGTATAACTTTTTTATTCATGATTATGACGTCATGAGTCACGTGGCACTGACGCCATCTTGGAAAAACGTTACACCTCTATATCTCTGAAACCGCTCAATGGAAAAAAAATAAACGTGGCTCATTGTCAAGTATTCCCCATGATTATGTTATATTTTTATATTATATATAAGATATGTTAATGATGATGTCATCTGTACCTTCATTATAACGTCATAATTCGACAAGTACAACACTTGATCTGATCAGTATGAAAAAAAAATTATCTGCAACTGTTAGTCTGATGGACACAAAAATTTTCACCATAGGTCATGCCTGACACCACCTGTAGAATATTGTAATGATAATTATGACGTCACTAGTGGGGTCACCTGTGGGAATCCCACGGGCATGGACGTGTGTGACATTTGGACATATTGATTTAGATGCTGCACATTAAATTTTACAAAATGGTTACTGGCAATTCATCAGATCCAGAAATGGTGTAATGAACACAATTTATTTATTTCACATAACATGTGACCCGTCACTGCTCTCCACCTGACACTCTCCTCTCTCCACCCTCATGCCTCTCCAATCCCACTCCTCCTCACACTCCCCTCTAATACCTCCTCACACTCCTCTCCAATACTTCCTCACACTCCTCTCCAATACTTCCTCACACTCCTCTCCAATAATTCCTCACACTCCTCTCCAATAATTCCTCACACTCCTCTCCAATACCTCCTCACACTCCTCTCCAATACCTCCTAACACTCATCTCCAATACCTCCTCACACTCCTCTCCAATACCTCACACTCCTCTCCAATACCTCCTCTCCAATACCTCCTCACACTCCTCTCCAATCGTGCCTCACTCCCCTCTCCAATCGCTCCTCACTCCCCTCTCCAATCGCTCCTCACTCCCCTCTCCAATCGCTCCTCACTCGCCTCTGCAATCGCTCCTCACTCTCATCTCCAATCGATCCTCACTCTCCAACCCCTCGCTCCTCTCCAACCCCTCGCTCCTCTCCAACTCCTCGCTCCTCTCCAACCCCTCGCTCCTCTCCAACCCCGAGCTCCTCTCCAACCCCTTGCTCCTCTCCAACCCCGAGCTCCTCACTCTCCAACCCCTAGCTCCTCACTCTCCAACCCCTAGCTCCTCTCCAACCCCTCGCTCCTCTCCAACCCCTCGCTCCTCACTCTCCAACCCCTAGCTCCTCTCCAACCCCTCGCTCCTCTCCAACGCCTCACTACGCACGCTGCACAGTGGAGAACATTGCACACAGGGGAGAGGAGGAAAGGATCACATACAGGGGAGAGGAGGGAGCATAGGGTGGGAAGTGAAACTTCTACCTTCACTTGGTTGACTTCACTTGATTTGACTTGAGAGGGTGGAGGGTGGAGAGTGGAGAACCCGCCTTGACTCTTGTTCATTTATAAATTTGAAAGTATCGAAAACACTTCGCTTTACAAAGTAGAAGTGGATTAAAACCAAACGTTATTAATAAATATTGTATGCCATAGTTGGTCGACATTATTATGTACATTTTTGGAGAACTGTATTGTTTAATTACATCGTGGAAAAAGAGTTGAATCGCCTAAAACAAACTTTGTATGTAACCCCAGGAATATGGAAAAATATAATTTGACTTCGGTTCGATCCCGAACTTCAGTATTCATTCGCTGTACTTTTACCAAGTAATAATATAAATAACGAAGTCCTGGGAACGTTTTCTTCTATCCTTCAACTCTCCTTCCCTCTCTCATTCTTTTCTCTCATTCTCCTCTCATTCTCGTCTCTCTTTCTCCTCTCTCATTCTCCTCTCTCATTCTACTCTCCCATTCTCCTCTTTCATTGTACTCTCTCATTCTCCTCTCTCATTCTCCTCTTTCATTGTATTCCCTCATTCTCCCCTCTCATTCTCCTCTCTCATTCTCGTCTCTCATTCTCGTCTCTCATTCTCCTCTCGCATTCTCCTCTCGCATTCTCCTCTCTCAATCTCCTCTTTCATTGTATTCCCTCCTTCTCCTCTCTCATTCTCCTCTCTCCTTCCCTCTCTCCTTCTCCTCCCTCATTCTCCTCTCTCATTCTCCTCTCTCATTCTCGTCTCTCATTCTCGTCTCTCATTCTCCTCTCGCATTCTCCTCTCTCATTCTCCTCTCTCATTCTCCTCTTTCATTGTATTCCCTCATTCTCCTCTCTCATTCTCCTCTCTCCTTCCCTCTCTCCTTCTCCTCCCTCATTCTCCTCCCTCATTTCCTCTCTCATTCTCCTCTCATTCTCCTCTCTCCTTCGCCGTGCCCACTTAACAGTCAACACATTCAAAAGGGATGTTGGAATACATTTTGCCGATTTTCTCAACTTCAGCTAAAACTGAGACTTGAACCATCCTAGCGACTGTGATGGTGAATCAGAGTGGCCTTTGAAAATGTATTTCGTTCTATAAACGGTAACTTTCATTGAATTTTCTTCCTGTTTTTTGAAACCGAGTCACGATTGTGGTGAAATTGTACCATAGTTG
This sequence comes from Myxine glutinosa, assembly GCF_964187855.1. Lineage (NCBI taxonomy): Eukaryota > Metazoa > Chordata > Myxini > Myxiniformes > Myxinidae > Myxine > Myxine glutinosa. The sequence continues at coordinate 22,558,179 of NC_136261.1, forward strand.
AACCCAGGTTTGGTGCTCCCTTAAACCGCTGGGCGGTGTCTATAAGACCTCGGACGTCCGCGACTCGAGGCCACTCCTGCGACATCATTATACAATGCCATGTAGAATTGAATGGTACGTACCCGCCTATATTCTAGGTTTGCTTGCATTGACTGATATATTCAATCTTCTCATATGATGCCTAGATCCTGACATGTATGTTGCTTGATGTACTTTACAGAATGATGTACAGATCTGATTGAGATTAAACCATACATATGGAACACGTTGTAAATCTGGTTGATTTCCACAACACTTAATCTCAATCAAGATCTTCGGGAATGGTGGGACACGAGTCTGGCGATGGCCGGATGAACGCTGATCTCAGACGAGCGTTTCCCGACATTCTCCGTGCTCCTGCGCGGCCCACCTCGGAGAAGAATGACCAGCTGAGAGCCCATCGAGCCAGCTCCAGCCACGGAGCTCCGCCGACTCTCGCTGCCGGTCTACCTCGACGGGACCGGAAGCGCAAGCATTTTGCGGAACCGCGCCGTCAAAGCGCGAACTGCTCTCCTGGGGCCCGGACACCGGAGCAGGCGTGACGGACTCCGGCAAGGCGCCTGCTGAAGGAGGCCACTGGGAAATGTCCTGGGCCGCAACCCCGTTGGAACGACGGACCCGCTTGGCGCCGAAGGTACGAGTCTAGCCTCGGTTGCTCGAAACGCTAACGGCTCCGTCCGAGAGAATCATCCTAGATTTGCGTGCCTCGGCCCGAGATGAGATTCCCACGCGAGTGATCACGACTCTCATGTCGGCCATGCCTCCACACGGCCGGCACACTCCGACCACTCGCTGCTTGGTGGAATCGCCTCCTCCGCACGGGCCGGAACACTCCGACCACTCGCTACTCGGTGGAATCGCCTCCTCCGCGCGGGCCGGCACACTCCGACCACTCGCTGCTCGGTGGAATCACCTCCTCCCGCACGAATCACGCGCTGCACCATCGCTGGATGGCATCCTCACTAGGCACGGCGTGCCAGTCGCACGCGCCGCATCTTCGTTGGATGGACCCCTTCTTCACGCGAAGCGCACGTAATTCCCCTCGCTGGCACTACTCTGTGGCCCCGTTGCTGCTGGTCAGAATCCCACCTACGCATGGCTTCTCAGCGAGGCCGGCGAACACCGCTGCCCGGACTCGCCTCAACGCGTGAGGCTCGTTTGGCTCCACTCGGGGACTCGCCGAGCATGGTCTTCCTAAACTTTCATCTTCTTCCGCTGTCATAACCTTAATAAACAATCTTAAAAGGGTTCTAAGGGGTTCACGGCACTCAGGGATTTGTGAAATGTGATTTGTGAAATGTGATTTGTGTTGGCGTGATGTATCGTATCATGCTAGATACCGTTGATAACTACCGCACTGCTGCCGCTATTCCCCGCTTCAACCCCGGACAAACCCTGCCCGAAAGCCATCGAACGAGACGCTACTTCAGGCCGTGCAAATTATTGCGGCCCAGCGTGCTCGCCCTCTCGTCTCAGCGTGCCACGCTGGCTCGACAGGCCGAGGACGACTTTAGATTGCCGCACGCGCCCGAACCAATTGATGACGTCACCGACTAATCACGCGTTTGCTCTACGGCGTCATTAACGTAATTGCGTGCTTCACGCGATCTCATCATCGGGGATTCGTTTACATTTCCATGTACCTTGGTAAACTACGTACCAAATGTCCTTTACGTAAACGACATAAACTACGTAACGCGGCGCTACCTCAAGGTCACGCGCCCGCGCCGTTTAGGGAGTACACGGTGACCTCGTGAAATGGTGACATTGAGCGTCGCGCCCGACTCCCTTGTCACCTGCGCAAGTAACGGGGGCACCGTACTGCCTGCTCGCCCTTGACTCTGGGCTTGTTGTTTATCGGACAGAGCTCTTGGCTCGTATCCACGCACATTTCGAGACTGCGAGACGCCTCGTCTGATTCCATTTTTCCCTCTGCCCCAGACTGACTGTGACTCAGACTGACCCAGACTGTGAAGGTCGTCTGACTTCGGTATGCGGCGCGCCGCTGCACCCTCGGTGGGGGGGGGGGGGGGGGTGGGATCCCAGGAGGTTGGGCAATCCATCCGCGATCCGGATGCCGTTCGGTATAACGACTCCCACCTCGCCCCTTGTGGGGACCCAGGATGTCGTCCATGGATGTCTTTGTGTCTTTGCGTGAGTCTTTGAGTCCATGGATGGTCGATCCGAGCCATTCAATGGAGGCGTTGAATGGATGGATCGGTCGGACATCCATGGATGGACAATCCATCCGGGACATCTAGCATGGATGGACAGTCCATCCGGGGCGATGGCTGTCTTTGGGTCTCTGAGTCTTTGCGTCCGTGGATGGTCGATCCATCCGCGGTCCGGCTGGATCCGTGCCATGCAATGAAGGCGTTGAATGGATGGATCGGTCGGACATCCGTGGATGGCCAATCCATCCGGGACATCTAGCATGACAATCATCTCGACATCTAGACAATCCATCCGGGACAACGCTGAGACAAACAAGGTTTGTCCAGCCGGGACTCTCTCTCGGTTTGTGAATGGGACAATTCATTTCGCTTTGAATGGGACAATCCTTCCATCCGGGGCATCCTCTCGGTAGCCGGTATAGCCGATCTTCTCCGATCCTCCGAGCGCTGTACAGCAGGACAGGATTGCCATATGCATCCCGGAGGTTCTGCACGCTTCGCTGGAGAGGCGCGTTCCGGTCGTTTTGTGCGTCGTCGTAATCAGCCATGCCGGTCGTCCAGGCAGCCTTCAGAGGCCACTCGTGTCTCGTGCGAAGGATCGCTGCCAACGGTAGATTCATGTGCCGGAACAAGAGTTTGTAATGCGTATGAGCTGCCGTCAGAGGACGATCGAGTCTCGTGATTCAACAGGGCCGCTGCCGGTGTCGAGTAACTCTCGTCATGGCTCTCATCGATTCTCTCCCTCGGCAATTCCATGACATGGACCTAACATGGATCGATCATGTACCCTTGGGAGCCTAGGCAGGTACAGACTGCAATTGACTTACTGTAATGGCCTCCTGTCATGTCATCTTACTTACTGTTACAGCTTACTGTAATTCTTTACTGTATTGCTTACTGTAATTCCATGACATGGACCTAACATGGATCGATCATGTACCCTTGGGAGCCTAGGCAGGTACAGACTGCAATGGACTCACTGTAATGGCCTCCTGTCATGTAACCTTACTTACGGTTACAGCTTACTGTAAAGAGGCTTACTGATTTACACATGTGTTGCATTGCGACGAATGGACATTCGCTCTTCGCCAAGGTACAACGTATCCTATCTAGCTACTGTGCCGACGACCCCGCTGTAAGACTAGACTATTGTGACCCACGTGACCGTCCCTCCCTTCGCCTGATACACCCCTGCCTGAAGCAGTGAAGGCACTGAGGTGCCCCTCCGACACCTGCCTCCAGCGGCTACTCCGAAGCAGGGGGACTCTGGGCTTGTGGATGTCGTACCCGGTAGTTTCCGACCCTGTGTTGGCAGGGTAATTTCGCCACCCTGACCGCTATGGAAGGACCGACTGACTTTATAGGGAAATATGTCTTTAACACCCCAAGAATAAAATGATGACTTCCTCAATCCATTAATGCTGACGCGCACTCGCTTCCTGCCGAGCAGCAGCATAGTTCTAACGGTGGGGAGAATGTGGTGAAATTGTACCAAAGTTGAACCCAGGTTTGGTGCTCCCTTAAACCGCTGGGCGGTGTCTATAAGACCTCGGACGTCCACGACTCGAGGCCACTCCTGCGACATCTATCTATAATTCCACTAATCTCTGTCTGTGTGTGTGTGTGTGTGTGTGTGTGTGTGTGTGTGTGTGTGTGTGTGTGTGTGTGTGTGTGTGTGTGTGTATGCGACCGCTGTTTCTCGACAACTACCGGTCCGATATACTTGAAACTTGCCAGGTATATTGCTGGGGACCCGAGGATGTGCCTTTTCAAGGTTTCATATTAATCGGACAATTACTTACCGAGCTATGTCCAAAAAACGATTCAACCAATCAGAGAGCAGCGAGCTATCGCGTGTGCCGAACGTGGCGAACAGACTCTGCCTCGGACGGCACATTTGAGAGCGTATTCATTTATTTCACGTTGGCAAACTATGTTGCCGCTATGTTGGCGTTAAACTATGTTTTAAAACTAATTAAAACCATTTCATGTAAATAGAGGGGGGGGGATTGTCACTGTACTCGCAAGCCGTTCGCCGTTCGCTTTGGCGTTGCGAATGGACCAAAACATTTCATGGACCAAACCATTTCATGTAAAGCGTTCGCCGTTCGCTTTGGCGTTGCGAATGAACCAAAACATTTCATGAACCAAACCATTTCATGTAAATAGAGGGGGGGGATATAATTTTAGATATATATATAGTACGGGCATGCCCTAGTCATTATACAATGCCATGTAGAATTGAATGGTACGTACCCGCCTATATTCTAGGTTTGCTTGCATTGACTGATATATTCAATCTTCTCATATGATGCCTAGATCCTGACATGTATGTTGCTTGATGTACTTTACAGGATGATGTACAGATCTGATTGAGATTAAACCATACATATGGAACACGTTGTAAATCTGGTTGATTTCCACAACAACGATTGTTTTATATATCTCGGCATTTTCCCGTCTGTTATTTTAGGCGATTCAGCCTTGAGAACTCGTACGGAAAAAAAAAAGAAAAAAAAAAACAATGATGGAATGAATGCCAGTTTAAACAGGATTACCTTTACTTCCGTATAATAATGATGAATGAAATAATAACGAAGAAATATCTGTCGGCAATTCCCCGTCTGTGGCGATACGTGACCGAAGCTATGCCCCTCTCTCCACATTATTGTGACGACGTATAAATTAAATATTTCATCGTGACGATTGTCATCAAATGGAAAAGTCCGCCAAGAATTTTTAATATATATCGCCATTTTCCTGTCCGTTATTTTAGGCGGTGTATGACAGACCGTGCCGCGATTTATAAAAAATATATCTCGGCAATTTCCCGTGTGTGCGTGAATGTTCTCAATTATTTCTGACACCGAGTCTAAAACCATCGATAAAAATTAAATCAGATGGTGAATTCGAGATAAAATCGTGAGGGTGACTCAATGAATGGGCTTTATTTTACAGGCCTTTGAGAAATCATTTCGTTCTTTAAACGGAAACTTTCATGGGATTCTCCTCCCGTTTTTTTTCAACCGAGTCTAAAACTATGTTAGCGGACTGTTAAAAATGAAATGATATATTGAATTAGAGTTGAAATAAACCTGTGTGAGAGAGAAAGACAGCACGGGCCTAACTAAACAGGCCTCAAAGCTATTCGAGTTAATAAAATGGTGGATATTTGTTTACATGAAGCCTCTCCAAGAATGGGTGGAGCTACTCTGTAAACGGAGTAAGCCACACCCCCGGACAGACAGACAGACAGACAGACAGACAGAATCACCGTAGCCTATTACTAGTACCCGACTGCAACGCCGCAATGAGCCAGCGAAGCCAAAGCCTCTTGCCACTATTTTACCCATCACTGTGGCATCAGTAGGTTATGTAGTTGGTAGTAGGTAGGTGTAGTAGGTACCTTACCTAGTTCAAAATGACACCATTTGCATTCTGGATGAGATTAAAATTGATAAAATTTCCTTCTTGATTAATTCAATGAATTCGGTCTCAACTTCGGATATTTCCGGCCGTGAAAAACTATCCCCTACGGCCACGCGATTTCTAAAAAATAATTCTTCGTCAATCTTAGAATATTTGACGCCGTTTTCAGCATCCGAAACGCGTAATAAGCTTTAAAAAAATATTTTTCAAATCCTCGAATCTCATTGGTTCCGGTGTTTGGTGACGATTTTCTTTGAAGATAACGAGGTTGGTCTTAACGTATTTTAATTACAAATTAGAGGTGCATTAGATTGTGAATCAAACAAAGACGGGTGAAACAAACTCCTATTGAACTTTTTCGCAATTGTTTTATGCAAACGTCCGCATCTGGTCGATGGCGGCTTCCATTGAGTGATTTGGTTTTAGAAATATTTTTTCAAATGCTCGAATCTCATTGGTTCCGGTGTTTGGTGACGATTTTCACTGAAGATAACCAGGCCCGTGCGGGCCGAGGTTGGTCTTAAAGTATTTTAATTATCAATTAGAGGTGCATAAGATGGTGAATCAAACAAAGACGGGTGAAAGAAACTCCTGTTGAACGTTTTTCAATTTTGTTATGCATACTTCCGCATCCGCAAGATGGCGGCCTCCATTGCGCTTCCGAATTCTCAAGCCAAGGGATACAGCATGATCTGGTTTTCGACATAATACGTACGCGTTTATTGACAACACCGGCTTCGCCGGCTATAATATAGATAGGTCACTTGCTACAGGCATCATCTTGGAAAAACATTGCACCTCTACATCTCCGAAACCGCTCCATGGAAAAAAATTGAAATGTGGCTCATTACAAGAATTCTGCATGGGGAATAAGTGTTGTTAACGATGATGTCATCGGTGCCTTAATTATGACATCATAATTCGACAGCGACAACACCTAGTCTGGTCAGTTTGAAATTTATTGAGCGTGATCTACTCAACAATTATATTGGAGAATTTAAATTTATGATGTCATCATTCACGTGCTCTGGCTGCCATATTGGATAAAAAAGCCCTCAAAAACAGAAGAGTTGGCTCACACCAAGTTGACTGCGAAAGGTAAGTATTCTATGAATACCATCTCGTTTTTGTAAGAATTTACTTCTCCCAAGACAGATAAATAAAGAAACAAATAAATTGAGAAGAAGAACAAGAACCACCTTTGGAGGGCAATTTTTCCCACAGAGCAGGGGTTGGCCTTTTCGGGCACTGTGGTCCCCTTTTTGAAGCAATGTTTTATGGCCAGATGTCCTTCCTGCTGCCAACCCTGTTGGTCACCTCTTGCCACACAGGGAATTACCAGTGAACTGGTACTCAATTTGCCGACTTCAGAGGGATGACGGGCTGAGTAAACCCCCCTGGTGTTAATTCAGCGATCGACCAGGATTCAAACCCAGGATCTGTGGATCCCAAGCCGGCACCCTAACCGCTAAGCCAACATCAGGCTCAAACAAAGAAATTGAGAGGAAAAGGATAATTAAAAAGGAAACCAGAATGGCACTTTTTGACATCGCGATGTCAACCGATTTGCCTCCACCCAGATTATTATTTGTGTGTGTGTATATGTGTGTGTGTATGTGTGTGTGTGTGTGTGTGTGTGTGTGTGTGTGTGTGTGTGTGTGTGTGTGTGTGTGTGTGTGTGTGTGTGTGTGTGTGTGTGTGTGTGTGTGTGTGTGTGTGTGTGTGTGTGTGTCAATTTGAATCTCTGCACAAAGTCTTTACTTAGAACTATTGTACGAATTCAGTTTTTTTTCTATACTATAAAAGGAACCATACGTGTGTCCGGGTGGCCGTCCGTCCGTACACGCATCCAGGTTCCACCCATTGGTTGGACAGTTCGCCTGACTGCAACCACATTTTCAATACTCTGGTCGCCATTTTTGGTGCTTACTGTTATGCAAAGTCAAAGAAATCTTCGAAGCTGTCAAATTCACAAACGCCATGCCCTACCTATAAGTTCTCCCTTCAGCATAAAATTAACAAAGCAACAGTTAAAAGGATTTTGAGCTGATTGGCCTTACAAGCCTTGTGAAGATATAGTCATGTGAAAAAGTAAGTACACCCCATGTAAAGTTTTGACTTTTTCAACATATTTCAACATTCAGCTATTTGATCTTCATTTCAACAATATTGATAGATAAAGGTCATATAATATAACAAATATCATGAAACATTTACATTTTGTAGTCCATTGTATAATTTAAATAAACATAAATGCAAATTTCGCATGTGGAAAAAGTATGTACACCCCTACATTTATCACTACTTCAAATACCTAAAATTAGAATCAGGTGCATCAGCTCAGGTGCAAATGATTAGAACATAGTTAGAGAGGATCTTGGAGGAACCTGTCTTATTTAAACCTCAGAAATTTAGTTTGGTTTGCCCTTTGTTGTTGAAGTGTGCGGCGTCACCATGCCTAGATCAAAAGAGCTCTCTGAGGCCTTCAGAAAGAAGGTTATAGATGCCGACGAGTCTGGAAAGGGATTTAAAAAGATCTCTAAACAATTTGAAATCAATTATTCGACTGTCCGGAAGATCATCTACAAGTGGGGAAGATTCCAAACAACTGCCAACTTGGTCAGGCCAGGCCGCCCCAGCAAGTTCAGCCCGAGAGCAGACCGCAAGATGCTGAAAGAAGTCTCTAAGAACCCCAAAATGTCATCACCGGACCTACAAGTAGCTCTTGCCACTGTTGATGTCAAAGTGCGCGAGTCTACCATTAGAAAGGGGCTGCACAAATTTGATCTACATGGGAGGTGTGCCAGGAGGAAACCTTTGCTGTCCAGAAAGAACATCAGGGCAAGACTAAAGTTTGTCAATGAACACCCAGGCAAAGACCAGCACTTCTGGAACAAAGTGCTCTGGACAGATGAGTCAAAGGTAGAGCTATATGGCCACAGTACCAGAAGACATGTTTGGCAAAAACCAAAGACAGCATTTGACCACAAGAACCTGATACCAACTGTAAAGCATGGTGGTGGAAATATTATGGTCTGGGGCAGCTTTGCTGCATCAGGGCCTGGGCAGCTCACCATCATAGAATCCACGATGAATTCTTCATTGTACCAGAGGGTGCTTCAGGATAATGTGAGGCCATCTGTCGGAAAGTTGAAGCTCAACCGAAGGTGGACCTTGCAACATGACAATGACTCTAAACATACCAGTAAATCCACCAAGGAATGGCTGAAAAGAAAGAAATGGAGGGTTCTGGAATGGCCAAGTTAAAGCCCGGATCTAAATCCCATCGAGATGTTGTGGGGGGATTTGAAACGAGCTGTGCATGCAAGAAACCCCTCAAACATCGCACAGAAGAAAGAATTCTGCATGGAGGAGTGGGCAAAAATTTCTCCCAGTCGATGTCAGAGACTGGTAGACAGTTATAAGAAACGCCTACTTGAGGTTGTTTCTGCCAATGGGGGCAATACCACCTATTAGAGCCAAGGGTGTACTTACTTTTTCCACATGCAAAATTTGCATTTATGTTTATTTAAATTATACAATGGACTACAAAATGTAAATGTTTCATGATATTTGTTATATTATATCACCTTTATCTATCAATTTTGTTGAAATGAAGATGAAATAGCTGTATGTTGAAATATGTTGAAAACGTCAAAACTTTACATGGGGTGTAATACTTTTTCACGTGACTGTAGGTAACAACGATTGAGGCAGCATTCAGTTGTTTATACACTGCTCAAATAACTATGTGGAGTTCTCTCATGCACCGCTTTTACTGCAGAGGTTACACAGGTCCTTGCTATTATTTCCATCTATTTTCTTTTGAAACTTTGAGTTGGACAGGTGACCATGACCGGTTTTTGTGAAGTCGTTGGTTGCATGATAGGGGAGCTGCAAACGTTAAATATTCTGCTTTTAGATGTGGGAATGGTCATTTGCTTTTATGAGCGGGAGTTGGGGGGGGGGTGGAGGAGTTGTGGGAGGGGTTTTACCTATGTGTTGGGAGTGGAAGGGTGAGAACTTTGGGTTGGAGTAGGGGGGAGGGTGAGCAAAGATGGTACAGAGTTTGGAGGGAGAGGTTGAGGCTTTCGGAGGGAGGGAGAGGCCCTCTTAAGGGGTGGGGAGGAGCTTACCCACAGTAAAAATGTAATTCGCCACAGGTGTGTGTGTGTGTCACTGTAGGGGGGGTGAGGCAATCACCCTCCTGGTAATGTGCTAGTAGTTTATGCATTGGCAAGTTGAGAAGCAGCCGGAGAGTAAATCTGAAATGTATTGATAAGCAAATAGAAGGGATTAAGCAACCAGTTTATAACCTTTATTTGACAATTATTCAACTGAGTAACGTTTATCATATATATTGCAGGATGTATATTGTTTAATAAAGTACACTTTTTTTAGTAGAATACATTTTGTTTGGGAGGTGTGGTTCATCTCATTGCTTTGGACACATCTATGCGCAAGTTTGCTGATCGCAAGGTGTAAGGGCCTAACACTTGGCCTTTATTGCGATTGGATCATCAGGAGATGGTCCTTATGTCCTCACAGTTATGGCTTACACCCAACTCGGGACAATATGCACATTTCCCAACCCCATTAAACAAATTAATATTCGCGCTGTCTCTCTTTTACCTTCTGTTTCATTGAGCTCTTGTACCTTTGTGATTATATGCCTTTCCCAGGATATCGAGAAAGCAGCAAGCTTTTAGGACAGAAATTGTCGTGACTGAAATCCCTTTACGCAAAGCTCGAGTGCCCCTTCCTTTGGGAAACGGGCACAACCATCCTGGATCGGAGTGGATTACTCCAATATAATCAGATTTATTTTCTCGAATCGGCAGGACCCATCAACAGAGCCTTGTAGGGCTGCGTTTTATGGTTGATGGAAAGGGATAGCCCTCTTCATTCTATTGTTGGGTTGTTTATCTTCTTAAAAAATTCCATTAGAGGATGCAGAAAGATGTCAAATTATCATAATAAGATGTACAAACTACTTACTTGTCTGTAACACGATGACAAAGACTCTTTTATTTGCACTCCAATTAGGAATAATTTTGATTTATTAAAAACATTGAAATGAAAGCAATGACTCTTATTTGTACTCGAATTAGGAATAATTATTTTTTATTTTAAAGGTAAAATGAAAACAAGGAGAGTGTGAGATTTGTCAGGATTGAAAGACATGTTCCACTTGTTTGACCAGTTTGTGATGTTGTCCAGGTCTGCAGAGAATGAGGAGGCTGCAGACTGCCGATCTGAGGGATGAGGAATGGAGCGGCAGAGAGTGGAGTCATCAGCAGAGAGATGGAGAGGATTTTCCAGAGAGTCAGAGAGATCATTGATGAAGACCACAAGGGGAGATGAGAGAAATCCATTCAGGGCCACACGTTGACTGCGACCAGAAAGGAAGTCTGCAAGCCATGCGTGGAGATTTCCATGAATACCATAGGAGGAGAGTTTGGTGAGCAGAGCGGGCTGCCGGACCGTATCGAAGGCACGAGATATGTCAAGGGAGACAGCTCTAATTTCCTGTTTGACATTGAGGACCTCCATCCATTGTTGATACAGCAGAAGCAGGATGTCCATAGTAGAAGGACCTGGTCTGAATCCAAAAGCCATTGGAGAAGAGGAAGGATTTGATGTCAGAAGCGATGATTGATTCCATGACTTTGCTGATTCATGGGAGCAGGCTGATTGGTCTGTAGTTGCAAGGATCTGTTTTTGCACCTGTTTTGTGTAAAGCGGTAATGTTGGCTGATTTCCAAGCAGATGGCAAATTACCTTGAACAAAAGAGGTTGAAGAGAACAGCGAGAGGGTAAGATAGAGCAGCAGAGCAGGATTTTAGGACCCGTGGGTGGATGCCGTCTGGTCCAGTTGCAGAATCAGAGTCGAGGTTTGACAGAAACTTCTCCACCTCCACCTTGTCAGGAGAGAAGGACACAGAGTCCAGGAGCAGCTGGGTTCGACTGGGTAAGGTAGGTACAGAGAGAGATGGGTTTGGGACACAAGATTTTGAGGAAAAACACAGTGTTGAGGCATTCGGCTTTGTCACGTGCGGTGTCCGATGTGTAGCCGTTTGAGGTAAAGGAGGGGATGGAGTGGGAACAAACACCAGAAACAGATTTGACCTGACACCACCAGGATTTGGAGGAGGGAGACAGGTTTGAGAGTTCTGTCTTGAGAGCAGAGAGATCGTGATTCCTGGCTCTCCTGAGGGTAGACACATGCTTGTTCCGAGCTTTGTGAAAGGAACTGAGATTGCCTTTAGTTGGATTTGCCTTCCATGAGGCGAAGGAAGTTGTTTCAGGGCAAATGCCTCACCACAAGCTTCAGTGTAACATGGATGGGAGGAAGGGTACGACAACTGAAGACGAAATGGGATAAATCTGTGCATGCGAGAGAGCAGTTTACTTTGGAAGAATTCCCAGGAAGAGTTGATGTCAGAGGCAGTCGAGATGGGAGACCAGTCCAGATGATTGATGGCTGCTTGCAGACCATGACAGTCAGCCTGAGTGAAAGGCCAGACTCGTTGATGCTGAGGAGGCTCTCTGAGAATGGCCAGAGAGACGTCCACTTTCACAAGGAAATGATCAGATGAACCGATTGGAGCAGAAGAAGAGCAGCAGACATTTTGTGCTCTAATTAGGAATAATTATTTTTGTTTTAAAAGTAAAATGAAAACAGACTTTTATTTGTACTCTAATTAGGAATCATTATTTTTATTTTCAAAGGAAAATGAAAACAAGGACTCTTTCATTTGTACTCTAATTAGGAATAATCTTACTATAATTCACCAAATGTCCGTCTGTCCGTTCGAAGGTACCGTAAAAACGGCTGAACCGATTGCAACGATATTTTGGGTGGGTATTCCTGGGACCCCTGGGAGTAAAATAGGCTATATTGTTTTTCCAATTTTTCCAAGTTTTCCAATTTTCCAAACACGATGGAATAATATTTACCGATATGAACAGTGATGTGGCTTTTGTTGAAATTCTACGTACCAGGAGAGAGTAGATCGACTCCTGATGAACTCTTCCTACAGAAATGTGCGGCTCCGAAGTAACACGGCAGCATGTGCAAAGCGACTGATAAACAGGTGTGGCGGCCACTTCCGTGTTACAGATTCGGCGCACACTCTTCATACATAAACGTGCGACTGAGAAAGACGTGTAGCGGCCGCTTCCGTTTTGCAGATTTCAATCTTTTTTCAAAATGGGCACAATGTACTGTTTATATTTTGATGATTTGCGTGTGATATGATTCAACGGATGATTATATGAATCGTTTGAAAAAAAAAAGCCTTCTGATATTTTGCCTTTTAATTTGGGCTTCCCAATTGAAGCACTGCCCGTAGAGCGGGTACCGTTGCTAGTTATTTTAATTTAAAAAGTAAAATGAAAATAAAACATGGTGAAATTGTAATGGAAATTATATTACTCACAATTTTTTTCAATTCAATGCTGTTGAAATTACAATATGTACTTCTTACTGTGATGCAAAATGCTTCTTTTTTGCAGACAATCTTTTCTCCAATTCGGAAAGACAATGTGTAACATTATATTACACAAATGTGGCTTGGAGTTATTATACATGAATTAAAGTATATTTTTCACCTTTGTCTCTTTGGGTAAATAAGTGTTTTCATTAAATATATAAAAACAGAACATCATGTCTCAAGTGACCCCTGGAAAAGCCTGGATTTAGAGGACTTTAAAGCGAAACTTGGAAATAAATAGTTCCCATCACCAAATATCTCCTTCACGAAAAATCTCTGATTATTTGGAGTAGTAAATATTGCCATTTTACAACATACTGAACTTCTACAAAACATATTACCTTCACAACAACAACTACACCTCCAATAACAGGATTGTTCCGGAAAAATTAATATTACCTAAACATATTCTAACAACAACAACAACAACAACAACAACCACAACACGATAGCTTTGGAGAAAGAAAAAACACCAAGATATACATAAACCCCAGTTCAACATATTGTATTATCTTCACATACTATCTTCACAACAACAGCAACATGATCACTTCAGAGAAAAAAGCCATTCGAGGCCTGAAGGCGAAAAGCCTGAGGCCCATACATGATATGGCCTTCTCAAGGCCCGTGACAGCTATCGGCTGCAACCTTTCGATATACATTTGATAATCCTTGCTATACACTTAAGGGAAAACAGAAATGGAAGGCATAACGATTGTGAATACTGTATAATGTTTCTGCAGATGGCTTGGGCCGACACAAGCAGGAACATGGCGGCCTAGGCCAGCTGTCCAGCCAATGGGTGTAAGGCAGTCCTTCGATGGTCTGCACACCAATATTTACTAATAGATAGGCCACATAGTCCATCCAAACATCCAATCAAAAAACACAGTTCAGCTATTTAGATATAGATTATGTACCTATCTTTATCTTCGATGGAGAATGCTGTACTGTATCAGTCGTTTTCTCATTTACATTCTGTTATGAATTTTGGGGTAGTGATGTATAGATTCAGGTATATCTGCATAGGTAGGTGCTCTGATGATTGTGGGTAGAAAGAACCACTTCGATGTACATCAGTCAGGGACCTGTTTAGCCGAATGTCGGGTAAGTGTATCTCCGTGGTCATACAAGGATGACCCTTGTGCTAATTATCGTAGGGATTATGTTAATTCCCCTGTCAGTAGAACCTGGTAATCATCCCGTTGTCCCTTATGGCATTGCACATAGACACTAGTGAAAATGGCCCGAGTACACTAATTAGATATTCCCCCCACAATAAAACCACCCAACAAGTCAGTTCGACATCACCGGCTACATCACCAACTTGTATGTCAATATCGAGCAAGCAGGCAAAAGACACGCCCAGAGGGGCAGCGATTGGATGAGACACCACCAATAGGAAGACACGAGGCAGGACGAAACCCGCCGATTGGTAGAGGGAGGAGCGAGGAGAAGCGACGCCCTGATTGGCCATGGACCGATGGCATGAAGGAGAAGCGACGCAACTATTGGTGGAGCGCTGGGCCTGTGCTGTTGGCCTGCACTGAGTGGAGGAGGAGCACGTTGACGTCAGAGCCGGGATTATAAAAACAATTGTGAGATCGATCGAATTGTGAGATCCATGTATCTTTCACTGTCATCTTCTGTCTGGCCACTCTGCCATAAATCCCAGATCGGTGGAGTGCTGCCGTGATGGTTGTCCTTCTGGAAGTTTCTCCCATCTCCACACAGGATCTCTGGAGCTCAGCCAGAGTGACCATCGGGTTCTTGGTCACCTCTCTTACCAAGGTCCTTCTCCCCCGATTGCTCAGTTGGGCTGGGCGGCCAGCTCCAGGAAGAGTCCTGGTTGTTCCAAACTTCTTCCATTTAAGAACCTTGGGAACCTTCAATGCAGCAGAGATTTTTTTTTTGTAGGCTTCCCCAGATCTGTGCCTCGACACAATCCTGTCTCTGAACTCTGCAGGCAGTTCCTTTGACCTCATGGCTTGGTTTTTGCTCTGATATGCATTGTCAGTTGTGAGACCTTATATAGACAGGTGTGTGCCTTTCCAAATCATGTCCAATCAATTGAATTTACCACAGGTGGACTCCAATCAAGGTGCAGAATCATCTCAAAGATGATCAAGAGAAATGGGAGGCACCTGAGCTAAATTTCAAGTGTCATAGCAAAGGGTATAAATACTTATGTCAATGTGATATTTCAGTTTTTTCTTTTTAATAAATTTGCAAAACTTTCTAAAATCCTGTTTTCTCTTTGTCATTATGGGGTATTGAGTGTAGATTGATGAGGGAAAAAATGAATTTAAACGATTTCAGCATAAGGCTGCAACATAACAAAATGTGAAAAAAGTGAAGGGGTCTGAATACTTTCTGAATGCACTGTGGGTGGGTAGCTTCAGCTGGGGTTCTTAGAGACTTCTTTCAGCATCTTGCGGTCTGTTCTCGGGCTGAACTTGCTGGGGCGGCCTGGCCTGAACAAGTTGGCAGTTGTTTGGAATCTTCTCCACTTGTAGATGATCTTCCGGACAGTCGAATGATTGATTTAAAATTGTTTGGAGATCTTTTTAAATCCCTTCCCAGACTCGTAGGCATCTATAACCTTCTTTCTGAAGGCCTCAGAGAGCTCTTTTGATCTCGGCATGGTGATGCCGCACACTTCAACAACAAAGAGCAAACCAAACTAAATGTCTGAGGTTTAAATAAGACAGGTTCCTCCAAGATCCTCTCTAATGATGTTCTTGAAGCGCGGTGCTACGCGCGCGACTTGCTACCAAGGAGGAAGCGGACAACGCGGTTAAACAAAAGTGTCTTTATTGACAAGAGGTCACTGTAGCACTGGCGCGCTCCGGGCTGCGCGCCCAGTGTATATCCTGAGGCCACGCCTACCCCTCGGGCGTGGCCGCCGCCCACTTGGTGCGCGGAATGATGTCACCACGCCAGTGGGCTTTCGTGTCCGCCACACGCGGCCCCCCAGAATTCCCGCGCACCTGGAGGGCCAGTTTGCGGGGCAAACGGATGACCCGGCCGAAGCGCCCTCTGGTGACCGGCGGCGTCCGGGGTGCAGGGATGCCAGCTGGGATGCCCCCGGCTGTACCCGGGATGGGTGCCGGACCGGGGGGCGGCGTGCCGGCGGTGCTGGGCGGTGCCAGGGGTCCGCCCGCCGGGGGGCGGCCCCGACGCGGGGGCCGAGCCAACGGCGGTGGGTGGTCCACGTCGAGGTGGGCCGGCTTGAGTCGATCCACCAAGACGCGGTCGGGAGTACCGCCGATGTCCAAGGTGAAGAATTTCACCCCGGTCTCCAGCACGGGGAAAGGCCCGTCGTACGGGGGCCACAGTGGTGTCCGGTGGGCTTCGTGCCGGATGAAGACATACTCCGCGGTGCGTAGCTCCGGGGCGACGTGCGTGGGTGGGTGCCCGTGGTGCGCCGTCGGCACCGGGGCGAACCTCCGGGCGGTCTCCTGCAGCGCGGAGCGCTCCTGCGCCGCGGACCAAGGTGCCGTGGGGTCGGGGAGGAACTCGCCCGGCACCCGCAGCGGTTGTCCAAAGACCAACTCTGCCGCGGATGCGCGCAGGTCCTCCTTTGGCGCCGTCCGGAGGCCCAGCAGGACCCAGGGGAGCCTGTCGACCCAGCCGCCGTTGCGGAGGGTGGCCCGGAGCGCGGCCTTCAACGAGCGGTGGAACCGCTCGCACAGGCCGTTAGCCTGGGGGTGGTAGGCCGTGGTGCGGTGCAGCTGGACCCCGAGCCCCCCCGCGACCGCCCCCAGAGCTCCGAGGTGAACTGGTGGCCGCGGTCGGACGAGACGTCCGAGGGGGCGCCGAACCGCGCGACCCAGGTGGCGATGAACGCCTGCGCGACGTCCGCCGCTGTCGTTGACGCCAAAGGCACGGCCTCCGGCCACCGGGTGGTGCGGTCCATCATGGTCAGGACGTGGGTGAAACCCCGCGAGGGGGGCAGAGGTCCCACCAGGTCCACGTGAACGTGGTCAAACCGACGTTCCGGCACCGCAAACGGGGCCAATGGGGCCTGGGTGTGTCGGTGCACCTTCGCGTGCTGGCACGCGAGGCACGTCCTGGCCCAGCCGCGGACGGCCTTCCGGAGGCCATGCCAGACAAACTTGTCGGCGATCAACCTCTGGGAGGCCCTCGTGCCCGGGTGAGACAGGCCGTGGATGGAGTCAAAAATCCGGCGCTGCCAGCCCGCGGGCACGATGGGGCGAGGCCGCCCGATGGAGACGTCGCACCAGAGGGCTGTGCCCGCGCCGATGAATGGCACCTCGGTGACGCGGAGGCCAGTAACGGCGGTCCGCAAGGCCTGGACGTCGGGGTCGGCGGCCTGGTCCGCCACCATCCGGGCATAGTCGATGCCGAGGTGGACCGCATGGGCAACGGACCGGGAAAGGCAATCCGCCACCGGGTTGTCCTTCCCCGCGACGTGCCGGATGTCCGTCGTGTATTCGGACACGGCCGAGAGGTGACGCTGCTGCCGGGCCGACCACGGCTCGGCGACCTTGCCCATCGCGAACACCAGTGGCTTGTGGTCGACGGAGGCCGTGAACGCACGGCCCTCGAGCAGATGGCGGAAGTGCCTGACCGTCAGGTGGAGCCCGAGCAACTCGCGGTCGAAGGTTCTGTACCGGCGTCCGGGCGGGCGAAGCTGCCGGCTGAAGAACGCCAGCGGTTTTCAAGCTCCACGCACCCATTGCTCATGCACAGCGCCCACCGCATAGTCCGAGGCGTCGGTGGTGAGGGCGATCGGTGCATCGGGCGCCGGGTGCGTGAGCATGGTGGCGTTAGCCAAGGCCAGCTTCGCGCCACGAACGCCGCGTCCATCTGCTCGGTCCAGGTGACATCACCTTTGCCCGGCTTCCCCCCGGAGGGCCTCGTGCAAGGGGCACAGGAGCTGGGCGATGCGGGGCAGGAAACGATGGTAAAAGTTTACCATGCCCAGGAACTCCTGGAGCCCCCTTATCTTGCGGGGGCGCGGAAACCCTTTCACCGCCTCCACCTTGGCCGCTAGGGGGATGGCCCCGTGCCTGGTGACGCGGTGCCCCAAAAAGTCGATTTCGGCGACACCGAACCGGCACTTGGCGGGGTTCACGATCAGGCCATGCTGGGCCAGACGTTCGAAGAGTGTGCGGAGATGGTGTAGGTGCCTTTCGCGGGATGCGCTTGCGACGAGGATGTCGTCCAGGTATACGTACACAAAATCCAAGTCGTGCAAGACACTGTCCATGAGGCGCTGGAACGCCTGAGCCGCATTCTTCAAACCGAAGGGCATCCGAAGAAATTCGAAAAGACCGAACGGCGTGATGACAGCCGTCTTCGGGATGTCCTCTGGCCTGACGGGTACCTGGTGGTAACTGCGTATGAGGTCCACCTTCGAGAAGAAGGACATATTCGCCAAGCGGGCGGAAAAGTCCTGAATATGGGGGACGGGGTAGCGGTCGGGGGTGGTGGCATCGTTGAGACGGCGGTAGTCCCCGCACGGTCGCCATCCCCCGCCGGGCTTGGGCACGATGTGGAGCGGCGACGCCCATGCGCTCTCGGAGCGCCGCACGATGCCGAGCCGCTCCAGCGTAGCAAACTCCGCTTTAGCTACCGCGAGCTTCGTCGGCTCGAGGCAGCGTGCCCGGG
This sequence comes from Myxine glutinosa, assembly GCF_964187855.1. Lineage (NCBI taxonomy): Eukaryota > Metazoa > Chordata > Myxini > Myxiniformes > Myxinidae > Myxine > Myxine glutinosa. Next base: position 22,576,954 of record NC_136261.1, read on the forward strand.
CGTAGACTGGTGGCCCGGCGGTGGGGATGTGGTGTTCCACCCAGTGCTTGACGGTCCCTGCCGAGAAGGTGGGCCTCGTGAGGGCCGGGAAACCCACGAGGAGGTGGGTGAATTCGTTCGCTGCCGGAAGCGTACAGATGAACCTGGCCGGAACCGAGCCGCTCAGCAAGCCGCTCGATGAGCCGCTCAGTGGGCTGCTCAACGAGGCGGGCAGCATGCACGCGAGCGAGCTGAACGTCTCAGCCTGGACAAGCCTTCTGTGCTTGACGTCGACCAACAGGCCATTGGCACAAAGGAAATCCGCGCCGAGCAGTGCCATAGGCACGTCGGCAGTCACAAACGACCATCGGAAAACCTGCCCTCCGAATCGCAGAGAAAGGCAGCATTTTCCGTACGTGCGAATGGGCATACCGTTGGCAGCAAGCAGCGCGGGGCCCCGGCCCGCGGACTGCTTGTCGGACGTACCGGCGGGAATGACACTCACCTGCGCTCCCGTGTCGCACAGGTAACGGCGCCCGTATAAGGTGTCCGTTATGTATAGGAGGCTGTTTAATCGGCCGGCGCTCAGTGCCACTACCGAGGGCCGGCCCGGGCGTTTCCCGACCTGCCGAATGAGCACGGCGGGCGACATTGCCGAGCCTCGTGGCCGAACCTAGTGTGGAAATGGCACCAGGTTTGTGGTGAAGCTGGAGGCCGCGGTTTCCGCGGGGGGTGGTGGGCAGGGCGTGGCGGCCGCCACGAGGCGCCCCTCGGAGCAGGGGTGGGCACCCGCAGGAGGTTCGGGCTCGGGAGCCGCTACGGCCACACCGAAACTCGCCCGCGTGTCCAAAGCCGCGTTGTACTCGTCGGCCTCGGCCGCAAACGCACGGGGTTCCGTTGTCGCGGAACCGACCAACGCGAGGCGGACTCGTGCCGGCAGCTGGCGTCGAAATAACACCCGGAATAGAGCGTTCGGGGTTTCGTCGCCCATGAGCGACAGCATATGGTCCATTCGGACCGACGGTCGCATGTCACCGAGCTCGGGGAGGTCCAAGAGGCGATCGGCCCATGCGTCCACGGTGAGGCCGAACGTGGCGAGGAGGAGACGCTTGATCGCCCCGTACCTGTCGTGGGCCGGTGGGTTCCTCAGGACCGACACGACACGGTCGGCCGCGCCGGCCCCGAGGGAGGCGACCACGTGGCAGTAGCGTGTCTCGTCCGCCATGATGTGTCGAAGCCTGAACTGGGCTTCGGCCTGCAGGAACCAGATCTCTGCCTGAGCTTCGCAGAACTCAGGGAGCTTTATCGCTACCGCGTTGGTTGCCATGGCTGTGGCGGGTTCGGGTGGTCAGTGACGGCTGACCAAAACGTCGGAGTCACCAATGAAGCATGGTGCTACGCGCACGACTTGCTACCAAGGAGGAAGCGGACAACGCGGTTAAACAAAAGTGTCTTTATTGACAAGAGGTCACTGTAGCACTGGCGCGCTCCGGGCTGCGCGCCCAGTGTATATCCTGAGGCCACGCCTACCCCTCGGGCATGGCCGCCGCCCACTTGGTGCGCGGAATGATGTCACCACGCCAGTGGGCTTTCGTGTCCGCCACATTCTAATCATTTGCACCTGAGCTGGTGCACCTGATTCTAATTTTAGGTATTTGAAGTAGTGATAAATGTAGGGGTGTACTTACTTTTTCACGTGACTGTAAAATCCTTACCCCTATTTATTTCGTTTGTTTATCCCCTGTGCGTGTGTGTGTCTGTAATAGGAGCGCTCCCATTTAGAGGGATTAGTTCACCGTGTTTGCCTCGTTGTTACCGGCCTTTCGTTTCAATAACGCCGGCGTTTATTTTTGTACATAAAATCCGGTTGGTTTGAGTTACTTTTGCCGGTTGAGAACTGCTCGGTAGATCGCTAAGGTAAGCGCTTCTTCTTCTTCTTCTCTTTATTTCCCCAAGCATATATATAGTAAAGTCCGCTATTTGAACTGAACGCCCGGAGTTAAAGCTGGGTTTGGCTATCCGTGATTATCTCCTGGTGTTAACTCGGGGGAATCACGCGACAATACTTTGTACGCTGTCACCTGGCCTTTGTTTCTGGTGCATCTGACATGACATTCGCTAGCAGATGACCATAAGATCTCTAAGGCACTTACACCTAAACTCTTACAGAACGGTTCACCTTTGGTTCTGGTACTATCTGATGCAAGAATTTCACTCCCTCCCTCAGTATGTTAAGGCCGCCAGTATCACGTCAAGCTCCATGCAGTGCTAGCACATCTGAGGGGGGTTTTGTTAAGGTTTTTAAGGTTGTGCTGGGTTATGAAAACCTTGACCAAAATCATTTTTTCATCTTTTATGAAGACAATGCCTGCCATAGACACCCCTTGAAAATATTCAAACCGAGCGCGAAGGAACTTTCGCTCTTCGGCCTGTTCCCATCGTATTGTGAATCTGTGGAATGCTCACGCCTGTCATGTGGTTCTTGTACCATTCATTTCTGCATTTAGCCCATCCCGTGTACAGAAGAAGACGGGGTTTTGCAATCACGTGTGTGTGTGTGTGTGTGTGTGTGTGTGTGTGTGTGTGTGTGTGTGTGTGTGTGTGTGTGTGTGTGTGTGTGTGTGTGTGTGTGTGTGTGTGTGTGTGTCTGGGACATAACTTTTTTGTACCATTTGAGCTATTGTCATCTAATTTTCACCAAAGCTTTATTATGATACAGAGAAGAAAAATGAATAATTCTGCCAAAAGGTTAAAGGTCAGATTCACATAAAATCATCATTTTTCATCCAATTGACCTGAAATTTCAATTTACCATTTGAGTTTTGTCATCACATTTTCAACAAAGCTTTATTATGAGAATATGAAGAAGGTACATTAATAATTTAGGAAGGAAGGTATAACTTGCACCCTAAACGAGTTTGTGAACACGGAATACATTTACAAAACCCAATCATTCCCTATATCAGCGTTGCAAGTTGTGTGCATTTACCATATGGCATCCAGCCAAAAAACATTGAAGAAAAACATGGCTATTCAATTTAGAAAAGCTCTATAACGTTTAAATAACCCACAAATGGATGAACCAACAGTAAAAAAGATGGAATTGTCAAAGGAAGGAAATTCTGCAACTACTATTGTCAGGTGCAGTATGAGTAATCCCCCTTTTTTAATACTCGCAGATATTTTTTCACCAATTAAAGTTACACTTGCTCTTCAACAAAGACACAATGGGATCTCCAACATGCACCGACAAGAAGTTCTGGCAGCCTGGTCCTCCGGTTCAACTTCCTTCCAACGGATGAAGCCCATATTCAGGGTAGCACATTGATGTATCACCCTGAATATTAAACACCAGAGATGGGTCGACAATCCAACCAAGGCTAGATAGGTAGGTCACAGACAAGTGCGCACACCTCTAACCTCTCCTGCCGGCCAAAAACTTATGAACTCCTCTAATATAAACATGCAACTCCACATGTAAAGTCATAAAGCACGTCACAGTCCGTAATGCTGTGGTACCTAGGTCAGAGCAGCATCCTCCTGGCTATCTGGTAATTCAGTGGAATTGATTCTCTTGATATCGAGTGAAAGTTCAATTGCTTTGTGAATCATAATGTCACAGCTGTCTCTATATGAAGTGGGTGTTCTGAGTTTAAAGGTCATGAAGCTAAAGTCTTGTGCTGATTCGGCAAATCCCATTATGTTGCTTGTCTCATTCTTTGCTATTGTTCTGTCCCTGTTTGAATGGAAACGTCACGCTTATCATCCATGCAGCCCCTGATTTGCTGCAGTCCATGGTAAGACATTTTCGCTAAAACACCTTGACTTCGTCTCCTGCCATGCAATTTGCATTGCAAACCTAAAATTGTCATATCGCCAATTACGTTGTAAGGCGAGAAACATATTTCAGTGTTTTGATGTTTTTGAACCTTTTATTATTAAAAAATGTCGTCAAAATCAATCTTCATCCTTATAGCATCAGGATCTCTTGCTCTCTCTCTAGACAACTCTTGTATGGTGCTGTTCTCTATTGCGTTCTCATCTTGTGTAATACTGCGCATTGTTATTTGCATATTCTGTATCTATTATCTTATTCTAATATCTACCATCGCTTTCTTTGTCTTGCAGATTGATTGTTCATCGTTGTTGCTAATAAACCTGCATTCAATTGATACATTCTTGTTTATGAACAATCAACTCATCTGAAGATGCCTGCTGCAGTCTGCCCCTTCCCGAGCTGTGTCTACGTTACTGACAGCACTGACAATGCCGTTGCTGCTATCCAGCTCTCCATCCACGCCATGACCCACACGTCCATTGCACCAGCCAAACCGGACAAAGTCAGCCGTCCTCGTATCCAAACCGGCGGTACCAGCGAAGATTGGCAATATTTCACCAGAAGATGGGATGGTTACAAGGCAGCGACCCAGATAATCAGCAATGATGTTCGCGTTCAACTCCTTGAATGTTGTGATGATAACCTACGACGTGACCTCCACCGCAGCAACCCACGCATTGAAATCAAGGACGAGGCAGCTATACTACAAGCCATTCGGTCCCTTGCTGTCCGAGAGGAGAATACCATGGTGTCCCGCGTAAACCTCCACAACATGCGACAGGACCGAGAAGAACCAATTCGTACCTACGCAGCCCGTCTGGCTGGTCAAGCTGAGATCTGCAAGTTTTCTGTTGTATGCTCATGCAATCCCCCTACTGATGTCAACTACACCAAGGACATGGTTCGCGATGTCCTATGTCGGGGACTCGCTGATCAAGATATACAACAGGACATTCTCGGCGATCAAAATCAGAACATGAGCTTGGAGGAAGTTCTCATTTTCGTCGAGGCCAAGGAAGCAGGGAAACGTTCCCAGAATGCCTTGCTCGATAGTGAAGGCGCTCATGGCGCAAGCCAATACAAAAACTGGAAGAACAAAAGAGCCCTGATCACTACCGACAAGCAGGCGGCCATTTGTAGTTATTGCGGCAAAACTGGTCATGGCAAACAGCCGAACATCGACCAAAGGCGTCAATTCTGCAATGCCTACGGGAAAACATGCAGTAAATGCGCCACTCGCGGCCATTTTGCACATGTCTGCCGGGGAGGCACGAAAAAGGCGGACAACAAACCTACGGACAAATCAATGGATGCTCATGATGTGGATGAAAGCAGCCAGGTCCACGATCTCCTCTGCTCTGTCACGGAACGAGAAACGGCCATTTGGAAGCCGCAAATTAAAAGGGCCATGGCCACCTTGTCAACTCCACTACACCTCGACCACCATATATTTGACCACCTCTCTGGCTGGACCAAGAAGAAGTCTCAACCACAGCCGTACATAAAACTCATAGCACGGATCGATAAGGAATCTTATGACCATTTCGGCCAGCCACTGTCATCCCGACCAAAATCGGCCAGGCTCCAGGCCATGGCCGACACTGGCTGTCAAAGCTGCCTCACAGGACTTAATATTTTCCACAAACTCGGGCTGCGTAATGAAGACCTGTTACCTGTCAACCTGAAGATGAATGCTGTTAACAGTGGAAGGGTCCGGATTATCGGCGCCATGCTCCTACACCTGTCTGGTCGCACAGCCAATGGCGACATTATTGAAACCCGACAAATCTGCTACATCTCACCTGACACACGGAACATGTATCTCAGTCGTGAAGCATGCGTCGATCTAGGCCTCGTGTCTAGTAGCTTCCCAACCATTGGCGAATCCAACACAGTTGGTGCTGCAGTGGCAGCAGTTATCGATGCAAATTGTAACTGCCCGGTAAGATCGCTTCCCCCTACACTGCCTACATCTATCCCATTTCCGGCCACTGACGAGAACCGAGAGAGGCTGGAGAAATGGCTACTGGAGTACTACAAAAGCAGCACATTCAATGTCTGCGAACACCAGCCACTACCCCACATGGAAGGTCCGCCGCTCACACTGATGGTTGACCCCGAGGCAACACCAAAAGCGGTGCACACCCCAGTGCCTGTCCCCTTACACTGGCAGGCAGAAGTCAAGGCTGGTATCGATCGTGACATCAGGTTAGGGGTTCTGGAACCGGTGCCAATTGGTGAACCAGTGACATGGTGCAGCAGAATGGTCGTCTGTCCAAAGAAGGATGGGACCCCACGGAGGACAGTTGATCTGCAACCACTGAATGCGCACTGCACACGTGAGACCCACCACACCCAGTCACCCTTCCATCAAGCAATGGCGGTGCCACATAACACCAAAAAGACGGTAACAGACGCCTGGAATGGCTATCACAGCGTTCCAATCAGAGAATGTGACCGCCATCTGACAACGTTCATCACACCATGGGGCCGATACCGTTACTGCACCACTCCCCAAGGTTACATCGCTTCAGGTGATGGATACTCCAGACGATTTGACGAAATCGTATCGGACTTCAAAAACAAGTCCAAATGTATTGATGATACCATCATGTGGAGCGACACATTGGAAGAGAGCTTTTTTCAGACATGCAACTGGCTCGACCTGTGCGGCCGTAATGGGATTACGCAAAATCCGACGAAATTCCATTTTGGTCAGGACACGGTCGAATTCGCTGGATTCGAGATCACCATGGACAGTGTACGACCATGCCAAAGGTATCTCCAAGCGATACAGGACTTCCCCACACCAAAAACAATTACTGACATTCGCTCCTGGTTTGGGCTAGTCAATCAGGTAACATACTGCTTCAGCATGACCGAGAGGATGCGACCTTTTCGGGACCTCCTAAAACCATGCACCCCCTTCTACTGGGATGCAACACTACAATCCCTATTCGAAGAATCAAAACGACTCATCATATCTGAAGTCGCAAATGGGGTCCGGATCTTTGACAAGGAACGGACAACATGTCTCGCAACTGACTGGTCGAAGGATGGGATTGGCTTCTGGCTCCTCCAAAAACACTGCAGATGCCCTGGTGAAACCCCACAGTGCTGCCCCGATGGCTGGAAAATCACCCTTGCTGGAGGCCGCTTCACCCATGCAGCGGAGTCGCGCTATGCTCCGATAGAGGGTGAAGCTCTAGCAGTGGCGGACAGCCTGGAAAAAGTAAAGTATTTTGTGTTGGGATGCAAGAACCTGATTATTGCCGTCGATCACAAGCCCTTAATCAAGCTTCTTGGTGACAGACGATTAGAGGACATCCATAACACGCGGCTTGCCAACTTGAAAGAAAGGACCCTAGCATATCGTTTCCGAATTATCCACATCCCGGGAAAACGACACTGCGTACCAGATGCGATTTCACGACATCCGTCGGGTGCCAGACCATCGGAACGACTGCCACTGGTGGATGACATTTCCTCCATTATGGATGTGGCCACATCGACTACACTAAGACAGCACACCTTGACTGGGCTGTGGACCACAGATGACGACTCTGGCATGGAAATGGCTATTTCTATGGCAGCCATCAAGACACTCGATTCTGTGCGGTCCGTCACTTGGGACGATGTTCGGGACGAAACAGCAAGTGACACTCAGATGCTGCAGTTACTCAATTCTATTGAGCAGGGTCTACCTGCCAGTCGGGACGATTTCCCTGTGTCCATTTTGGAATACTTTCCCTTCCGTGAACACCTCTACACTATTGATGGCATAGTGGTCTACAAGGGGAGGATTATCATCCCACCGAAGCTACGGAAGCTTGTCCTTGAGAATCTTCATGCTGCTCACCAAGGAGTCACGGCTATGACCACCCGGGCCAGCAGCTCGATCTTTTGGCCTGGAATCACTCCCCAGATTCATGAGATGCGCAATCGCTGCTCACACTGCAATCGGATGGCCCCATCGCACCCAAGTGCTCCACCTACAGCCTCAGCTGAACCTGCCTACCCTTTCCAGTACGTTTGTTCAGATTACTTTCATCACAAGGGTCGGAGTTATTTGGTCACCGTTGATCGTTACTCTAATTGGCCAATCATTCAGCTAACTACTGGCGGGGCACAAGGCCTAGTGAAATGTCTGCGGTCGAACTTCGCCACTTATGGTATCCCCGACGAATTGGCATCTGACTGTGGGCCAGAATTCACGGCACATGACACCCAAGACTTCTTGCGTCGGTGGGGCGTTAACCATCGGTTGTCATCCACTGCCTTCCCACACAGCAACTGTCGTGCCGAGATCGCAGTCAAAACATCGAAAAGAATGATCACCGATAACACTGGTTCCAATGGTGAACTAGACACTGATCGGTTCCAACGTGCAATACTCCAGTACCGGAATGCACCGGATCAGGACACTAGGTTGTCTCCAGCCATGATCATCTTCAAGAGGCCAGTCAAGGACTTCATACCCATCATCCCAGGCAGATACTTGCCATCGGACACCTGGCGGGAAACACGCAACAATCGTGAGGAAGCTTTGCGCATTCGGCATGCCAGGGAGATCGAAAGACTCTTTGAACACACGACAAAACTACCTCCACTGGCCGTCGGGGACCATGTCCGGATCCAGAACCAGACCGGCCTGGAACCACGAAAATGGGACCGGACCGGAACCGTGATTGAGGTAAAACAATTCGATCAATACGTTGTCAAGGTGGATGGCTCCGGAAGAATCACTCTCCGGAATCGTAAGTTCCTGCGACGTTTTACGCCTTTCAGCATGACAACTCCCACTATGACTGGCAAAAGTGGCATGCTGCCAACCGTTATGCCAAGTGTTATGCCAATCGTACCGAAATACTTAATGTCTGGTACCCAACCCATCGCCGCTCCAAGAGTCTGTCTCAATCCTGTTACCACTCCCCAGAAGGGTGAACCCCAACATGTCATTGCGCCGGGCTTACCATCACAGACACTCCGCTCCACCACCGCGATGACACCACCCGCGAGAGTCGCTAACCAACCACATGTGCAGACCACCGCCACACCTCCACGGTCACTGCCTATTTCTGCCCCCTTGACGGTTCGGGTGATGATGGACCAGCTGGAGGGGACTCCGGCGTCGGACAGGGCGATAGTGAACCACCCACCGGAGACTCCCACAATGGACCAGGAAATTACGAACTGCCCTCAGAGGACTCCGACGATTGATCGGGTGGTGACGGGCCGCCCGAAGCGAATTATCAAACCACCAGCCCGATTCAATTCAGTAGAATATCAATTATAAACTCATGTGATCCTTTTTCTCGGTCTCCAGTTTCGTTCTATTCTGTGTCACAATTGAACGTTTTTGGGAAAGGGAGATAGACAACTCTTGTATGGTGCTGTTCTCTATTGCGTTCTCATCTTGTGTAATACTGCGCATTGTTATTTGCATATTCTGTATCTATTATCTTATTCTAATATCTACCATCGCTTTCTTTGTCTTGCAGATTGATTGTTCATCGTTGTTGCTAATAAACCTGCATTCAATTGATACATTCTTGTTTACTCTCCTCTTCCGTCTCCAATCTGCCCTCACCCTTTCTGAAGAGCTGCTGGTACATACAATCGTACAGTGGTGCTCATGCAGCGTCTCCCAACCAACACGTGGTGACTTGCGTCCTTACCTCTTATTCCCATTTCTGTCTGTAATCCTTTCTTAGGACTTGTTCAAAGAGAGAGAGAGAGAGAGAGAGAGAGAGAGAGCCCAGAGAGAGAGCCCAGAGAGAGAGAGAGCCCAGAGAGAGAGAGAGCCCAGAGAGGGAGAGAGCCCAGAGAGAGAGAGCCCAGAGAGAGAGAGCCCAGAGAGAGAGAGAGAGAGAGAGAGAGAGAGCCCAGAGATAGAGCCCAGAGAGAGAGAGAGAGAGCCCAGAGAGAGAGAGAGCCCAGACAGAGAGAGAGAGAGAGAGAGAGAGAGAGAGCCCAGAGAGAGAGAGAGCCCTGAGAGAGAGAGAGAGCCCAGAGAGAGAGAGAGCCCAGACAGAGAGAGAGAGAGAGCCCAGAGAGAGAGAGAGAGAGCCCAGAGAGAGAGAGAGAGCCCAGAGAGAGAGAGAGCCCAGAGAGAGAGAGAGAGCCCAGACAGAGAGAGAGAGAGCCCAGAGAGAGAGAGAGAGCCCAGACAGAGAGAGAGAGAGAGCCCAGAGAGAGAGAGAGAGCCCAGAGAGAGAGAGAGAGCCCAGAGAGAGAGAGAGAGAGCCCAGAGAGAGAGAGAGAGCCCAGAGAGAGAGAGAGAGCCCAGACAGAGAGAGAGAGAGAGAGCCCAGAGAGAGAGAGAGAGCCCAGAGAGAGAGAGATAGAGCCCAGAGAGAGAGAGAGAGAGAAAGAGAGCCCAGAGAGAGACCAGAGAGAGAGCCCAGAGAGAGAGCCCAGAGAGAGAGAGAGAGCCCAGAGAGTGTGGTGAATGGAGAGCATTTCACCGGCATACTGTCGGGTCGCCATGTGTTCTCCTTAGCTCCTCATTGTGAGATGTGTTTTGTTGGGTTTTTTTGTTTGTTTGTTTTTGAATTACAGAATCGAGGCTCGTGTAAGAGCAAACACATTGAACATGAAAACATTCCCAGACACATAAAACATACAATTAAGGGAGCGGGAGACAAGAGGGGGAGAGAGGGAAGCACACAAGCACAACAGAAGAGAACAAGGACGTCGGTAGATCTGTGGAAGGGGAAGGGATGGGGAGGAGGGAGGGGTACACGGTATAAAGCAAATGAACACTACTAGGAATTTCACTACGAGGAATTTCAGGAAAGAAGTTGGGGATTGACAGAGGCGGGTTTGGGGTGTTTTAACAGGGGTAGAAAAGATCAAGGTTTTGGATGGGGGAAGATAAGAGATGGTGGTGAACAGCTATTTTAAAGACCTCGAGGAAGGAGGGGGATTGAAGAGAGTGAGGGAGTTTGTTCCAGAGGCGGGAGAAAAGAGGAATGAAAGAGTGAAGGTGAGCAGTCTCCTGCCGTTCTGATGCATTCGTTTTCACTGATGCGTTCCTTGCCTCGGGAAAAGCATAATTCCCCCCTCCCCCTTTTATTTTCTCTTCCTTTGCTTTCTCCCTCCTTTCCCTGTTTTCTCCTAGCTAGGCATAGCCGGAGGAAAGCCTCCACATTACAATGTCAGTGCGTTCCCATTATGCTGCTTTTTATGCCCAGTGCCGTTACGGCTTACGCAGAAGCAGGCATCCTTTGTGTTCCTCCCAATTCGTTTAGTGGAGAAGATATTGTATAAAGTATGTGTGTGTGAATTTCTGCTCACGTGTGGTCATACGGTGGTTAGATGCTTCCTGGCAATCCTTCTCCGGTATACTCGACAAACATGGTGAAGCAGGAGTGAAGGTGGAATGCTCCACCGAGATGTAGCCAATGCGACCCAGAAGGTGGTCGAATGTCTCGGCGGGAAAACCCATTGTGAAATGTTGATTTTCAGGTGACGAAAATACCAATGCTTCGGGGTGGCCAGAGCGGTGGTTGAAACGAAATACTGTAAATAATCCTCCAGAAAAAATGATCTAAAATGGCGGAAGAAAAAACATAACTCTGGGAAGTAGAAAAGTTTGTCGGGTTGTCTTGAACAGCGAGCGGGTGATGAAGAGAAACTCTGCTGATAGTCCCATGGGAAACCAAAGAACAGTGAAGTACAGTATTCACTCATTCCACATTATCACACCTTTTAGTTCCAGGCCCCTCAAGAGGAGAGTCCGTGTAAAAACACCTTCACGCTCTTCCACTTCACCCTTCACTTCATAAGACATGAATTGCTGAATTATCTTAGTTTTAGCACTGTGGTTTCTCAGGTTGCAATGTTGCCTCTGGGTTGTCGTATTGAGCAGGCCAAGACTTTTCCGCATGCAATGTCTTTTCCATGGCAGGTGTACCTTCTCCTCCCCACATCTATTGTGGATAATGTTCTCAATGTTGTTTTTAAATTCCGCGTTGACAATCATGACCAGCAGTCGTGACCAGCAGAAGATATTGCAGCAAGACCATTGCCAGACCAGAAGATATTGTAGCAGCAGAAGACCAGCAAACAACAACTTCCAGGATATCTGGCAGTTCTGAACTGCCGCATTAGAATGTTTTGCCTGTTGAGTTTGGTTACCTAAATCGTTTTTGGCCTGAAACTGCGTCTTCTTCGGCCGAAGCTCTGGCCAATGCCGTTGCAACTGCCCCTTCCAAAACCCCTTTTCCTCCTACACTCCCATCACAGAACCTACCTTGATCATTCAACCCATCGTGAACTTCTAAGGTTTTCAACAGCATTAACTTAAATGTAGGTACTTCAGAATCTAGGTGAGGATGTCCTTACCTATTGGCCTACCACATATTGGCCTTGACAGCATTTTGAGTCCAACAAAGGCCGCTATAAAGTGTATATTGGAATATGGGGTTAGGCAGTGCAGTCGCCGGTCCACAGGAAAAAAGGTAACCACCATGAAGCTAATATTTCCATAGCTTTTCAGCGTCCATCGTATCCCAAAACAACCGCCAAGAAAAGCTCGCCCAGCCAGGCAGCACCAGGTAACCCCTCCGCCTTCACCCCGAGGCAGCACCGGGTAGCCCCTGCTAGTCTTCATTATTGCTGTCCTTACCTTTTTCTATTGCATGTTAGGTCTGGTGATTCAACAACAACTTCCAGGATTTCTGCCAGTTCTGAAATAGTAAAGATGAAGTAGTTCTTCCAAGATGGCCGATGTAAACTCATCTTCCACCGCAATAGTACCGTCACCAAATGGTCTTCCAGGAACCTTTGTCTGTACTAATTCTAAAGGTAAACAGTTTGCAGAGATAGACCAGGTAGGCCAGGGACAAAATTACTGCAGCAGACCCTTTGGGATGTTCTCGACAGACTGACGGAGTGCTTTGCAAACATTTCTCATGTAACAGCTCGATCTTTAGGACAGCAGTGTGAGGATCAACTGAAAAGCCTTTCTGGTTTGTTTTCCTGAAGTTAATCTGCGTTCCTTAAGTTAAAGATGGAATGGTACTGCGTTCAGCACAAAATCAGAGGTGATGTCATTCTTGGTATTTGAGGTCAGACGTTGTGTGAGTCATTCGTGGTATGTGAGGTCCGAAATTGTTTTGAGTAATTATGGGTATTTGAGGTCCAACGTTGTGTGAGTCATTATAGGTATTTGAGGTCAGACGTTGTGTGAGTCATTCTTGGTATTTGAGGTCAGACGTTGCGTGTCATTCTTGATATTTGAGGTCAGACGTTGTGTGAGTCATTCTTGGTATTTGAGGTCAGACGTTGTGTGAGTCATTCTTGGTATTTGAGGTCAGACGTTGTGTGAGTCATTCTTGGTATTTGAGGTCAGACGTTGTGTGAGTCATTCTTGGTATTTGAGGTCAGACATTGTGTGAGTTATTCTTGGTATTTGAGGTCAGACTTGGTATTTGAGGTTGTGTGAGTTATTCTTGGTATTTGAGGTCAGACGTTGTGTGAGTCATTCTTGGTATTTGAGGTCAGACGTTGTGTGAATCATTCTTGATATTTGAGGTCCGATGTTGTGTGTCATTCTTGTTATTTGAGGTCCAATGTTGTGTGGGCCATTCTTTGTATTTGAGGTCAGACATTGTGTGGGTCGTTCTTGGTATTTGAGGTCAGATGTTGTGTGAGCCTTTCTCGGTGTTTGAGGTCAGACCTGTGCGTCAATCTTGGTATTTGATGTCAGACGTTGTGTGAATCATTCTTGGTATTTGAGGTTCGTGTTGTGCGATCGATGGTGTATCTCATGCTTGCAGGGTGCATGGTTTTCGTGTCTTGCGTTCTTCATTCACAGCACGGGAATCCATCGAGATTCACACACAAGGTTGTCAGTGCTAGTCTGAAAAGGGCTTACATTTACAACACCAGTGATGGGTTCTGTTTCAGGGTATTATTATGGTAATAATGTAAGGTGTTCTCAGAACTTGCAGCTAAAATAACCTGACAGGGGCCGGACAGTATTCTGCTATGGCCCACCATTTTCTTAATGAGTTATTGAATTATTCCTTTCTGTGCTCTTTCCATTCCAGAATTATCTTCCACTCCTCTGGTTTTGTTTTCCCCTTTTTTGCTGCTGTTTAAGTGAGCTGTTTGCTCATGAGCCCATATTGCTGCACGCTAACTCGGTTTATGATGTTTTACACATGATTACCTTAAGTGGTCCTTAGCTCCATGCTATCTATTTTTTTATTGTGTTGAAGTGCCTCATTATGGCAAAACAGTTTTTAAGACATATTTCGATAAATAATAGCAAAACAACGTGATGTCTTTTTTTAAAGATCATCATTCTAAAAGATTGTCCATCCTAACTAGACCTGCCGTACTAACTGGATTCTCCAAGATTGTCCTAAACCGCATTTATTACCTTCACCACCAAAGGTGGATGGAGATTGTGTTTTCACCCCTGTCTGTCTGTTTGTCTGTCTGTCTGTGAACAGGATCTCTCAAAAAGCTGTGGACAGATTCGGACAAAATTTGGTGGAGAGGCTGCGTGTGTGACAAGGACGAATTGATTCGATTTGGGTGTAGATCCGGATCTGGATTTGGATCCGTGAATTTTTTGTGATTTTTCACTACTGAGAGAAAGGACCAACAACAATATAGATCATGATATCTCAAAAAGTTATACACCGATTCAGATGAAACTTGGTGGATGAGTTGGGTAGGTGAGAAGAACAAGGCGATTCGATTTTGGTTCATGTCAGGATCCAGATCCGGCCTATCAGTGGGATACAAAACATAGACTGTTCAGCCCGGTGGAGGTATACACCCTACCAAGTACTATTCTAGTTTATAATCTAGGTGCCCCCTTTAAAGTGCATGGAATATTTCTGAAACATGTAACTGTAACTAACCTGCGCTCGCAAAGGGAAAAGCAGAGTTAAGCGATTGGCCACATACATATGTGCACGTGCGTGTCTGCATTTTTAAAGTTAATTTTCTCAACAACCGTTGGTCTGAACGATACGAAATTTCACCATAACATGTGTCAACTCGTGTCGAACGTTAGAGATAAGTATGATTTCAAAGTTCAGGTGGTATGGGCGCCATCTTGGAAAAGCCGACACAGGTTGGACATCATATTCCCGAAACCGCTCCATGGAAAAAATTGAAACTTGGCTCATTGTAAATAAGTCCGCATGGGGAACAAGTGTTGTTAACGATGACGTGCCTTCTTTATGATGTCATAATTCAACAAGTACAACTGCTTAGTTCGATCAGTTTGAAATTTATTGAGTGTGATCTACGCAACAATTGCAGTAGAGAATGTAAACTTATGAGGTTATCGATCGCGTGGTCTGGCAGTCATATTGGATCAAAGAAAAAAAACCTTAGAAAAAAACCCAGAAGAGCTGGCTCGCAGCAACTCGACTGTGTGGATTAAGTATTCTATGAATACCATCCAGTTATTGATGCTCTTCCATTAGCCCCTGCCTGGAGAACACCAAAAAGGACCATCAGCCACTTACGAGCTAATTTAACCTTTAAAACATCAATCATTACAAAATGAAACGATGAATCTTTAACTGTGGAACTCAAGGTCAGGGTAGAAGAGACAACCTTTACCATATTTAAAACAAGATGGTAAAATTTTTTACTGCGTGGAGTATAATGACATTACAGCGTAAAACATCAAACAATTTACGTTAAAGTGATCTGGTGCTTTCTCATCCACAATACAATGATGAAAGCATTCCACTTTAGAGGAAATCAATCCACACCAAGTGATTAACTTGACAGTATAAGAATGTAACATTGTGATAACGTCCCGTCATCCCAGCTGATATTTCTAGTGCTGCATGGAAACAGAACCATGGACAGAATACATAGGAAGCTCCTGCACATCCCAGCTGATAATTCTAGTGCAGCGCAGATACCCAACCATGGACAGAATACATAGGGAGCTCCTGCACATCCCAGCTGATAATTCTAGTGCAGCGCAGATACCCAACCATGGACAGAATACATAGGGAGCTCCTGCACATCCCAGCTGATAATTCTAGTGCAGCGCAGATACCCAACCATGGACAGAATACATAGGAAGCTCCTGCACATCCCAGCTGATAATTCTAGTGCAGCGCAGATACCCAACCATGGACAGAATACATAGGGAGCTCCTGCACATCCCAGCTGATAATTCTAGTGCAGCGCAGATACCCAACCATGGACAGAATACATAGGGAGCTCCTGCACATCCCAGCTGATAATTCTAGTGCAGCGCAGATACCCAACCATGGACAGAATACATAGGAAGCTCCTGCACATCCCAGCTGATAATTCTAGTGCAGCGCAGATACCCAACCATGGACAGAATACATAGGGAGCTCCTGCACATCCCAGCTGATAATTCTAGTGCAGCGCAGATACCCAACCATGGACAGAATACATAGGGAGCTCCTGCACATCCCAGCTGATAATTCTAGTGCAGCGCAAATACCCAACCATGGACAGAATACATAGGGAGCTCCTGCACATCCCAGCTGATAATTCTAGTGCAGCGCAAATACCCAACCATGGACAGAATACGCAGGGAAGCTCCTGCACATCCCAGCTGATAATTCCAGTGCTGCGTGGAAACAGAACCATGGACAGAATACGCAGGGAAGCTCCTACACATCCCAGCTGATAATTCTAGTGCTGCATGGAAACCCAACCACGGACAGAATACATAGGGAGCTCCTGCACATCCCAGCTGATAATTCTAGTGCAGCGCAGATACCCAACCATGGACAGAATACATAGGGAGCTCCTGCACATCCCAGCTGATAATTATAGTGCAGCGCAGATACCCAACCATGGACAGAATACATAGGGAGCTCCTGCACATCCCAGCTGATAATTCTAGTGCTGCATGGAAACCCAACCATGGACAGAATACATAGGGAGCTCCTGCACATCCCAGCTGATAATTCTAGTGTTGCATGGAAACCCAACCATGGACAGAATACATAGGGAGCTCCTGCACATCCCAGCTGATAATTCTAGTGCAGCGCAGATACCCAACCATGGACAGAATACATAGGGAGCTCCTGCACATCCCAGCTGATAATTCTAGTGCAGCGCAGATACCCAACCATGGACAGAATACATAGGGAGCTCCTGCACATCCCAGCTGATAATTCTAGTGCAGCGCAGATACCCAACCATGGACAGAATACATAGGGAGCTCCTGCACATCCCAGCTGATAATTCTAGTGCAGCGCAGATACCCAACCATGGACAGAATACACAGGGAAGCTCCTGCACATCCCAGCTGATAATTATAATGCTGTATGGAAACCTAACCAGACAGTATACACAGGGAAGCGCCTGCACATCCCAGCTGATATTTCTAGTGCTGCATAGAAACCCAACCAGACAGTATACACAGGGAAGCTCCTGCACATCCCAGCTGACATTTATAGTGCTGCATGGAACCCCAACCAGACAGAATACACAGGGAAGCGCCTGCACATCCCAGCTGATATTTCTAGTGCTGCATGGAAACCCAACCATGGACAGAATACATAGGGAGCTCCTGCACATCCCAGCTGATAATTATAGTGCAGCACAGATACCCAACCATGGACAGAATACACAGGGAAGCTCTTGCACATCCCAGCTGATAATTATAATGCTGTATGGAAACCTAACCAGACAGTATACACAGGGAAGCTCCTCCAGATCCCAGCTGATAATTATAGTGCAGCGCAGATACCCAACCATGGACAGAATACACAGGGAAGCTCTTGCACATCCCAGCTGATATTATAATGCTATATGGAAACCTAACCAGACAGTATACATAGGGAGCTCCTGCACATCCCAGCTGATAATTGTAGTGCAGCGCAGATACCCAACCATGGACAGAATACACATGGAAGCTCTTGCACATCCCAGCTGATAATTATAATGCTGTATGGAAACCTAACCAGACAGTATACACAGGGAAGCTCCTGCAGATCCCAGCTGATATTTCTAGTGCTGCGTGGAAACCCAACCAGACAGTATACACAGGGAAGCTCTTGCACATCCCAGCTGATAATTATAATGCTGTATGGAAACCTAACCAGACAGTATACACAGGGAAGCTCCTGCACATCCCAGCTGATAATTATAATGCTGTATGGAAACCTAACCAGACAGTATACACAGGGAAGCTCCTGCAGATCCCAGCTGATATTTCTAGTGCTGCATGGAAACCCAACCAGACAGTATACACAGGGAAGCTCTTGCACATCCCAGCTGATAATTATAATGCTGTATGGAAACCTAACCAGACAGTATACACAGGGAAGCTCCTGCACATCCCAGCTGATAATTATAGTGCAGCGCAGATACCCAACCATGGACAGAATACACAGGGAAGCTCTTGCACATCCCAGCTGATAATTATAATGCTGTATGGAAACCTAACCAGACAGTATACATAGGGAGCTCCTGCACATCCCAGCTGATAATTATAGTGCAGCGCAGATACCCAACCATGGACAGAATACACAGGGAAGCTCTTGCACATCCCAGCTGATAATTATAATGCTGTATGGAAACCTAACCAGACAGTATACACAGGGAAGCTCCTGCAGATCCCAGCTGATATTTCTAGTGCTGCATGGAAACCCAACCAGACAGTATACACAGGGAAGCTCCTGCACATCCCAGCTGATAATTATAATGCTGTATGGAAACCTAACCAGACAGTATACACAGGGAAGCTCCTGCACATCCCAGCTGATAATTATAGTGCAGCGCAGAAACCCAACCATGGACAGAATACACAGGGAAGCTCTTGCACATCCCAGCTGATAATTATAATGCTGTATGGAAACCTAACCAGACAGTATACATAGGGAGCTCCTGCACATCCCAGCTGATAATTATAGTGCAGCGCAGATACCCAACCATGGACAGAATACACAGGGAAGCTCTTGCACATCCCAGCTGATAATTATAATGCTGTATGGAAACCTAACCAGACAGTATACACAGGGAAGCTCCTGCACATCCCAGCTGATAATTATCATGCTGCATGGAAACCTAACCAGACAGTATACACAGGGAAGCTCCTGCAGATCTCAGCTGATAATTATAATGCTGTATGGAAACCTAACCAGACAGTATACACAGGGAAGCTCCTGCACATCCCAGCTGATAATTATCATGCTGCATGGAAACCCAACCAGACAGTATACACAGGGAAGCTCCTGCAGATCTCAGCTGATATTTATCGTGCTGCATGGAAACCCAACCAGACAGAACACACACAGCAGCTCCTGCAGAATCGACAAACACACTTCCATTTCAATTCCTCCCTCTAAGCTTCCCCTCCACTTATTGCTGCCCCCTCCTTATCGCTCGAGGGGATTAAACAAAACTTAGTTGTAGGGAGCAATTTCAGTGACTGAATGAAAGCAATTCTGAGGCTTTAAAAGCCGGCCATTATCTCTGCCTATCAGAAGAAAATTTGGAAACTTCACAAAGATACAATGAATGTGTCCTGATTGCAAGGCGGCTATGCCTCCGCAGCATCTCGGTGTCCGCGAGGCCTTCCAAGGTTATTAATTAATTCCTGTTCATGTTCTCACTGTTTGTGTCTTTCCATCTGTGAATCTCGAAGATATGAATCCAAGAAAAGACCAAAAAAAAGGGATTTCATCAAAGGAGGTGGGTGAAGCCGTACAAGAAACTAAGGCTTGAAAAGGCCATTGCAATCATGGTGCATAGGCCTATGGTATAAATAGAATTTGGGCCTGGAAGAAGGCTTGTATGGATTAAGGGGGACTATTTGCAGCTAGGCGATAGATGCACTTCATTTCATGATTTCATTGTCTTGTCTTTCCTGAAATCTCTACCCCCACCTTCTCTCACTTTCTCCTTTCTTCCTTCTATTTTGAGTATAAAGTCAAGGCTCATGGAAGTGCTAGACCACCAATAAATGGATCAGGACGCAAGAAAACAAAAGGAACAGTATAAAGAGAGGGAGAAACACAATAACAGAAGTTTTGAAGGACAAAATAGAGGGAGACTTGGACAAATAAGGGATGTGAGGAAGAATGAGGGCTAAGGGGGGACGCATGGAGTGGGAAAGATGGAAATAGAGGCGAAATCAGGAAGGAAAAGCTGGCAATTTGGAAAGAGGTTGAATTGTGCGGAGGAGGGGAATATGAGTGGAGCAGTTCAGTCGTAGAAAAGATCATGGTTTTGGATGGGGGATGATCTGATATGGTGGGAACAGCGTTCTTGAAGACCTGGAGGGAAGGATGAGATTGAAAAGAGTGTGGAACGTGGTTCCACATGCAGTAAAAAAGAGGAACCGGAAAGAATCTGAAAATGCAAAGCCTGTCCGCATCCGTTTGTATTTAGACGTCTTCTTCCATAACGTCAAATAAGAAAAACAATAAAATAAATAAATAAATGAAAATTGATGGTTTTATGCAGCCTTAACCATTGAGCTTTAGATCTAAGAATAATCAGCTTCTAGCTTTTGATTTGTGAACCAATTCAGTGACACAATATGCAAATTCTGAAAATTTCAGGTCAATCGGATGTAAATTGACGATTTTGTGTGATGCTAACCTTTGATCTTTTGACCAAATTATTAATTAGCCTTCTCCATATTCGCATAATAAAGCTTTCTTTAAATTTGATGATAAAACTCAAATGATGAATTTAAATTTCAGGTCAATTGGATAAAAATTGATGATCTTAGGTGATGCTGACCTTTAACCTTTTGACCTTTTGACAAAATTATTAATTTGTCTTCATATTCTCATAATAATACTTTATTGAAAATTTGATGACAAAACCCAAATGGTAAATTAAAAGTTTAGGTCAATTGGATGAAAAGTGATGATTTTATGTGATGCTGACCTTTGCTCTTTTGACCTTTTGACAAAATTATTAACTTGCCTTCTCCGTATTATCATAATAAAGCGTTGGTGATACTTTGATGACAAAACTCAAATGGTAAAAAGTTATGTCCCGGACAGACACACACACACACACACACACACACACATACAGACACACAAAGGTGATTACAAAACACCGTCTCCTGCCGTGCAGGGGACAGGTTAATGAATGAGTGGAGGTGAGCAGTGATTCTGAACTTTGGGAGTTTCACCAGAAGGGGGTTGCTGATGGAGCAAGACCAGAAAGGAGTCCGCAGAAGACAGAGACCACCAACTTGTGTGCGATGGAAACTTGTGTGCGAATAGGTACATAGACTCATCTTCATCTCAGGGGATTCCAATGACCTTGTAGGCCTTGGTTTCCATGGAGTCAAGCACAGCAAGATGTGAGGCAGGGGAGTCAGCCCAGATGGGATAGCAGTACTCCTTCAGGCTGCGGATTAAGGTGTTGTATGTGGATTAGAATTTAGGTGTGCCAAGGAAGACTTTGCATGACAGAGGATGTCCCAGATGCCCAGATCATGGCTGATAGTGAGAACCTTGAGTGACAACTTCTTCAAGAGGATTGTTATGAAAGTAGATGGGAGGGTTTCCAAATGGTCCTTCAGAGAGAGAGAGAGAGAGAGAGATAGATTTCTAAGGTTTGGAAGTCATATTCCAAGTGTTTGACCAGCTTGTGATTTGTTTTTTCAAGATCTGAAGAGAAGGAAGAGGCCTGTCGAAATGAGGATGAGGAATGTCATGGAAAAGTCATCAGCAAATAGATAAGGAGGATTTTCCAGAGAGTCAGAGAAATCATTGAATGTTGTGAATAGGACAAGGCCCTGAACGCTGCTTTGGGGCAATCCAGCCTTGACAGGGAGAGTAGACGAAAGGATTCCGTTGAGAGCTACACATTGGCTAAGAGAGTAGAGGAAGTCAGTAACCCAAGTGTGGAATTGGCCTTGGATGCCATAGGCGGAGAGGAAGTGGAGGTGGCAGAGCATGTGGGACAAGCAACATCAATAAATAAGTTTCCTGGGTATCCTTGTGCACACACAAGATCCTCTATTAAATAAAGGGAAAAACCTTTTTCTATATATATAATATTGGGGCAAACATATTTTGAGACTTGTAATAAATATTGTTAGGTGTAAAGGGAGACTTGGACAAATTGTAATCTCAAAGGGGTAGTAATTGTAATCTGGAGGTAGTAATTGTAATCTGGAGGTAGTAATTGTAATCTCAAAGCAGAATGGGGTAATGGACACTGTGTAAGACATTCTGCTCAGGAAATCGTTGGATGAAAAATGACGATTTTAGACATTTGACCTCAAGATTACCTTTTACCTTTGATCTCAACATGAATAGGCTTCTCAAGTGAGACTACCTCTACAGCTTTGTAAAGTATCATGACAATCGGTTTAGAATTGTGACTTGTTGGTGAGTCACAAACAAACAAGAAGACGTAATGCCGAGCACACACGATACTTGCAAAATCCACCCCTCCTGCCCTCCCCACCAAAAAAGGTTTCCATTGATACATCAATTTGTCCATTTCATCAAGATTAAAATTGACGATCTTGATCAAAGCTCGGGTCAATAGGATGAAACGTGATGATTTTTCAGATGAAAATTGATGATTTTGGAAGTTTGACCTTGAGTTGACCTTTGACGCTTTGACCTCAAATAGTTGGTTTCCCAATTCAGTGAGGCACTATGCAAATGCTGTTAAATTTTCAAGTCAATCAGATGAAAATTGATGATTTTTCAGATGAAAATTGATGATATTGGAAGTTTGACCTTGAGTTGACCTTTGACCTTTTGACCTCAAATAGTTGGTTTCCCAATTCAGTGAGGCACTATGCAAATGCTGTTAAATTTTCAAGTCAATCAGATGAAAATTGATTTTGGAAGTTTGACCTTGAGTTGACCTTTTGACCTCAAAAATAGTTGGTTTCCCAATTCAGTGAAGCACTATGCAAATGCTGTTAAATTTCCAAGTCAATCAGATGAAAATTGATGGCTTTTCAGATGAAAATTGATTTTGGAAGTTTGACCTTGAGTTGACCTTTGAATTTTTGACCTCAAAAATAGTTGGTTTCCCAATTCAGTGAAGCACTATGCAAATGCTGTTCAATCGTCAATTCAATCGGATGAAAATTGATGATTTTGGAAGTTTGACCTTGAGTTGACCTTTGACCTTTTGACCTCAAATAGTTGGTTTCCGAATTCAGTGAAGCACTATGCAAATGCTGTTAAATTTCCAAGTCAATCGGATGAAAATTGATGGCTTTTCAGATGAAAATTGAAGATTTTGAAAGTTTCACCTTGAGTTGACCTTTGACCTTTGGACCTTAAAAGTAGTTGGTTTCCCAATTCAGTGAGGCACTATGCAAATGCTGTTAAATTTTCAAGTCAATCAGATGAAAATTGATGATTTTGGAAGTTTGACCTTGAGTTGACCTTTGACCTTTTGACCTCAAAAATAGTTGGTTTCCCAATTCAGTGAAGCACTATGCAAATGCTGTTAAATTTCCAAGTCAATCGGATGAAAATTGATGGCTTTTCAGATGAAAATTGATGATTTTGAAAGTTTTACCTTGAGTTGACCTTTGACCTTGTGACCTTAAAAGTAGTTTTCCCAATTCAGTGAGGCACTATGCAAATGCTGTTAAATTTCCAAGTCAATCAGATGAAAATTGATGATTTTTCAGATGAAAATTGATTTTGGAAGTTTGACCTTGAGTTGACCTTTGACTTTTTGACCTCAAAAATAGTTGGTTTCTCAATTCAGTGAAGCACTATGCAAATGCTGTTAAATTGTGAATTCAATCGGATGAAAATTGATGATTTTGGAAGTTTGACCTTGAGTTGACCTTTGACCTTTTGACCTCAAATAGTTGGTTTCCGAATTCAGTGAAGCACTATGCAAATGCTGTTAAATTTCCAAGTCAATCGGATGAAAATTGATGGCTTTTCAGATGAAAATTGATGATTTTGAAAGTTTCACCTTGAGTTGACCTTTGACGTTGGACCTTAAAAGTAGTTGGTTTCCCAATTCAGTGAGGCACTATGCAAATGCTGTTAAATTTTCAAGTCAATCAGATGAAAATTGATGATTTTGGAAGTTTGACCTTGAGTTGACCTTTGACCTTTTGACCTCAACTAGTTGGTTTCCGAATTCAGTGAAGCACTATGCAAATGCTGTTAAATTTCCAAGTCAATCGGATGAAAATTGATGGCTTTTCAGATGAAAATTGATGATTTTGAAAGTTTCACCTTGAGTTGACCTTTGACCTTTGGACCTTAAAAGTAGTTGGTTTCCCAGTTCAGTGAAGCACTATGCAAATGCTGTTAAATTTCCAAGTCAATCAGATGAAAATTGATGATTTTTCAGATGAAAATTGATTTTGGAAGTTTGACCTTGAGTTGACCTTTGACTTTTTGACCTCAAAAATAGTTGGTTTCCCAATTCAGTGAAGCACTATGCAAATGCTGTTCAATTGTCAATTCAATCGGATGAAAAATTGATGATTTTGGAAGTTTGACCTTGAGTTGACCTTTGACCTTTTGACCTCAAATAGTTGGTTCCCCTATTTGGTGACTCAATGTGCAAATTCTGTTCAATTTTCAAGTCAATCAGATAAAAAATGTCGATTTTAGAAATTTGACCTCCAGATGACTTTTGACCTCTAACTCAATAGGCTTCTTAATTGTGACGACCTCTACAACTTGGTCAAGTTTCATGATGATCGGTTTAGAATTGTGACCTGTAGGTGAGTGACAAACAAACAGACAGACAGAATAACAATGTCTACTGACCAATATAGTTGAAAAATCTTTGACTTTGCAAACTAACGAACAGACAGATAGAATAATGGACCAGACCAACCAATATACTTGCGAATCTTCGACATTGCAAGTAACAAACAAACCCAAATGGAATATTTGCTCCTCTGATAACTCGGAAAGAAGTTTATCCATATAATTATGTAGATACTTTTAAACGATTTGAAGAAACAATTGCTGAGTAAAGATTATTTTACAATATATTGAATGATACTGATCTAGTACATTCAATGGTAAGTGTGCCAGAACCAGTGTTTCACCTTGGTAATGAGGGCCGACAAATGATGCGATTACATCTAACGTCATCCCTTACACCTACCTATGATCTTTTCTACCCCCATTTGTCATCCCTCCGACCTGATGTACCATACTCTGCATTACAGCGTGTTGATTCTGCGGAAGTAGTTTGTCGGCCTTGGTACGGGACGGCAAACACATTGATGAATTCCCCTACCTGTGAAACACCGGGATGTCGGTTTATATAGCTGGGTCGGGATTCAAACGCAGGCTTCATGGCTTCGAGGCGAGTATGCGTAGCTCTAGGTCTAGGCCATCCTGACAGCCCAAGGAGGGACTACTGCAGTATGAAGAACACTTTCCTTCAGAAGGGACACTAAGCTAAATATTTAATTTGCATTCACTGGAAGTAAAATCTTGTGCACTGTACACATCCCAAACTAGACCTGTCAGCCAGCACCATGGCCACACAAATACTGCCAAGGTTTTCTGGTTGCATCCCCAATTTCTCTGGTTGTACTGGGTTAGTGCGGAGCATCTCAGGCCTTGTTGCAAGTACTCGACCTACATCTTTCTTGCCACTCCTGCGACAATCATACGTGTGACTAAAATTTGAAATTTGCCCCAAAAGCTCTATTTGAAAGATGAAATTTTTCTTGTCCACAAACAGTTTTGTCTACTTTTAGAATCCAATTGCCTTACAGCTGTTTTTTTTCCACCATACATCACTGCTTTTTAGCACTGCATATAATTAGTTTGAGTCAGGTTTGAACGCCCCAGGCCCAGATCGCTCAGATACAGCGTACACTGCCAACCATATTGTTTTGCCCATTTACAGTGGATGCTGCAAAGGCATGACGGGCTAAGTGACATCTCAACCTAATTACAACTAGAAGGGCCTCACGGTGAAAACCCAGGACAGTCTAAAATGGAACCCTGAGTGGTACCCTTTAATGGCCCTCTTTACGTAACTGCAAGAATTGCTGACCTCTGGTTCAAGCTATTACAGAACAGCACAGATACAACTGAACTCTAATACCAAGTATATGTCGTGGAATTAACAAAACAACAAGGAAAGCAATTCAAATAAATTGCCTGCCCACCGTAAAAAGGAAGGAAACTTTTCATTCTTGGAGAAAAAACATGCATTATCGAATAACAAATAGAACAGCAAGTGGCTGCCTACTTAGGAAAAGACCAACTGAAAAGGGGCACACGACCATGCTGAAATTTCAACTCGCCAATTTATCACGGTTTCTTCCGACTAATACAGAAGGCCAGTGTACTCGTATCTTCCTTTCAGGGAGTTCCGTGCCTTTGGAAGTGATATTTAGTACCTCTGCGATTTTCCTTACACAGAAAAATGCTGATGTAAAAAGAGCAGCCATTGTGTTTTGATGGTCTTGCCAAATTCCAGGTTGCTGCCACATTCTCACCACAAAATTATTTACCAAGCCTAGCCAGGTTGGTTGGTTTAGGTGATCCTAGGGGTGGTGCTTGCCACCCCGAGGACATCCTAAAACCTTAAAAAATTATTTACAAAGCCTAGCCAGGTTGGTTGGTTTAGGTGATCCTAGGGGTGGTGCTTGCCACCCTTAGGACATCCTAAAACCTGAAAAATTATTTACCAAGCCTAGCCAGGTTGGTTGGTTTAGGTAATCCTAGGAGTGGTGCTTGCCACCCCTAGGACACCCTAAAACCAAAACTCCTCCAGTAGAGATTCCTAGGTGGGCTTTCAAAGGTGAAAAGTTGTACTCACGCCACCAGCTCTAGGGGCTTTCGGCCACTCACAAAGTCTGTGCGTCTTCGCCTTCAGCAATTGTGGAGCACTTGGAAATGAAGAACAAGAGCTGTCGTATGAAGATCCATGTGCAAGAGGGAACTGCAATTGAATGGAATAATTTGTTGCGTCATCGCAATGATATTAAAGCCATGAACCAAAAGTTGGCAACTGTAATCAATTCCTTCCCGGTAAGTGAAATAAGAAATCCAGCACAAGTTTTATCACTTTGACTCAGCAGGATCTGAGGATTTAAGCACTGATGTTATTATGCCAAAGATATGGCAAAGGAGATGAGTCCATGCGACTGATTCTCATCCTCGTTGCTGAAGAATGGCATGCGAGTTAATAAGTGTTCCATCTGGAGAGACCAAGTAGGGTTAACATTTGAAATTGGATTAAAGGATATGGATAAAATGAGTTGGAAACATGAGCTTTACGATGCCAAGTGAGAATTTAAGCACTCTCGATTGCTCGAAGCTACCTCCTAATCCGGTCCTAAAGGCCTTAACCTGCAGCAGTAATTCTTGCGCCTCCCTCGACCTAATCCTAACTCACGGCTCACCTCTAACCCGAGTTCTAATATCGCAGTCCAAACCACAACCCACTTTGGTATTTACCCCATAAGAAACAGAGGACATTGTCACAAATCATGGTCCAACTGGAGCTAATCCGATATGAAATGTAATTTTCACGTTCCGAATACTGTACCTGCCCCACAAAGCGTCTGCCTCTTCTGTAGATACCTGCCTTCTCTCTTTAATCCTATCACAATGGGCATGGCAAACACTTCCCTATGGAATATATGACCATGTAAATAGCTTTGACATAATGCTTGAGTCGAACCATCTGTGCTGTATCACATAGGCCTACTGCCTGCGACCTTGGCAGTGACCTTGCTGAAAGCGAGGATGCAGGAGAGAAAGAAAGAGAGAGAGAGCAAGGGGCTGCGGCAATAGAATACTAATCAGGAGCGACGTTTTGCTTTTTGTCCGTGTCTTTCCTCTCTGTCTTTCTTTTCTGTCTGCCTTCCTTTCATATGGAAGGATGTATGCGTAAGCCACCTAAATTGGCATAATTGCTTCCCAATTTACCAGACAAACTACAAACTGTGACACCAAACATAAAACACAATCAAAAAGGTGTTTATCTCTGCTCCATAGACATTTACCTAGATAAATTGGGTTTTTTCCATTAATTTTCCATCCATCTTCTTCCTTGCAATTGTAAATCGAAGACCTTTGTCTGTCTCCCCCGTAGAACATTAATATATCTAAGTGATTCATCCCATCTCCATTCATTGAATTTGAAACATGTTGGATTTCAACTACCTCACCTTATTCATACCATTATTGGACTTCTCTTTATCGTCATCTGTATCGTTATTCTGGCCCAAAGCACGTCAAAGTCGCATCCCCTGAGGAGGATAGTGCTGCCAAAGCAGCTTCCTGGGCAACGAAATACACCTGGGTTGTTTGCCTTTGCCTTCCGAGACAGGTTCAGGATTTTTTTTGTCATTGTCTTCCCACTGGGGACAGAATCTGAACCTGGAATCGCCAAATTACAATGTTGAGGTCTGACTAGTTGAGGCCACCTAGGAACCTTTACTGGAACACCGGATACTTCCAAAATGCTGGTGCAACCAGTTGAGGCCAACTAGTAATCTCTAATGGAACACCCGATACTTCCAAAATGCTGGTGGAACCAGTTGAGACCAACTAGGAACCTCTACTGGAACACCCGATACTTCCAAAATGCTGGTGCAATCAGTTGAGGCCAACTAGGAACCTCTACTGGAACACCCGATACTTCCAAAATGCTGGTGCAACCAGTTGAGGCCAACTAGGAACCTCTACTGGAACACGTGATAGCGTGATACTTCCAAAATGCTGGTGCAACCAGTTGAGGCCAACCAACTAGGAACCTCGACTGGAACACCCGATACTTCCAAAATGCTGGTGCAACCAGTTGAGGCCAACAAGGAACCTCTACTCCAACACGCGATACTTCCAAAATGCTGGTGCAACCAGTTGAGGCCAACTTGTAACCTCTACTGGAACACGCGATACTTCCAAAATGCTGGTGAAACCAGTTGAGGCCAACCAACTAGGAACCTCTACTCGACTCCAACACGCGATACTTCCAAAATGCTGGTGCAACCAGTTGAGGCCAACGAGGAACCTCTACTCCAACACGCGATACTTCCAAAATGCTGGTGCAACCAGTTGAGGCCAACTTGTAACCTCTACTGGAACACGCGATACTTCCAAAATGCTGGTGCAACCAGTTGAGGCCAGCTAGGAACCTCTACTGGAACACGCGATACTTCCAAAATGCTGGTGCAACCAGTTGAGGCCAACTAGAAACCTCTCCTGGAACACACGATACTTCCAAAATGCTGGTGCAATCAGTTGAGGCCAACTAGGAACCTCTACTGGAACACCCGATACTTCCAAAATGCTGGTGCAACCAGTTGAGGCCAACTCGGAACCTCTACTGGAACACGTGATACTTCCAAAATGCTGGTGCAACCAGTTGAGGCCAACTAGGAACCTCTAATGGAACACGTGATACTTACAAAATGCTGGTGCAACCAGTTGAGGCCAACTAGGAACCTCTACTGGAACACCCGATACTTCCAAAATGCTGATGCAACCAGTTGAGGCCAACAAGGAACCTCTAATGGAACACGTGATACTTCCAAAATGCTGGTACAACCAGTTGAGGCCAACTAGGAACATCTACTGGAACAAGTGATACTTCCAAACTGCTGGTGCAACCAGTTGAGGCCAATGAGGAACCTCTACTCCAACACGCGATACTTCCAAAATGCTGGTGCAACCCGTTGAGGCCAACGAGGAACCTCTACTCCAACACGCGATACTTCCAAAATGCTGGTGCAACAAGTTGAGGCCAACTAGGAACCTCTACTGGAACACGCAATACTTACAAAATGCTGGTGCAACCAGTTGAGGCCATCTAGGAACCTCTACTGGAGCACCCGAAACTTCCAAAATGCTGGTGCAACCAGTTGAGGCCAACTAGAAACCTCTCCTGCAACACGCGATACTTCCAAAATGCTGGTGCGATGATGGTGCAATTTAATCAGTGAGCACCCCCTGCTGGCTGAATATTTAATGTTAGTCCATGGTTTGACAGACTTGCAGTTGAGTTACAGGGAGGCAGTAAAAGCTCAACGTTTATTTCTTTATATCTCGACCAAAGATTTCCACGTTTAGCATCCAATTTCCTTCATGGTATCTTTCAGTTGAAAGCAAGGCCTTTATTTTTCTGCTGTTGATGTCCAGAACTGCTGTTGATGCTATCTTGTCAATAATTATATGTGACCATTGCCTCTTTGCAGTGCTGGTCAATGGTAATGCCCCGTGGAGAGATAATCTATTGTTGGGTAGCGTCGATCATGGCAATTGCTGAAATTTGTGGATGACCATGTGCAAATTTGTGGATCATCACAGCAGCTCTGCTATTGACGAGCCAACGAGAAGCTGGAATATTACACAGCTTGATGTGCAATTCCTAAGGGGTATAACGAGGAGAGGATAGTCGAGCCTGATAAGGAATCAGCCAACACTGTGCAGACTCCTGAGTTGTGGTGCATCGTGATAGCGAGCACACTGTTACCGGTCCGTGTCTTCGGTGTGCCAGTACGAGTACTGCGAGAGGACATCATATGCTAGTAGGGCTTCTGGTGTGCCAGTACGAATGCTGCGAGAGGACATCACATGCTGGTAGGGCTTCTGGTGTGCCAGTACGAGTACTGCGAGAGGACATCACATGCTAGTAGGGCTTCTGGTGTGCCAGTACGAGTACTGCGAGAGGACATCACATGCTAGTAGGGCTTCTGGTGTGCCAGTACGAGTACTGCGAGAGGACATCACATGCTAGTAGGGCTTCTGGTGTGCCAGTACGAGTACTGCGAGAAGACATCACATGCTAGTAGGGCTTCTGGTGTGCCAGTACGAGTACTGCGAGAGGACATCACATGCTAGTAGGGCTTCTGGTGTGCCAGTACGAGTACTGCGAGAAGACATCACATGCTAGTAGGGCTTCTGGTGTGCCAGTACGAGTACTGCGAGAGGACATCACATGCTAGTAGGGCTTCTGGTGTGCCAGTACGAATGCTGCGAGAGGACATCACATGCTGGTAGGGCTTCTGGTGTGCCAGTACGAGTACTGCGAGAGGACATCACATGCTAGTAGGGCTTCTGGTGTGCCAGTACGAGTACTGCGAGAGGACATCACATGCTAGTAGGGCTTCTGGTGTGCCAGTACGAGTACTGCGAGGACATCACATGCTAGTAGGGCTTCTGGTGTGCCAGTACGAGTACTGGCAGGACATCACATGCTGGTAGGGCTTCTGGTGTGACAGTACGAGTACTGCATTATAAAGGCTTGTGATCCTTTGTGCGAGAGTGCGAGCGCAGTGTGTGAGAGGACACCATGAAAGGCCTGCGTTATGGTGAGTCATCTTGAGCACTCCGCGAAGACAGCACATGCTATTATGGGCTTGTGCTAACCTGACAGACATTCCTGGAATCATGGGAGAAAAAGAGAGAGCACATTGTTACGGGAGAATGGCAGTCGGTGAGCCAGCACGAGGACAGCATGACATGTCACCTCATACTATTACAGCCTTGTGTTAAACTGTGGGACAGTGCAAGCAATGTGTGAGCGAAAGATCACTGTTATGAGCCCATACTAGCGGGTAAACCTGAGTGGCAGCACATGGGAGCGCCCTCCCCGTCCCCCACATAGACCTCAAATTTTTTAATGTCTTGAACAAATTTTGTGTGCATCACAGGTGATGAACGTTGTGGTCAAGTTTCATCGAAATTGTGTGTGTAGTTTCTGAGGAGAGGGCAAATACCTATTTGGGGGGGGGGGGGGGGGATGAGGGCAACCCCCAAGTAGGCCACTCAGGGCCCGACTTTTTTAGTGCCTGAACAAACTTTGTTACACCACGGGTGGTGAAGATTGTGGATGGTAAAGTTTCATCGGAATTGCGTGTGTAGTTTCTGAGAAAAAAGCAAATACCTATTTTGGGGGGCAACCACCACCTCTCCCCCATAGACCCCCCAGGGCCAGATTTTTTTTTTATGCCGAGAACAAACTTTAGTCACACCATACAAAATATCATTACGCCAAGTTTGGTCACAATCCCATCAGCAGTTTCGGAGAGGAAGTTGCAAGTGTTTACGGACGGACTGACTGCAGACGGACGGATGAATGGATGGACGACGCGCCATCGCATAAGCTCCCCGGAACTAGGTGAGCTAAAAATTAGGTCAAGGACACTAATGGTGCACAAGTTCAGAGCAGATCCACTATTGTGATGCAAGAACATCTTGGAAGGCCAAGTGGTCTTTGAGGTTCCATATTGGCAAAATTGAGCAATGACAAAAAAAGCTTCTTTTTTTTCTTACACCGCCATTTCACCTTGGCCTTTAACTCAGGGTGGGCAGGATGTAAATCAAGCATAAATGCGCTTGCTCTAGACTATCTAGATGTGTTGGGGATTTCATACATTTAAGCTTCATATTTGGTCTTTTTAAA
This sequence comes from Myxine glutinosa, assembly GCF_964187855.1. Taxonomy (NCBI): domain Eukaryota; kingdom Metazoa; phylum Chordata; class Myxini; order Myxiniformes; family Myxinidae; genus Myxine; species Myxine glutinosa. The sequence continues at coordinate 22,609,112 of NC_136261.1, forward strand.
CCGGGCAGCACTGATCTGTTGCTAAGCGGTCAAATGTGATAACTGCCCCTTGCCTAGCCTTGGCAAAACAGCTCCTATTATTGCATTCTCTCTTGGCCCTATCTCCTGTTAATGCATTTCTTATCTCCTGTTAGTGCACTTTATCTTGGCCCTGTCTAAAAGTGTGTGGGTAAGGACATAGTTTCCTTCTGACCTAAAAGAAAGGTGCCTTATCTGCTTTCTTTCATTTCCTCTGCGCCGAACTATATAGCTAAACTCGGGCTGTGCTGAGTTCGAGTTGAGATGCTATATGGTGTGTTGTGCAGTGTTGCCAGCCTACACGCTGCTGCTATCTCCCGTGTACACGTGGTCCTTAATAAATCTTCCTGTGATTGTCCGAGTTGTTCAGGTAATCATTCCCGTTTGGGGGCGGGGGAGGGGGATTGACCCTCTACAGATGTATACAAGGAAATTTCGTTCTGATTGGACAAACTTAGTCGAGTAGATTCCGAAAGTCTCAGCCTGCTCAGATATACGCTTGAAATTGGCAGTGAAGAAATAAAAAAAATCTAGAAAGCATCTGAAATTGCAAAGCCATCCGAGTCCGTTTGTATTCAGATGTCTTCTTCTTCTTCTTCCGCATGCTCAAAATAACAGACAGTTTAAAATATATGCATAAAATGAAAATTTACCATTGAGCTTGACCATTGACCATTGAGCTTTAGATCTAAAAAATAATCAACTTCTTGCTTTTTATTGGTGAACCAATTGTGTGACCAATATTCAAATTCTTCAAATTTCAGGTCAATTGGCCGAAAAATGATGACGTTATGCAACCTTGACATTTGACCTTTTGATCTAAAAGAAGAACAAACACAATCGACTCCTATCTTTTGATTAGTGAACCAATTCAGTGACCCAATATGCAAATTCTCTACATATCAGGTCAATCGGGTGAAAATTGGTGATTTTACGCAACGTTGACCTTGACCTTCTTGACCTTCTTATCTTCTGACCTTCGTTGACTTCTTCGTTGACCTTCTGATCTAAAAAAAATAAATCAGATTTTAGCTTTTGATTGGCGAACTAATTGAGTGACCCAATAATCAAATTCTTAAAATTTCAGGTCAATTGGATGAAAATTGATGATTTTATGTGACACTGGCCTTTGACCTTTTGACCTAATTAATTTGCCTTCTCCATCTTCTCATAATAAAGCTTTCTTTAAAATTTGATGACAAAACTCAAATAGTAAATTGAAATTTCAGGTCAATTGGATGAAAATGTAAGATTTGACATGACGCTGACCTTTGACCTTTTGACCTTTTTATAAATTTATTAATTTTCTTTTTCCATATTATCATAATAAAGCTTTCTTTAAAAGTTGATGACAAAACTCAAATAGTAAATTGAAATTTCAGGTCAATCGGATGAAAATTGATGATTTTATGTGACATTGACCTTTGACCTTTTGACCTTTTCACAAATTTATTAATTTTCTTTTTCCGTATTATCATAATAAAGCTTTCTTTAAAATTTGATGACAAAACTCAAATAGTAAATTGAAATTTCATGTCTGTTGGATGAAAATTGATGATGTTATGCAACCTCGACATTTGACCTTTTGATTTAACAAAAAAACAATCGACTCCTATCTCTTGATTAGTGAACCAATTCAGTGACCCAATATGCAAATTCTCTACATTTCAGGTCAATCAGTCTTTTCAGGTCAATTGGGTGATAATTGGTGATTTCACGCAAACTTGACCTTTGACTTTCTGATCTAAAAAATAATCAACTTCTTGCTTTTTATTGGTGAACCAATTGTGTGACCAATATTCAAATTCTTCAAATTTCAGGTCAATTGGCCGAAAATTGATGACGTTATGCAACCTTGACATTTGACCTTTTGATCTAAAAGAAGAACAAACACAATCGACTCCTATCTTTTGATTAGTGAACCAATTCAGTGACCCAATATGCAAATTCTCTACATATCAGGTCAATCGGGTGAAAATTGGTGATTTTACGCAACGTTGACCTTCTTGACCTTCTTGACCTTGACCTTCTTGACCTTCTGATCTTCTGACCTTCGTTGACTTCTTCGTTGACCTTCGTTGACCTTCTGATCTAAAAAAACAAAATTAGATTTTAGCTTTTCATTGGCGAACTAATTGAGTGACCCAATAATCAAATTCTTAAAATTTCAGGTCAATTGGATGCAAATTGATGATTTTATGTGACACTGGCCTTTGACCTTTTGACCTAATTAATTTGCCTTCTCCATCTTCTCATAATAAAGCTTTCTTTAAAATTTGATGACAAAACTCAAATAGTAAATTGAAATTTCAGGTCAATTGGATGAAAATTTAAGATTTTACATGACGCTGACCTTTGACCTTTTGACCTTTTTACAAATGTATTAATTTTCTTTTTCCATATTATCATAATAAAGCTTTCTTTAAAAGTTGATGACAAAACTCAAATAGTAAATTGAAATTTCAGGTCAATTGGATGAAAATTGATGATGTTATGCAACCTTGACATTTGACCTTTTGATCTAACAAAAAAACAATCGACTCCTATCTCTTGATTAGTGAACCAATTCAGTGACCCAATATGCAAATTCTCTACATTTCAGGTCAATCGGTCTTTTCAGGTCAACCGGGTGATAATTGGTGATTTTACGCAACCTTTACCTTTGACCTTCTGATCTAAAAAATAATCAACTTCTTGCTTTTTATTGGTGAACCAATTGTGTGACCAATATTCAAATTCTTCAAATTTCAGGTCAATTGGCCGAAAATTGATGACATTATGCAACCTTGACATTTGACCTTTTGATCTAAAAGAAGAACAAACACAATAGACTCCTATCTTTTGATTAGTGAACCAATTCAGTGACCCAATATGCAAATTCTCTACATTTCAGGTCAATCGGGTGAAAATTGGTGATTTTACGCAACATTGACCTTCGTTGACCTTCTGATCTAAAAAAAATAATCAGATTTTAGCTTTTGATTGGCGAACTAATTGAGTGACCCAATAATCAAATTCTTAAAATTTCAGGTCAATTGGATGAAAATTGATAGTTTTATGTGACACTGGCCTTTGACCTTTTGACCTAATTAATTTGCCTTCTTCATCTTCTCATAATAAAGCTTTCTTTAAAATTTGATAACAAAACTCAAATAGTAAATTGAAATTTCAGGTCAATTGGATGAAAATTTATGATTTTACATGACTGACCTTTGACCTTTTGACCTTTTTACAAATTTATTAATTTTCTTTTTCCGTATTATCATAATAAAGCTTTCTTTAAAATTTGATTACAAAACTCAAATAGTAAATTGAAATTTCAGGTCAATTGGATGAAAATTGATGATGTTATGCAACCTTGGCATTTGACCTTTTGATCTAACAAAAAAACAATCGACTCCTATCTCTTGATTAGTGAACCAATTCAGTGACCCAATATGCAAATTCTCTACATTTCAGGTCAATCGGTCTTTTCAGGTCAATCGGGTGAAAATTGGTGATTTTATGCAACCTTGACCTTTGACCTTCTGATCTAAAAAAAATTAATCAACTTCTAGCTTTTGAATGGCGAACTAATTATTGAGTGACCCAATAATCAAATTCTTAAAATTTCAGGTCAATCGGATGAAAATTGATGATTTTATGTGACACTGGCCTTTGACCTTTTGACCAAGTTATTAATTTGCCTTCTCCATATTCTCATAATAATAATAATAATAATAATAATTCATTTATTTTGTATAGCGCTTTTCAAGAAGCCCAAAGGCGCTTTGACAGAGTGGAAAACATAATGCATAACAATACATGAAAACAACAATTGCAAAAAGACAAGAATCAATAGGGAAATATTTAAAGCAAAAGGAGGGAGAAGGAGAAGAGATAGTCAGGGGTTAAATGCTGTGGGTTGAATGTTGAATGCAGTGTTGAACAGGTGGGTCTTTAGTGATGTTTTGAATGTGGTGAGTGAGGAGGAGTCTCTGATGGTGTGAGGTAGTGAGTTCCAGAGGGTGTGAGCAGCGATGGAGAAGGCCCTGTCCCCCCAGGATCTGAATTTGGTCCGGATGGGGGGGGGGGGGTCAGGAGGTTGGTACCAGCAGAGCGGAGGTTGCGGGGGTTGCGGGTGGGATTCTCATAATAAAGCTTTCTTTAAAATTTGATGACAAAACTCAAATAGTAAATTGAAATTTCAGGTCAATTGGATGAAAATGTATGATTTTACGTGATGCTGACCTTTATCCTTTTGACCTTTTGACAAATGTATTAATTTTCTTTTTCCGTATTATCATAATAATGCTTTGGTGAAAATGTCATGGCAATACCTCAAATGGTAAAGAAAAAAGTTACGGCCCAGACACATACACAGACAGCCAGACAGACAGACAAGACAGACAGACAAGACAGACAGACAGACAGACACACACAGAAGTGATTACAAAACCCCGTCTCCTGCTGTGCAGTGGACGGGCTAATGAAATGTTAGAAAACCTAAATTGTGGTTTTGTACTCCTCGGGTGTCTAACAAACTCTGGGGTACTCAGCCTCATGTCCATCCTAGAGATGGCAAATCTCGTGACGCAACGTCCTGCCAACGAAAACAGCAAGCGGACACTTACTGTCGGGTCGAGAATGAAACGCACTCTAAACAGCTGACAGGTAAGTGCGCTGTCAGGTCCTATATGCACCATCTTGTCAGATCCCACCTTTCAGCGTTGGCTCAGGTCAACTTCGATGTAACGTTGGTGACCTTGCCCTGTTCTGGCGGGATCCCTCAGTTGGTATCATGATTGCTATTGAACTGTCTAATCTGGGGTTGATCCGCCGGTGTGAGACAGCAACTGCTGTGCTGGTGCAGTGCCAACGTAAAATCCGCTGCACCATCTGTCAACTGGGAGGAGCAACTGGGAAGGACTATTTTTGTATACAGGTTCAGGGCTCGTAAAAGAGCTAGAAAACTCAACAAATCAGCACGCAACAGGACAAAATGATCATGAGACAGGATGGATAGAGTGGGAAACCCTCAGGAAAGGAAATCTGGAAATTTGGAATAAGTGGACTTGGGGTTGGGTGAGGAGTTAACGAGGGTAGAAAATATCATGGTTTCTGATTGGGGATGATCTGAGATGCTGGGGAACAGCTGTTTTGAAGACCTGCTTGTAACGGGTGACCACAACAAAACGGTACCGACATTACCTCTAATACCTTCCTCCATATTAATGATATCCTCTTGCTTTTTGCAGGTGCACAAAGTGGAATCCACAGATTTAGACTTCCTCAAATAGCCCAATTTTTTTTCCAACATGTTGTGAACAACTAAAGAAAATTCGTTTTCAGTCACAACCTACCAGAAGACGAAATTCTTCAAGAAGACTCAAACTGACTTCAGGGTTAGATGCTTAAGGACGTTTACTGACGAAGGGCACAATCCATAGATGATCTCAAAACAGAAACTAGAACGTTTTTTTTTTTTTTGTTGTTTTTTTTTCAATACTGAATCGAGGCTCGTGAAAGAGCTGACAACCACGAGGGAAAGACAGCACAGGGGGACCACGAGGGAAAGACAGCACAGGGGGACCACGAGGGAAAGACAGCACAGGGGGACCACGAGGGAAAGACAGCACAGGGGGAAACATTCATTAAAACACATTCAACAAAAAGACATCCAGGAACACAGCACAGGGGGACCACGAGGGAAAGACAGTACAGGGGGAAACATTCATTAAAACACATTCAACAAAAAGACATCCAGGAACACAGTACAGGCGGACCACGAGGGAAAGACAGCACAGGGGGAAACATTCATTAAAACACATTCAACAAAAAGACATCCAGGAACACAGCACAGGGGGACCACGAGGGAAAGACAGTACAGGGGGAAACATTCATTAAAACACATTCAACAAAAAGACATCCAGGAACACAGCACAGGGGGACCACGAGGGAAAGACAGTACAGAGGGAAACATTCATTAAAACACATTCAACAAAAAGACATCCAGGAACACAGCACAGGGGGACCGCGAGGGAAAGACAGTACAGGGGGAAACATTCATTAAAACACATTCAACAAAAAGACATCCAGGAACACAGCACAGGGGGACCACGAGGGAAAGACAGTACAGGGGGAAACATTCATTAAAACACATTCAACAAAAAGACATCCAGGAACACAGCACAGGGGGACCACGAGGGAAAGACAGTACAGGGGGAAAGATTCATTAAAACACATTCAACAAAAAAACATCCAGGAACACAGCACAGGGGGACCACGAGGGAAAGACAGTGCAGGGGGAAACATTCATTAAAACACATTCAACAAAAAGACATCCAGGAACACAGCACAGGGGGACCACGAGGGAAAGACAGTACAGGGGGAAACATTCATTAAAACACATTCAACAAAAAGACATCCAGGAACACAGCACAGGGGGACCGCAAGGGAAAGACAGTACAGGGGGAAACATTCATTAAAACACATTCAACAAAAAAACATCCAGGAACACAGCACAGGGGGACCTCGAGGGAAAGACAGTACAGGGGGAAACATTCATTAAAACACATTCAACAAAAAAACATCCAGGAACACAGCACAGGGGGACCGCGAGGGAAAGACAGTACAGGGGGAAACATTCATTAAAACACATTCAACAAAAAAACATCCAGGAACACAGCACAGGGGGACCGCGAGGGAAAGACAGTACAGGGGGAAACATTCATTAAAACACATTCAACAAAAAGACATCCAGGAACACGATTCGGTAGAGTGCATATCTCCACCAGGCTGAACAGTTTGTTTTGTATCCAAATAAAAAAAAACACCTTTAGAGGCCATTTTTCCCCCGCAAGCGGGGGTTGGCCTTTTTCGGGAACTGTGGTTGTTGTTGTTTTTCGGTCCCCTTTTTGAAGCAATGTTTTACGGCCGGATGCCCTTCCTGACGCCAACCCTTTTTGCCGCCTTTAACGACAAGCAGGGAATTACCAGTGAACTGGTACTCAATTAGCCGACCTCGGAAGGGATGACAGGCTGAGTCAACCCCCCTGGCGTTAATTCAGCGATTGACCGGGATTCGAACCCAGGATCCTAGGATCCTAACCCGGCACCCTAGCCGCTAGCCCAACACCAGGGACTCCAGGGACCAGGGACCAGGAACTTGTTTTGTATCCAAATGATAGGCCGAATCTGGATTCGGACCTGAAACAAAATCTAATCGCTTGTTCTTGTCACCTAACCAACCCATCCACCAAGTTTAGTCATAACTCCTCCACAACTTTTAAAAATATTGTTGCGGATATGAGGACTGTATTTTTTTTTGATTGTGTGCTTTATTATTATTATTATTGTTATTCTGCTCCCCCTGCCTCCGGAGCTGTGTAAAGGTCAAAGGGCGTCCCATAATTAGTCCATAGAGCACCCACACCACAGCTAATCATAGAATACCCCTGTTCAACAGTTATATCTTATTATGTGTTTTTAGGGTAAGGCTGTGTCTCCCATTAATTGAAATACTCCATTGCACCAGTGAAAGAGATAGATTCCCTTCATTCCCATTCCCAAAACCTCCATTCCCCCTTTTCGTCAATTGCCAACTGCATTTTGGGCGGTTTTCCCTTCATCCGCCATTGACCACGAGGCAGGGTTGGGGAAGAAAGGCGGGTCCCCACCTCGTCATAGAGGGGAGGAGTGAACCAGCCCTTGCCGACCAACCCAGAACGAGGGGTTGGCTTTAGAGGGCGGAGAGAGAACGTTTTGGGGAGGTTCGCAAAGGGTCAAGGGTGGGGCTTATATAACCCGAGGCAGAGGCCCCCAGAGAGAGTCGAGGAGGGAGGAGATCAGAAGACAGAAAGGCCTTGAGTTGGACTAAGCAAGAGAGGAAGTTGTTGGACTGGGTGGGACTAAGGAAGAGAGAGAAAGAGTCCTGAAGCTTGTGAGGGAAGGAGAGAGAACCCGTCACACCAACCCCCCACCAGCCGCGTTGGCTCCACCAAGCGTTCACCTCCACCAAAGCTCCACCAAGTTCCACGTTGGCTCCACCAAGCGTTCACCTCCACCAAGGCTCCACCAAGCTCCGCGTTGGCTCCCCCAAGCGTTCACCTCCACCAAAGTTCCACCAAGCTCCGCGTTGGCTCCACCAAGCGTTCACCTCCAGCCATCCACCTCCTGCGATTCCTGTCAGCATTCCCCGCGTGAGTCTGTCTTTTGTTTGTTCTGTCCTGGGTTAATTAAGACTGTAGGTAAGCTAGTATTTTCACTGTGTCACCTGCGTCTTATGTGCTGTAAATAAACGTGACTGCTTTCTTTTTGCTTATGTGTGTAAATAGTAAATAAATTTAGTAGTATTTCCAAACCTTTCTTTGCCTTCGTCTTCCTCTTTGCATTCGTCGTTTTAGTCTTTTCCCTCATTGAGCAGCCGCGGTGCAATCCGGCCAACGTTTGGGTGGAATCGGGTTCTAATCGGGGAATAACTGTTCGGTCGCGGTAATACCAACCGCTCGGTAAAATAACATCTTTAACCGCGTCCGCAACAATTGGTGTCGAGGAGTGGGATACGAGGCCCGAAGCGCGCTTAACGCGCTCAAAATTACAAGCAGCTGGAAATTTGTTTTGTGTTGTAAAGAAAAAACCCGAATTTTGAAATCGCGCCATGGCTGGTCAAGGCGATCGGATGCCGGTGGGTGAGCTAGAGATAGACAGGGTGGAATCGACCCAGGACCTCGGGGAAATGTATATGGAGGATGTGGTTGAGGGGGTATCAGACGCGCAAAATGGCGCTCTCGCGCACGAGGTAACAGGCGCGCAAAATGGCGCCTTTGCGCACGCGGTTACAGCGGCACCAAATCTAGCTGCGCCCGTGACCGTAGCAGCGCCACTGGTGGATTGGAATCTCTTTATGATCTAAATGAAGGCCCTTATGGACAAGAATAGTGAGCGATTGGAGGGCCAAATGGGGCTAATGAGGGATGAAGCGAGGGCTCAGAGTGAGCAATTGGGGGTAATGAGGGACGAAGCGAGGAGTACCGGTGAGGGGTTAGACAAGAAATTTGGGAAGTTAGACAATAATTTTGAGGGGTTAGACAACGGGATAAAAGAGGTTAAAAATGGGTTAATGGGGTTAGAAAATAGGATGGAAGACAAATTGCGGGAAATAGGGGAGCAATCCGCCCGGGAAATCGAACAGATGGGGAACCAGATAGAGGAAGTGAAAATCGGGTTAGAAAGTAAATTGGATGCTCAGAGGGATGAATTGGGACAGATGAGGGTAGCATCTACAAAAGAGAGGGAGGAGATGAAAGAGGAGATACGACGAGGTGTAAGTGAGGAGGTCTCGGGGCTACGCGAGGAGGTAAAGCGAGGTGAGAAGCGTATGGAGAAAGAGGTGAGAAATGGGACGGCAAAGCTACAAGGGGGAATAGAAGATCTGACGGAGGAGGTGGAACAGCTGACAGAGGGACAGATGGAGTTAGTGGAGCAGGTTCAAAGGAACACTGCAGTACTAGGAGGGTTAAAGGCGACACAAAAAGAAATTAAAAATGACTTGATAGCGACACAGAGGCAATGTCAGATGGTACGTGAGGGACTGACAATGAGGTTGGACGAGGTGACAGAGGTAATGGAGACAAAGGACCGGCAGGTGAGGATGCACATAGAGACGGTCACGGTAGCCTTAGAGGACGAACTTGAGGAGACGCACCGGGAAATAAAAGAGGTGAAGCAAAAATTAGAGGAAGTGGAAGAAGAGGTGAGTGAAATTAAGAAGAGACGGACAGAAACTAAAAGAGAAATCCAGGAGGAGGTGATGGAATTGGTACAAAATCGGTGCTCAACTCATAATGTGATGCTCACTAACCAAATAAAGAGTTTGCACGTGGCAAAGGAGGTGCGGAGACGAGGTGCCAAGGTGAGTGGCGATATAATCGGAAATGTACATGATGTGAGGGGAGCTTCAGTCGGCTTGGGGGTTGTTGTGGACCCGGGTGTTCATGAGAGGCCGTTGGTGAAGTGTGCGACAGGTCTGGTGTGCGAAAAACGAGGTGTGCGAGAATGTCCGACCATGGGGTGTGTGAGGAAAAAGTGCACGCCAAGGAGTGAGTGTGCTGTCGAGAGTGAGGCGGTCGTAGCGCGTGTGCGAGGGGGCACATGGAAGCGCGGTGTGGTGAGTGTTACAGAGGATGTAACGAGAGAGTGTACACCTGGGGTGAGTGTTACAGAGGATGTAACGAGAGAGTGTACACCTGTGGTGAGTGTTACAGAGGGTGTAACGGGAGAGTGTGCGTGAGAAAGGTGTGTAATGGACAGGGGCATGAGGAAAGAGTGCGCTGTCAAGAATGGAGGTGAAAGTAGTGAGAGTGACACGGAGCGTGAGTTGGTTGTGACAGGGGAGCGAGGATGTACACCTGGAATGGAAGGATGCACACCTGGAGTGGTAGAGCGTGTGTGGGAATGCACACTTGAGTTGGTAGTGAGGCACGTGGTTGGGTGTGCGAGTGAGAGCACACCTGTGATTGTCACAGAGGAGGTGACCGAGAAGTGAGCGCGAAGAGGTGTGTTGGTGAGGTGTGCGAGCGACGAATGCGTGCAAAGATGTTCGGTGGTCAGGTGTGTGACCAAGTCTGTGAGCGGAATGAGTGTACCTGGGTGTGTTAGAGAAGGTACGACCAAGAGCAGGGAGATGGCTGGATGTATGAGCAAGAAAGGGGTAGCGTATGCGTGTAAGCATGCAGGTGAGGCATCGACGGTAACCGGGTTAGCGGTTAGAGCGACTTTTAGCCGAATCGGGCCCTCGGTGCGCGCCGGGCAGCTTCGCGTGCCGCGAGAACCAGCGGGGATCCGAGCCACGGCGGGTTCGAAAGGACCGCCGTACGCGATCCACGCTGGGCCTCGCTTGGAACGGTCGCGTCCGTGTTCAACTAGGCGGAACGGGCAGCCCGATTGGAAGGGTCGTCATGGCGACCACCTTTTGTTGAGACGTTCCGGCAGGTCGAGATCGGGCCATTGGACGGCTCGGTGCTGAGATGGTGCGTGGGATCTCGGCCCGGGTAAGCCCCCGTCCCGGCCCCGAATGCGGGACGTATCCAGCCGCTGGCACAAAACAACCCGCATTCATTGCTCGGCTGTACGAAGCCGAGCTTTAGAAGGGAATCGGCGCACCGAGAGGATCTAATAAGTAGACGGATGATGATAATCGTGATAGTGGTTTTGATCCAAAATTTAGAAAAGTGAATAGAATTGGCAGTAAATAGAAAATTTTTGATTTATTGAATTTGGACGAGCAAAATTTATAGTGAGAGACCCCCGATGTGGTGGGATGGCAAATCCACCATCCCTCACGGAGGGGGGGCAAAGGAGCACTAGGTTTATGGGGTTTATGGCAGTGAAAACTAGCCCGGGTGGGTTAGGATATTGTGTGTAGGGACCTAGAAGATGACATTAGATAACGTTAAGGTTAGTTAGTGACAAGGATACCTGTAGTGGGGACGCAGGTAGATTAGTGTGGATGATAATGACGAGGGAGCGCAATAGTTTAAAGGGACGACTGGGAAGCGCAAGTTTCAGAGGGGAGTAGTTAGCTGAGATGATGCCGTGTGTTTGAGGATTGAACAGGTGAGATTGAACAGGTGTGATTAAACAGGTGTGATTGCACAGGTGTGCAACTGAACAGGTGAATGGAGCAGTGTATGAGTGAGTGATAGTAATGGGTATTGTGCTGACCAAATGGTCCAGGAAGAGAAGGAGGGTGCAGGTGGCACCAGGTGTGATTGCACAGGTGTGCAACAACAGGTGAATGGAGAACAGGTGTATGGAAGACATGGAGTGTGGAATATCTGGAGTATTGGAATGGATGGTCGTGGAGTGAGTATGGTGGAAATTGTGGAGTGGAGTGGATGGTGCGGAGGTGTGAATGGGGGAAGAGTGGACCCCCATCACGAATACCCGGGGCGGGTAGTGTAAGTGTTAGGTAGAGGGTACAGGTAAATTGTGGTTGGATATTGGCATCTGTGGTGCGGGTGGAAGAATGGTGATTGGATGGGTGCATTAGTGTTGTGGAAATGGCTGGGCGTGTAGCCTGTTAGTGTGTGTAGTTGGTTGGGCACTCCACCACTGTGAGGATGTCGGCCAGGTGAGGCCGCAGGTGGGCTCTGGGAGCCGGTAGTTGTTGTGGATGGGGCCCGAGGATCCGGAGGACGGACCCGGGTAGCCCAGTGCCAGAGGGCACCAGTGGGGTGACAGAGCCAGGAGGGGCCTTCCCCAGTTAGATAGGTTAGGGTGAGGAGCTAGGTAAGCTCGGGTGGCAACTACAGTGGTGGAGGTGTGCAGGTGGGTAGACCTGCTGGGAGAGATACACGCCCCAGTCCTGAAATTGTGCAAGGGCACCGGGAGATGAATCGGGGGAGTGAGACCCCAAATTGAGAAGCACCACAGTTTGGTCAATGGGAATTGGTTTTTAGAACCCATAGTGTAAGTGGCCAATGGATTGGCAGGGAAAGACCCCGGGTAGTGTAAAGTGTGTTAATGTCATTTAGAGGATTGTTAGGATTGGAGTCTCCTCACACCATCTACATCCACTCACCTGAGGTGACAGGTACTCCACACCATGCCATGTTTTGATTATTTTTTACTGTGCAAATGTTTGGAATGTGAGATGCATCATGACGTGGGTGTGACATTGTGCTTGATGTTCCATCTCTTCCTCCTTATGAGGATTGATGATGAATTGGGTGATGGCAAATTTTGTTTAGAGGGATTGTGGTGACAAATTTGGTATAGAGGAAATATGGGGAGACGTGACAGTAGCGACGGATTGGTAATGTGTAGATTTTGTACATATGGGGTAAGGGCAAGGGTAGTGTAGGTGACAGGGGGGTGACGTACGGTAGGGACGAGCTTTCTCACTTCGCCCTCCGTACGCATTTCGCCTTGCATTGCCTTATTGATGTGTACCCTTGTGACCTTACCCCTCGCTCATTTGTCTCTTTTGTCTCCCACAAGACCTGTGCGCCATTGGGCGCCGAGGGGAGCGTGCGTGAGTCGGCCATTGTGCGCCCGGCACTCTCAGAACCAGCTGTCTGCATCGATGCACCACATTATGGACCACATGCCTGTGGCCGAGCACCACTGATGGACCCCATGGGTTGGGGCATGGCCCCTCTGCTGGAACCGGCCATGAGGGCCCGAAATCTTGCTGGCGGACCTGGGCCACAGGGCACCGATGCCCCACAGGTGAACCACACGTAGTCGGCCCTGTGGGCCATAAATAAAATAAAATAAAAAGGACACATTGGGTGCAAGTTTTAATACAAATAGGCCGCCAGTAAGAACATGAAAGAAAGACAACATCTGGAAGAACAAATAATAATAACCAGCAGAGGGAGCCGAAGAGCAAGAGATCACCTGCAGGGTTAGGGGTTGTTGGTTTTATTTTCTTGAACAATGGTGACTGCACCGATTGGTGCTTGGGTGTGTATTGGTGCGTTTTTGGGTGCTTTAATGGTGCATTGATGCAGAGCAGACTGTCTCCCCCCCCAGAAAGAACAATTACAGGTCCTGGGTTAGTCTTGTAAATAAAAGCAGAGTCTTTGTAAATAATGCTCCCCACCGTCAGTGTGTAGTTTGAAGACCATTCCGCAATTCGGTTAACTGTGGGCGTAAGTCTGATAGGCAGGGTGCAATGGAGCAGCGGGACACATTTATTTATGTTTTAAAAAACTGTCGCACTCAGGGTCAGGTTAAAAGTAGAGGGAACTACACCTACGTGTCACACTAAATAAAAGTTGTAGGCCCGGGTCGTGCCTAAGAGGAGGAGGGTGCAGTGTTGCGGATATGAGGACTGTATTTTTTTTTGATTGTGTGCTTTATTATTATTATTATTGTTATTCTGCGCCCCCTGCCTCCGGAGCTGTGTAAAGGTCAAAGGGCGTCCCATAATTAGTCCATAGAGCACCCACACCACAGCTAATCATAGAATACCCCTGTTCAACAGTTATATCTTATTATGTGTTTTTAGGGTAAGGCTGTGTCTCCCATTAATTGAAATACTCCATTGCACCAGTGAAAGAGATAGATTCCCTTCATTCCCATTCCCAAAACCTCCATTCCCCCTTTTCGTCAATTGCCAACTGCATTTTGGGTGGTTTTCCCTTCATCCGCCATTGACCACAAGGCAGGGTTGGGGAAGAAAGGCGGGTCCCCACCTCGTCATAGAGGGGAGGAGTGAACCAGCCCTTGCCGACCAACCCAGAACGAGGGGTTGGCTTTAGAGGGCGGAGAGAGAACGTTTTGGGGAGGTTCGCAAAGGGTCAAGGGTGGGGCTTATATAACCCGAGGCAGAGGCCCCCGGAGAGAGTCGAGGAGGGAGGAGATCAGAAGACAGAAAGGCCTTGAGTTGGACTAAGCAAGAGAGGAAGTTGTTGGACTGGGTGGGACTAAGGAAGAGAGAGAAAGAGTCCTGAAGCTTGTGAGGGAAGGAGAGAGAACCCGTCACACCAACCCCCCACCAGCCGCGTTGGCTCCACCAAGCGTTCACCTCCACCAAAGCTCCACCAAGCTCCACGTTGGCTCCACCAAGCGTTCACCTCCACCAAGGCTCCACCAAGCTCTGCGTTGGCTCCACCAAGCGTTCACCTCCACCAAAGCTCCACCAAGCTCCGCGTTGGCTCCACCAAGCGTTCACCTCCAGCCATCCACCTCCTGCGATTCCTGTCAGCATTCCCCGCGTGAGTCTGTCTTTTGTTTGTTCTGTCCTGCGTTAATTAAGACTGTAGGTAAGCTAGTATTTTCACTGTGTCACCTGCGTCTTATGTGCTGTAAATAAACGTGACTGCTTTCTTTTTGCTTATGTGTGTAAATAGTAAATAAATTTAGTAGTATTTCCAAACCTTTCTTTGCCTTCGTCTGCCTCTTAGCATTCGTCGTTTTAGTCTTTTCCCTCATTGAGCAGCCGCGGTGCGATCCGGCCAACGTTTGGGTGGAATTGGGTTCTAATCGGGGAATAACTGTTTGGTCGCGGTAATACCAACCGCTCGGTAAAATAACATCTTTAACCGCGTCCGCAACAATATGATGTTATATTTCGTTTATCACCGGATCTCTCAAATGTGAAGAATCATTTAAATAATTTAATTCTCGTATCCGAATCCATATTCAGATCTTTACCAAAATCTAATCATTTCGTCCTTGTCAGATGCGCTGCATCTCTGCCAAATTTCGTCCGAATCCGTCTACAACTTTTTGAGATATATTGTTCAAAGACAGACAGACAGACAAACAGACAGGGGTGTAAAACATAAGCTCCATCCACCTTCGGTGGCATCGGTAATAACTGACATTCTTATCTATCACTGCAGTCGAATGTGTGAGAGTAATAAACAATTTCCCCCTTTCGAATCCAAGTGTACCTCAGGCCGACTCCGGAGCATGTGCTTTAACCTCAATTAAATAAATGGCATTAACTATATCCATCTGAAGCTTTCTATTCCAAATTCCAAATGTCCAAGTATTCCAAGCAAATGTGTACCAAAGAAAGTCATCTATATATATATCGTCGCGTTCCTGGCGATTAAAATCTTTCCAAGGAACGGATAGCCGAACAAGCTGTTACTCAAGGAGTTCATAAAATGTAGCAGAGTTAATACACCCAGGTGGGGGGGGGGGGGGAGAAGGGGGGGGAAGAGGAGGAGGAGGAGGGTGCTGAAGAGCACTTACCTGAATGGATCCCACCGGCAGACTCCAAACCCTGCAGAAAGTAACTCACACGAAACGGATTTAAAATGTTCAAAAAGAAACAGGTTTATTAAAAGAAATGGCAGTAACAAAATAAAACACGGTCAAATAAACTCCTAAATTGGGACGTCCCCACAACAGACTTGAAACACGGACGCAGGGAAAGGTAAAATAGCTGGAAAATAATCGTGTGTGTGGGTGCACTTAACTCTGATCACTGGTGGGGTCTCGCCAGGGGTCGTCAAGGTCGTTGGCAGGAACCGCCCGGTCCTTGGCGGGAACCGCTTCTCCCACGTTGCTAGGCCTCCGCACGCCCTCGCTCACTAGGCCGCACCCGCGTGCAACAGGCCTTCTGCGCGAATCGAAGGGGCCGTGTGCAACTAGCTCCTCCAGCCGGGCCTGTCCCCGTAGTCCCCGGTGGGAAGCTGCAGCCCTCGGTCCGCGGCCCTGCCATTTTCCTCTGCCAGGGGTGTCTCCGAACACGGCCGGTCCAATCGCTTCCTTGAGCCCGTGGTCCAAGCACGATTGTTCGCTTTATTGTCCAGAATGAGAGAGACAAATGCCAACTGCCACGATCCAGACCAGACACAGAGAGCAGAGAGAAGCGAAGAGAAGAAGCGAGAGAAGAGAAGAGGTGAGAGCAAAATGTCCACTAGCGCGTCCTTTTATCACCCATGACTTCACGTCATCGACCGTGCTTCGCCAATCGGCGAGTCCCTTCTTACCAGTCCTCCTGTCAATCAAGAACCCTGTCCAACCACGGCTCCTCGGGGCATGGCCTCGGCCTGCCTATCCTGTGTGTGCCTCCCAAGTTGGGTTTGTCAGCTGTAGGGCTCAATGCATGACTTCCGGCAGGTTTTTATTAATGAGTGTTTAAATGTGGGATTCTAGCCCATACGTTTCTATGGTACGGTGCCAAAAGAGACAAAGGAATATATACAGAGGTAACGACGTACAAGGGATAATTTTACCCATAATCCCTGAGCTAATTAGCACAAGAGCCACCCTTCAGATGGCCACACGTAACACTTAATCCGAACACACGACCTACCGGATCCCTAATTATTACATGGTGGTTCTTCTTCTTCACGACAATCGGAGCATGCTAATTTATGCAAATCTACCTGAACTAAAGTAATCACTGCCGATCCCCTACAAACGTAACAATATCTATATATCTATATATATATATCTATATATATATATATATATATATATATATATATATATATATATATATATATATATATATATATATATATATATATATATATATATATATATATACATATATGTATATATATATATATATGTATATATATATATATATATATATATATATATATATATATATATATATATATATATATATATATATATATATATATATATATATATATATATATAACCAAAAAACATGGTCTGTGAAGCCATGTGACTATATGTCGATTAATTACACACTATTTGAATTTCAGTTGCACCCTGACTACACGTACGTCTATTAATTACGTACAATTGGAATGTACCTTTTGACCCTTTAGACTGATGATACCTTTAGACTTTTGAAGACACTTTAGACGCCATGAGACATTTACATGCTTTAGACCCCTTACACCCCTCTATACCTTCAGATCCCTTAAGACCTTATAGACCCCTAGGATACCCTAAAACCTTAATTCCTTGAAGCCCCCTAAGACCATTAAGACCCTCCAAATGCCCCTAAAGATTGCCAATACACTTAAGGCCCTTTATGACTCTTAATTAAGCTCCCCAAGATCATCTAGACCCCTAAGACTCCTAAAGACCCGAAGATCGTTAAGACCCTGAAGACCCGTATGACTCCAAAGACTGCTGATACTCATAAGACCATTTATACGTCAAAGCCCCATATAATCCCAAGACCTTTCAAGAGCCTAAAGAACCCTAAGACCCTTAAGACCCTCAAAACTCTTTAACATTCCTCAAGACCACTAAGACCCTCAAGTCCCTCAAGAACCCTTTTACCTTTAAGATCCGTTCAACACTTTAGACACCTTTATATCCCTTCACCCTTTAGACCTTTACACCACTTAATTACCTTTCGATCCCTTGGACATGAACACCATTTAGACCCCTTACACTTTTCAGAAAGATTAGAGAGCTTGGACCCATGGCCATTTAGACTTTTAGACCACTTGCACCTTTTTAGATTACAAATAAATCATATCACCAATATTACAAATACATTTGTACAAAAAAATGTTTGCATTATGATTGGTGTACATCATGACAACACAGCAACTCATGTACAGTCAGGTCATTATCCTCAGTTAAAACAAGCCCGTGCCTCTGTAAAACAAAGGTTTATTACATTGTATGAGTATGGATTTTGTGTGCTCACCCTCTTTATTGTGGACATTGAGGAAAACAATATCTGCCAATAAGTGTGGACAAACGACTGGAAGTCTCGTCAAATCTTCTTCTTCGGAGCCATCTATTGCGCAGACAAATAAGGAGGGGTTGTTGATCTTCCCCCTGTCTTATCCGGTACACGATGGAACAGACACCTTTTCACACTATTTTGGAGATTTACGATTGAGAGAGACATGGCTGCCTTCATAAAATGGACAGATTTACTGGAGTCACATTTGTGCTTAAAGATGCAATGTTCTTCAAACAAGGAAAAATTCAATTGTTGACGTGTATGGTGTGGTTGAGTACCGTAATCATTTATACTGAGTAGCAGCGAGTTATTGGAAAACCCCATTGAAAGTGAGCGAAGCTATCTGATTACAGGTTGACCTGTGAAGGACCTATGGAGTCGGGAATAAAGAACAATTTATCACAAATGCTCGATGCTCAAGAAAAAACCGTATTATCTTTCTTGAGGCATCTCCACACATCGTACGATAATTCACCAAATGTCTGTCTGTCCGTCTGTTCCCAGGTACTAGTCAGGTTCACTGTGTTAACAAATATAATTTCGTTCAAAATTTTGGGAGATTAGCAAACGTGTACATTTTTGGAATCATCAGAGCATGGAGAATCCGAAAATCAATGTTGGCATTTGCACAGACAAAGATTTTGGATTTTCAAAATGGCCGCCATAAAATACATATTTTGCGCTATCTCGGCTTCTACGCAACCTAGAAACTTAATTAAATATGCTAATCCTATGTTTTGTGGGTCAAGGAATCCAATAAAGGCCTCAAAATAGTGCTCAGGATTATAGAAAAGCAACAAACAAAGGTAATTGAAAACCATTGTCTTTATATTTGTGATATAACTGTATTACATAATACATGATATTGCAAGTCCTTTGAAGTTATAGGTATGGGTTTATAAAGCAAGAAGGCAGCCTTGTTAGTATCAGATTGAACTATAAGTCCTATACACAGGATCTACGAGGTCTATACCGTTCATGAATATGCTTTTACAGATCTTCATCACTGTCCTGAGTGTCATTTTCGCAAAGGTGTCTACGCAAATGCCAACATTAATTTTTGGATTCCTCATGCTCTGAATATTCCAAAAATGTATAGTTTTGCTAATCTCCAAAAATTTTGAACGAAAAAACATAGTGAACCTGACTATACCGCAAAAACGGCTGAACCGATCACAACGAAATTTTGGGCAGGTAAACCTGGGACCCCCTGGTATGGAGTAAAATAGGCTTTATTGTTTTTCCAATTTTTCCCCCAATTTTTACAATTTCCAATTTTTCCAATTTTCCAGTTTTTCCAAAGCCCCTGGAGTAAAATAGGCTATATAGTTTTTCAATTTTTTCCCCCAATTTTCCAATTTTTCCAATTTCCAATTTTTCCAATTTTCCAGTTTTTCCAAAGCCCCTGGATTAAAATAGGATATATAGGTTTTCAAAATTTTTCCCCAATTTTCCAATTTTTCCAATTTTCCAGTTTTTCCAAACACGATGGAATAATATTTACCGATATGAACAGTGATGTGGCTTTTATTGAAATTCTACAAATACTGTTTAGATTTTGATGATTTGCGTGTGATATGATTTAACGGATATTTATATAAATCGTTTAAAATAAAATAAAAAGCCTTCAATTTCTGATATTTTTCCTTTTCATTTGGGCCTCCCAATTGAAGCCCCGCCCATAGGGCGGGTACCGTTGCTAGTTTGGCTGATTGTCCGTGGAAGACACAACTTACATTCACTTTTTTAACCGTCTGAATTTGATCACACATATTGTCCATAATTCGCACATGAAGCGAGAAGATTGGGAATTGGTTCACTTTCTGTCTGTGTGTCTGTCTGTCTGCCTAGAGACATCAGTAGAGGCTCGAGGAACAACTTTATTTCAATTCAATCTTACAATTTGAACCTGAATCGGAACATGAATCGGAAAATGAACCTGTAGTTTAGCAGTACTTTAGCTTTGAATTTGGCAAATTGTATGGAATCCCGTACCAATCGGGCATCCACAAAGAGGAGCAAGGTCATTTATTTAGTCGTTTGTCTGCCTGTTTGGCAGTAAAAAAATGGAAAATCATTCCAAACAGGAAACTGTCTAAAAGGACCTCATAAACGACACAAACAAAAGACACGAAGAGCAAATGTAACGTGTTAGATAAGGTGCTGTAAAAGACGCTGCATCAACGGCGGTACAATTCCTAAAAATAAAATTTCCAACCTTTAAAAACTTAATTTCATTTAAATTGAATTATATACGTGAACACTAGAACACAAATCACCTTCTTTGCACTTACAAAAACCTGTCATTTAGCAGTATTTCGACAAAATATTACGTCATCTCGACCAATCAAATTTGCCACTCGCAGACTCTGCTCTGCCCATGTCCTTGTTTTTTTCAAGACTGCTCGTGGCAAGGTGTTCTCTGAACTCCCAAGCTTGTTTTTTGTGTTCCCGGTTAATTTATATAAAATACAATCGGAAGCTGTGGTGCATCTAACGTGCAGACATAATAACTATAAGCCTTTGTATGGTAGGTGAAGACCCAGTGGTATCATGGTTATAGTGTCCACTCTGAGTCTAAGGTTGGTGGTTCAAACCCCAGCTGAGTCATACCAAAGATTTTATTAATAGTACGTGCTGCTTCCTTGCTGAGACTGAGCCTTGAAAAGGATAGAGCACGAACAAATAGCGCTGGGAAGGCAATGGCAAACCACCCAGTGTAACCCTTGCCAAGAAACTGCTTCGGCAGAGCCCACTCTCTGTAAGAGTGCGGTACATCAAATCATCAAAAAAGTGTGCTCTCATTCTGCAAGCAGCCAGTAATCAGGTAAATCAGGAATGATTGATCAGAATGAGCTATTTATTTAACAGTTTACAGCTATAGTAATTCCCAATGCAAATAGTTATGAGATAAAGCTATTGTTTATATTCAAATATGGTTGCTAGGTAACGCTAAGAGGCGGAGTTTACGATTATAAGTCAAAGACCAGTTTTAAGGGGTGGATCTGGAACTTCTAACCAGTAGTGGAAAACAAACAGTTGTTGTTTCGTATGTAACCTGTGGCTGCTGGTTGCATCATTTCTCTGGAGCACGTTTGTGCCGCTGATGCAGTGCCCCAATTACCAGTGAACTGGTACTCAATTTGCCGACCTCGGAAGGATGAACAGGCTGATTCAACTTCCCTGACATTAATTCAACGATCGACCGGGATTCGACCTCAGGATCTTAGGATCCCAAGCCGGCACCCTAACCGCTAAGCCAACACCAGGCTCAAACAAATGGCCTAGAGGTACGCACGCTCGCCTCGAAGCTGTCCAGCCTGGGCTTGAATCTCGACCCAGATACCAGGAATACCTTCCTGGTATTCCATCAGTGTGAGAGCCGTCCCTCGGATGGAAGTTCAACGGGAAAGCCGTTGAACCTTTTCAACGTTGAAAGGTTCCACTTTAAAGAAGCCTGTTCTTAGACCAACATTAACACCATGTGGACCTTGATTCTCCAAAATTTTGACGAATTCTGGTTTAAAATTTATCTCCCGAATTCCCCTATTTTCTCTATATACCCGACTGCTCTCCTAAATCTGCAAACTTTACAACTTTCTTTGATTATATCTACATTCCTGCCATGAGGCCGTGACAGCCTCTCCCCCACAAGCTGCACTATAGGGAGTCGTTCACAGATGGTGGTGGGGAAGGGAAGAGGATTGAAGTTGTGATGTTTTCCATTCCTAATGATTTGGAGCTAATGATCAACCTCTCTACCCATTACCGACAACTCTCCCAATACTCTGGGACCTGCTTTTCACCTCCAATACGTTTCGTTTTCGCTACATAATTTCACCACGAACACACTTGTAAATGTCTCTTCACTTCCCACTCATTCTCCTCCGATTACTCTTTCTCTAATCGCTGAGATTGGCACTTTAATAGCGTTGACTGGACCAGCTTATGGAAACTCCATTTTGACTTTCTTGGGAATATTACTGCCTCTCCTTGGGCGATGCCTCTGTCTCTGCAGAGTGATGGCTGAAGTCATTTTTACAGGAAGAGAGGCTTATATGCCCTTCTCTTTCAGACTGTCTCTTCTTCTCATTCCTGGTTCAACCATTCCTGCTCTGCCGCAATTTGTGAAAGGGGCGTGGCATATATATATATATATATATATATATATATATTTATACACACGGTCACGTGAAAAAGTAAGTACACCCCATGTAAAGTTTTGACTTTTTCAACATATTTCAACATACAACATACAGCAAAGACCAATCTTCATTTCAACAATATTGACAGATAAAGGTGATATAATATAACAAATATCATGACACATTTACATTTTGTAGTCCATTGTATAATTTAAATAAACATAAATGCAAATTTCGCATGTGGAAAAAGTAAGTACCCCCCTACATTTATAACTACTTCAAATACCTAAAATTAGAATCAGGTGCACCAGCTCAGGTGCAAATGATTAGAACATCGTTAGAGAGGATCTTGGAGGAACCTGTCTTATTTAAACCTCAGACATTTAGTTTGGTTTGCTCTTTGTTGTTGAAGTGTGCGGCATCACCATGCCGAGATCAAAAGAGCTCTCTGAGGCCTTCAGAAAGAAGGTTATAGATGCCTACGAGTCTGGGAAGGGATTTAAAAAGATCTCCAAACAATTTGAAATCAATTATTCGACTGTCCGGAAGATCATCTACAAGTGGAGAAGATTCCAAACAACTGCCAACTTGTTCAGGCCAGGCCGCCCCAGCAAGTTCAGCCCGAGAACAGACCACAAGATGCTGAAAGAAGTCTCTAAGAACCCCAGAATGTCATCACGAGACCTACAGGTAGCTATTGTTGATGTCAAAGTGCACGAGTCTTCGATTAGAAAGAGGATGCACAAATTTTATCTACATGGGAGGTGTGCCAGGAGGAAACCTTTGCTGTCCAGAAAGAACATCAGGGCAAGACTAAAGTTTGCCAATGAACACCTCGGCAAAGACCAGCACTTCTGGAACAATGTGCTCTGGACAGATGAGTCAAAGGTAGAGTTATTTGGCCACAGTACCAGAAGACATGTTTGGTGAAGACCAAAGACAGCATTTGACCACAAGAACCTGATACCAACTGTAAAGCATGGTGGTGGAAATATAATGGTTTGGGGCAGCTTTGCTGCATCATGGCCTGGGCAGCTCACCATCACAGAATCCACGATGAATTCTTCATTGTACCAGAGGGTGCTTGAGGATAATGTGAGGCCATCTGTCGGAAAGTTGAAGCTCAACCGAGGGTGGACCTTGCAACATGACAATGACCCTAAACATACCAGTAAATCTACCAAGGAATGGCTGAAAAGAAAGAAATGGAGGGTTCTGGAATGGCCAAGTCAAAGCCCGGATCTAAATCCCATCGAGATGTTGTGGGGGGATTTGAAACAAGCTGTGCATGCAAGAAACCCCTCAAACATCGCACAGCTGAAAGAATTCTGCATGGAGGAGTGGGCAAAAATTTCTCCCAGTCGATGTCAGAGACTGGTAGACAGTTATAAGAAACGCCTACTTGAGGTTGTTTCTGCCAAAGGGGGCAATAACATCGATTAGAGCCAAGGGAGTACTTAATTTCTCCACATGCGAAATTTGCATTTATGTTTATTTAAATTATACAATGGACTACAAAATGTAAATGTTTCATGATATTTGTTATATTATATCACCTTTATCTATCAATATTGTTGAAATGAAGATCAAATAGCTGTATGTTGAAATATGTTGAAAAAGTAAACTTTACGTGGGGTGTACTTACTTTTTCACATGACTGTATATATATATATATATATATATTTTTTTTTTTTTCTGCCATGTTCCATCAGCGTGAAGTGAAGTCTTCGTTTTTTGCTTGAAAAACGTTTTTTCTAAAATCAAACATTATAACGAGTCTAAGGACCCCCAATGTCTGACAATGCATATGGTTCCTCTACCCGTGCCGCCAATGCACCCAGTGATGGAATGTCCGCAGTGCGGACTCGGTGCAGGTTTTGGTGGGAAATGTGCAAGGTGTACAAGGTGAATGGGGGCAGCAATTCAGCTAGAGGGTGGAAGTTGCAGTGATCAGGATTCAAGGCAAAGGTTTGCAAGGGTGAGAGGTGAAGGATGTATGAAATGTGATGTGTCACCTCTAATTATGATGGTTGTGTCACCTGATGCAAATCACATGGCACAATGCCGGTTTGAGGCGGTTTTGGGAGTTTACTTATGGGGTTCGGGTTGGAGGGTGATCGGCCCTGCGTTGAAGGGTAAGATCCAGCTATATATATATATATCGGTATTGGAAAAAGTCTTCTTCCTCTGACTCACTTCAGCTTTCATCTCCACTCGAAATCATCGCAAGTGTACGTTAATTGTGAGGCGAAGCATTATGGTCTTTAGCCAGAAGTGCGTCAACCTCTCCTCTACTTTCACTAACAGGTGATTCTGGTCTTTAGCCAGAAGTGCGTCAACCTCTCCTCTACTTTCACCAACAGGTGATTCTGGTCTTTAGGCAGAAGTGCATCAACCTCTCCTCTACTTTCACCAACAGGTGATTCTGGTCTTTAGGCAGAAGTGCGTCAACCTCTCCTCTACTTTCACCAACAGGTGATTCTGGTCTTTAGGCAGAAGTGCGTCAACCTCTCCTCTACTTTCACCAACAGGTGATTCTGGTCTTTAGGCAGAAGTGCGTCAACCTCTCCTCTACTTTCACCAACAGGTGATTCTGGTCTTTAGGCAGAAGTGCGTCAACCTCTCCTCTACTTTCACCAACAGGTGATTCTGGTCTTTAGCCAGAAGTGCGTCAACCTCTCCTCTACTTTCACCAACAGGAGATTCTGGTCTTTAGCCAGAAGTGCGTCAACCTCTCCTCTACTTTCACCAACAGGTGATTCTGGTCTTTAGCCAGAAGTGCGTCGACCTCTCCTCTACTTTCACCAACAGGTGATTGTGGTCTTTAGCCAGAAGTGCGTCAACCTGTCCTCTACTTTCACCAACAGGTGATTCTGGTCTTCAGCCGAAAGTATCTCTAACATGTCTGTGTCCCTCATGGTTCTGTCCTGTGTCTACACTCTTCCTTCTTTTTACCTCCGCCACCAAAGGTGGATGGAAGTTATGTTTTCACCCCTGTCTGTCTGTTTGTCTGTCCGTTTGTGAACAAAATATCTCAAATATTTGTGGACGGATTCGGACGAAATTTCGCAAAGATGTAGCGTATTTGACACGGACGAAATGATTCAATTTTGGTGAAGATCCGGATCCAGCTGGTAGAAATTTTAAGTGATTCTTCACCATTGAGTGATATGGCCAAGCAGGCGGAGGTCCCGTTCTAGTTGTCAATGATCTTCTTTCTTCTCCAAACAACCAAATGCATTTGTCTGCTGATGACTCAACATTGCACTCCTCTACATTATTCACATCTGCTCCATCGTCTCTTGCTGGATGTACATCTCGCTTTATCCCGACCACCTCTATAAGTTCAGATTTTAACAGGATTTCTCGGTGAGGCAAATATAATCAAGTTAAGCTAATGCTTCTAAAACTCAATTTCTTCCGACTTTCTTTTTTCCTGGCAGCATTATTAGGCCACCCCCTGGGGAAAGGATGGCAGCCACAGACGCATTTCTGGCTCCCGAGGATCGTGTTTGTTGGAAGATGCATTTTCTAAATAAAAAGGTTAAATAAATCATGAAAACAGAACTAAAAGCATGTATTTCGGCCCCAAAATCCGAGTACACTTTCAAACAAAGCTTGTCAAACTTTGACAATCCTTCTTTGACATGTACAAATGTACCATGGCCCGAATGCTAAGGACATGTCATACAAAGCCACATCGTCCGAGCCCTCAAGGCAGATGCCCACAAGATCATGCCATAACCGTTTGGAGAATTATGAGTCTGCGTTTCTGCATTATGAGTGAAAAGAGGTTTTTCAAAAATCAAACATTATAACGAGGCCAAGGACCCCCCCCCCCCCCTTTCCCCCCTCCCGCCCCCCCAATGTCTGACAATGCATATGGTTCCTCTATCCCTGCCGCGAATGCACCCAGTGATGGAACCTCCGCAGTGCGAACTCAGTGCAGGTTTTGGTGGGAAATGTGCAACCTGTACAAGGTGAATGGATGGTGGAAGTTGCAGTGATCAGGATTCAAGGCAAAGGTTTGCAAGGGTGAGAGGTGAAGGATGCATGAAATGTGATGTGTCACCACTAATTATGATGGTTGTGCCACCTGATGCAAGCCACATGGCACAAGGCCGGTTTGAGGCGGTTTTGGGAGTTTACTTATGAGGTTCGGGTGGGAGGGCGAGGCTCTGCGTTGAAGGTGAAGGCAGGGAATAGACGAATGGTGCAGAGCGTGTTCTGTGTGCTGCAGGAAATGGATGCAGAACAACACGGATCCCCACACATACAACACCAGAACAACACGCATCCCCACACAAACAACACCAGAACACCACGCATCCCCACACAAACAACACCAGAACAACACGCATCCCCACACAAACAACACCAGAACAACACGCATCCCCACACATACAACATCAGAACAACACGCATCCCCACACAAACAACACCAGAACAACACGCATCCCCACACATACAACACCAGAACAACACGCATCCCCACACAAACAACACCAGAACAACACGCATCCCCACACATACAACATCAGAACAACATGCATCCCCACTCAAACAACACCAGAACAACACGCATCCCCACACATACAACATCAGAACAACACGCATCCCCACACAAACAACACCAGAACAACACGCATCCCCACACATACAACATCAGACAGAACAACATGCACCCCCACACATACAACACCAGAACAACACGCATCCCCACTCAAACAACACCAGAACAACACGCATCCCCACACATACAACACCAGAACAACACGCATCCCCACACAAACAACACCAGAACAACACGCATCCCCACACATACAACATCAGACAGAACAACATGCACCCCCACACATACAACACCAGAACAACACGCACCCCCACACATACAACATCAGAACAACACGCATCCCCACACATACAACATCAGAACAACACGCATCCCCACACAAACAACACCAGAACAACACGCATCCCCACACATACAACATCAGACAGAACAACATGCACCCTCACACATACAGCACCAGAACAACACGCACCCCCACACATACAACATCAGAACAACATGCATCCCCACACAAACAACACCAGAACAACACGCATCCCCACACATACAACATCAGAACAACACGCATCCCCACACAAACAACACCAGAACGACACGCATCCCCACACATACAACATCAGACAGAACAACATGCACCCCCACACATACAACACCAGAACAACATGCACCCCCACACATACAACACCAGAACAGCATGCACCCCCACACATGCACCCCCACACATACAACACCAGAACAACATGCACCGCCACACATACAACACCAGAACAACACGCACCCCCACACATACAACACCAGAACAACACGCATCCCCTCACATACAACATCAAACAGAACAACATGCACCCCCACACATACAACACCAGAACAACATGCACCCCCATACACACAACACCAGAACGACATGCACCCCCACACAAACAACACCAGAACAACAAGCATCCCCACACAAACAACACCAGAACAACACGCATCCCCACAAATACAACACCAGAACAACACGCATCCCCACACATACAACATCAGACAGAACAACACGCACCCCCACACATACAACACCAGAACAACATGCACCCCCACACATACAACACCAGAACAACATGCACCCCCACACATACAACACCAGAACAACACGCACCCCCACACATACAACACCAGTACAACAAGCACCCCCACACATACAACACCAGAACAACATGCACCCCTACACATACAATACCAGAACAACACGCACCCCACACATACAACACCAGAACAACACGCACCGCCACACATACAACACCAGAACAACATGCACCCCCACACATACAACAACAGAACAACATGCACCCTACACATACAACAGCAGAACAACACGCATCACCACACATACAACACCAGAACAACTCGCACCCCCACACATACAACACCAGAACAACACGCACCCCCACACATACAACACCAGAACAACACGCACCACGACACATACAACACCAGAACAAAATGCATCCCTACACATACAACACCAGAACAACATGCACCAATACACATACTACACCAGAACAACACACACCCCTACACATACAACACCAGAACAACATGCACCCCCACACATACAACACCAGAACAACATGCACCCCCCACACATACAACACCAGAACAGCATGCACCTCCACACATACAACACCAGACCAACATGCACCCCCACACATACAACACCAGAATAACATGCACCCCCACACATACAACACCAGAACAACACGCACCCCCACACATACAACACCAGAATGACATGCATCCCCACACATACAACACCGGAACAACATGCACCCCCACACATACAACACCAGAACAACATGCACCCCCACACATACAACACCAGAATAACACGCACCGCCACACAGACAACACCAGAACAACACGCACCACTACACATACAACACCAGAACAACATGCACCCCCACACATACAACAACAGAACAACATGCACCCTGCACATACAACACCAGAACAACATGCATCACCACACATACAACACCAGAACAACTCGCACCCCCACACATACAACACCAGAACAACACGCACCACTACACATACAACACCAGAACAACACAAATCCCCACACATACAACACCAGAACAACACGCACCACGCCACATACAACACCAGAACAAAATGCACTCCTACACATACAACACCAGAACAACATGCACCACTGCACATACAACACCAGAACAACACACACCCCTACACATACAACACCAGAACAACACACACCCCTACACATATAACACCAGAACAACATGCACCCCCACACATACAACACCAGAACAACATGCACCCCCACACATACAACACCAAAACAACATGCATCTCCACACATACAACACCAGAACAACATGCACCCCCACACATACAACACCAGAATACCATGCACCCCCACACATACTACACCAGAACAACATGCACCCCCACACATACAACACCAGAATGACATGCATCCCCACACATACAACACCGGAACAACACGCACCACTACACATACAACACCAGAACAAAATGCACCCCTACACATACAACACCAGAACAACATGCACTCCTACACATACAACACCAGAACAACACAAATCCCCACACAAACATCACCAGAACAACATGCACCACCACAGATACAACACCAGAACAACACACACCCCTACACATACAACACCAGAACAACATGCACCCCCACACATACAACACCAGAACAACATGCACCCCCACACATAACACCAGAACATGCACCTCCACACATACAACACCAGAACAACATGCACCCCCACACATACAACACCAGAATAACATGCACCTCCACACATACAACACCAGAATCAACATGCACCCCCACACATACAACACCAGAACAACATGCACCCCCACACATACAACACCAGAACAACATGCACCTCCACACATACAACACCAGAACAACATGCACCCCCACACATACAACACAAGAATAACATGCACCCCCACACATACAACACCAGAACAACATGCACCACTACACATACAACACCAGAACCACATGCACCCCCACACATACAACACCAGAACAACATGCACCCCCAAACATACAACACCAGAACAACATGCACTGCCACAGATACAACCCCAGAACAACATGCATCCCAAAACATGCAACACCACAACAACACCCACCCCCACACATACAACACCACAACAATATGCATCCCCAAACATACAACACCAGAACAACATGCACCCCAAACATACAACACCACAACAACATGCACCCCCAAACATACAACACCAGAACAACATGCACCGCCACAGATACAACACCAGAACAACATGCACCCCCAAACATACAACACCAGAACAACATGCACCGCCACAGATACAACACCAGAACAACAAGCACCCCCACACATACAACACCTGAACAACATGCACACCAAACCTGCACAAAAATTCAAATTTCTCCCCCTGCTGGTGCATTGTGGCATCCACACAAGCCCGATAACGTTCCAGATCTTCATTGACTTTATCAATTCTGATATTAGTGGCCCCTATCCTCTCTTCCAACTTTTCCCCCATTTGGACAGCCTGGGTCGTGCCCTCTATTTTTTAATGTTAATTCCTCCCCTTTAAGCTCAACTTCTAACCCCATGGACTTTTCCATTTTCCCGAATTTCGTCTCTAATTTGACTTCAAATTCACCCAGTCTGTCCATAATTTGATTCTGCACTCCCCCTCGATGTTATCAATTCGTTCCCCCAGTTGTTGTGTTATTTCTTCTATTTTTCCCTCCAAATGTTCATTCCTCACCCTTATTTCATTCACTTGTTCATTCATTCCCTCTATCTTTCCCTTCAATCCATCCATTTGTTCATCCAATTCTCCCTTCAACCCATAAATTTTTGCATTCATTTCTCCCATCTGTTTCCCATTTTTATGAACATCCTCTTTTATTTCCCTCATTTTGTCACTCATTCTCTTCATATCTCTCCCTAATTACCTTTTCATTCCCATCATTTCATTTTTCAATCGTCCCATAAAATGTATGGCCTGGAAATCCACGGGTCTGTTCCCATTGTTCCCAGCTCCTTCGTAGGAGAGGGGTATGGGCTTATGCTCGGGACGAGGGGGAGGTTTCACTCCTAGCCTCCAGTCCCCCTATCTCCAGCTCACTTCCATAGTCTTCAGGCTTCCCAACCTGCTCGGCCATCAAACTCGCTTCTGCCATCCATGGTGAGAAAGCAGTTCTCCCGCGTATGGGAGATTTGTACATTTTTACCTCAGGATTTTAATTTTTTTGTACATTTTTCGAAAACGCAATGTTGCGCTTCATACACCAATTACTGCAACAAAATTTGACACCCCAGTACTATGATAATTTTTGAATTCCAAATGGTGGGTGCAATTTTCACCCAGCGGGTATCGAATTCGCAACCCCTGGACACAGTGTCTGCTAGGTTCGAATCCCACTCCTGACACCAGTTGTCGAGTTCCTGGTAATTAAAATCTTTCCAAGGAATGGATAGCCGAACAAGCTGTTACTCCTACTGATTTCTTTTATTGGCCAGGAGCGACAATTATTGTTTATTTGCTTAATCCACTTATACATACACACATACATACATACATATGCATACACACACACACACACACACACACACACACACACACACATACACACACACACACACACACAACAGAAACCCCTTTTTAATAATAAAAGTCAACCTTTTTTTTTCAACAAAACGATGTATTTTAAGAAACAGGGAAGTTTGTTTTATATTTTTAGCTCACCTAGAACGAAGTTCAGGGGAGCTTATGCGATGGCGCGTTGTCCATCAGTCCGTCAGTCCATCCGTCCATCAGTTCGTCCGTCCGTCCGTCAGTCCGTAAACACTTGAAACTTCTTCTCCAAAACTGCTGATGGGATTGCAACCAAATTTGGCACAATTGATATTTGTTGTGTTGTGACTAAAGTTTGTTCACAGCATTAAAAAAATTGGGGTCGAAGGCGGTCTATGGGGGGTAGCCCCCCAAAATAGAAATTTGCTTTCTTTTCTGAAACTACACACACAATTTTGATGAAACTTGGCCACAAACTTCACCACCCATGCTGTACCAAAGTTTGCTCACAGCATTTTTAAAATCTCCCCCTTTGGAGGTCTATGGGGATTGCCCCCCAAAATAGGTATTTGCTTTCTTCTCAGAAACTACACATGCAATTCAGATGAAACTTCACCACAAACTTAATCACCCATGATGTACCAATGTTTGTTCAAGGCATCTTACTATAACTCACCAAAAGTCTGTCCGTCCGTTCGAAGGTACCGCAAAAACGGCTGAACCGATCGCAACAATATTTTGGGTGGGTAATCCTGTGATCTCCTGGAGTAAAATAGGTATAATTGTTTTTCCAATTTCAGCTTTGGCCTCCAGCATTTTCAGGGTTGGACTCTCGGCTAATGTTATTTTCCCAGGTGCCGCACAAACGGCTGCACCGATCGGACTCGGTGACCTCGGACAAAGACCTTTTATAAGAACATGGGTTGAATCCCTGCTTGAGAGAATGCCAACCCCCTCCCCGCCATCATGGTCATCTCTCCAACTCACAATCCCACGAGATATGCGGAAAGGACAACCCAAAACCAATTATCTTATTTTTGATTCGTATATAAACATCTTTTTTTTTTCTTTTTTTTTTTGTATACTGAAACGAGGCTCGTGAAAATAATGACCTCGGCCAAAGTTCAAATGACGTGAGTTTAATCTCTACATGAGAGAATTCCACATAGCTATTTGGGTGGTGTATAAGCCAACAGATCGCTGTCTCTATCTATCTTGCCAAGGCCGTAACACCTATCGGCTCAAAATCCTTTTAACTGTTGACTTGGTCGTTTTTACAATGAAGGAAACATTAACAATGTTGTTAAAAGTTTATTTTGTGATTAATTTGTGATTGGAGTTATGTTGTTTGGAATGAAAAAAGGGATATAGAGTTCAAGTAAATGACGACATGCCGTGATGGTTTCTGCTTTCTAAACGTGATCTTCGCGGATCGCCATATGCAGATTCGCCACGGACCCACGACCGATGTTTCTATACGTGAACGTACCCGTTTGTTTGTGAACGGGTACGTTTTTCATGGAAGTCCTTCACGAACCTGCTGTCCATGTCTGACGTGCGTCTGAGGGTGCTACAAGAATATGGAATTTATTCGTTTCATGCTTTAGCATTCGCCTCGTTTCTGCATTGCCTGTTTGCTTCTGGTCTCCCGAAGCATGGGTATCTCACTAGTTAGAAAAATTGGGGTCTTAGGAGGATATGCGGGTGGGGTAGGGGGGTTGCTCCCCAAAATAGGTATTTTTTTTCTTTGTTTGCTTAAAGTCTTATGATTATGTTAGTATGATTCTACATGCTGCCCTGTCTTCTAGCAACCATTGAAATTGGTTTCAAATACGTTTAGTCGGTGCAGTATACTGTTTGTTCTACCAGGTGAGCGCCAGGGGTACTGCCCCTGTTTTTTTTATTTAGTCCGATGCGGTAAGGGCTTGGAGGATTGTCCAAAGGTAATAATACACACTCACCTTTAATCCGTCTAGTCTGTGCCCACGGATGCACGTTAAGCTGGCTGTCTGGTCTGCTGGCATTATTTGTTTAGTTCCTTTTATTTATTCGAAGTGACAAAAGAAGATAAAGTTTTGGGGCCGTAAGCATCCCAGAGTATTGACAGCGATGTCAGAGCAGATAAGGATGATGTTGTAACATCATGATTACCTGCTCTGCCAACACGAGTCCGTATCATTGGTGTATTATAAGCCTACCTTTGTTGAAAACACGTAATCACCATTCTTCACGAGAACTGATCCACGTAGAGTCCCAGACTTCAACTAGTTGGAAACATCCAAAGTTTTCCATGACGTCATATCTTTCAGGGTGTAAATACTTTTTGTAGTCAAAAGATAATTCATGAAGTCTGGATATAAAAAGGTTGGAAAGTTTGTTTTGCTTCTGGACCTTGTTGAATTCAACAATTTGGGTCTGTGTTGTCTATAACGTGTATTGTTATAATATCGTTCCCGAGACAGTGTCCAATGTATCGACGTGCGCAAGGTTGATCCATATTCTATTATTTGGCCATGAAAACGCACAAAGCACAATAACTCAACCGATCTGAATGTGGGTGTTTATTATTTGTAAATTTGAAGATTTTTCAAGTATGTTGGTCTGTTGCGTTTGTTATTACTTGGCAATTCTTTTATTTTTTTTGTAAGTATGTTCATCACTCCGGTTTGTGTGTGTGTGTGTTTGTTTGTGTGTTTGTCTGTGTGTGTTTGTTACTTGGCAAAAAAAAATTTTTTTTGCAAGTGTTGATTTGTGTGTTTGTCTGTCCGCTCACTTATACTTGCCTACAGATCACAATTTTAAACCGATCTTCACGAAACTTCACCAAATGGTAGAGATCGTGGTTCGACAAAATCCTATATATTTTTGAGGTCAAAAGCTCAAAAGGTCAACATCGGTCAAATGTCAACCACTTTTTTTCGAATTTCTGAAATCCTCAATTTTCATCCGATTGACTTGAAATTTGAATAGGATTTACATATCGGCGAACTGAATTCAACCACCAACTATTTTTGAGATCAGCATAGGCCAAAGGTCAACCACTTTTTTTCAAATTTCTAAAATCCTCAATTTTCATCGGATTGACTTTAGGCTGGTTAAAAAAAAAATCCTGTTTATCATCGCCGCCCGCCCCATAAAAGTCGTCTGCCCCTAAAAATTATTTATTTTTTTTTGCTCACGAAGTCAGTAAAATCCGTTCCCACTCAGTGGAACAGGTTCGAATTTTGTATGTGCTCGCGTACTGTCTGAGCCAAGTTACATGTGCGCGACAGTTTGACAGAAAATGCCGTTCGTTGTTTGCCAAATTCGGCGAACGTCCAGTGTTCTAAAGGCCTGGGTTGGTGTCAAAGTGCCAGAAAATATCACTCTAGACGAACTGTATTATGAGCTCGTGTCAGGAACGCTTGATGGTAAGAAATATAACCGTTTTAATGTACGTTGTTGTTGTTGTTGAATATTTAGTTTGTGCGGGTTTTCCCCCTCACTCGCCATTTCCGTGGACCGCAAGGTTTTGCTTCTGATAAATGGAGTGTGCGCTTCCTTATTTTATGCATAAAGAATGGTGGGAAATGTTGGACTCCAGTTCTGTTCTAAACTAAAATCTGTCGATATATCTGTACTGGGATCCCAGATATGTATTTCTAGTTTTCATTCCCGGGTGGTTCAAAATTCCAAACCAAATCCAGACTTGGAAAAAACAGAATTTCAGTACAAAACACTGAATTTGATCTGAGACTGATGAATACTTGCAATATTATTAGTTGTGAAAGGGTGTGTGTGTGTGTGTGTGTGTGTGTGTGTGTGTGTGTGTGTGTGTGTGTGTGTGTGTGTGTGTGTGTGTGTGTGTGTGTGTGTGTGTGTGTGTGTGGTGTGTGTGTAGCTCATATTTTTCCCACAATTTTTGTTGTTTGAACCTTGATGTTTGTGGCTTGGCTGATAGGTAAACAGTACAGTAGACAATATACAAGTATATTTTATCGTGATTTTTCTTTTTCAGGTGTACCAATTGAGGACACCAATGGAGTGGTAAACATCTCAGTGGGAGATAAAAAGACTATGACCCATCTTGTAGCCAGAGATTCAACATTGGCAGATGTCATCAATACCCTTGGAAATTTCATTGAGTTCGTTATTACTGTCTTGGATCAGCCAAACCAACAGAAGACCAATGAATATAATGCTTTCGATATGTATGAATGCTATGGCAATAGCTGCTGATAGATACATGTTTGGCAACCGGACATTATTCTTAAAAGCCGAAGTTTTGGTCTACCATTGTTATATGTATCAGCAAATATTAAAAGTAAACAGAACTCAATGTGACATAGGTTTCTTTATTTTCTTTATTTGAATCATATCAGTGCGTACTTGCGAAGGTTTACTCGTTTAGAAATCATAACATGATTCATAATGGATGTCCGATCAAATATATTTAAGAAAAAAACATATTGTGCGTGAATAATCTATTAAAATTTCACTCTGAAAAAAAACCAAAAAAAAAAACCCCTCCCTACCCACTTTTTTGAAAACAAGTGATGATAAACAGGAAAAAAATTTTAACCAGCCTTAGACTAGACGGATTTATGGAAAAAGGCCATGTATCTAAGTGCATTTTTGGATAAAAGTTTGGAACCTCACTTTCTAACATCAGTAGGTTATGCTGAATTCGATTAACCCGGTGTCCAAGCCGAATTTTGAGTTTTTGAGTTTTGAATTGCCCACTTCCCAAGTGCACAATGTGAACATCTTTGGATGATGTCAGGTACATCAAAGAAACGGCGTTATGTACCAATTGATGCTGTTTTAAACAATCTACCGAGAAGTTTGTCCACAGCACTGCTACCATTTCACGCATTGACTGGGTGTGACACCATCTCCTATTTTGCAAATCACACCAAACGAACATCATGGAAAGTCTTCAAAGAGCACCATAAACTGCTGAAGAACTTGGGCATTGGTGAACTCACAGAGGAGACAATCAAATCTGCAGAAGCGTTCGTCTGCAGAATATATAATGTGCACAGAACAACCTCTGTTGATTCAGCACGACATATGTTGTTCTCCATGACTGGTAAACCAGAAGCAATGCCACCGACAAGTGATGCCCTTCATTTCCATTTGATGCGAGTACACTATCAAGCCATGGTATGGAGAAATGCTCATTGTGCCATACCTGACCTTCCTGCACCTGTGGAAATGGGATGGAAACGTGGTGATTCAGGACTAGAGCCTATTCTGATGTCACTGAGTCCAATCCCAGAAAGTTGCCTCGAAATGATTTGTTCTGCATGCCAGAAGCAATGCAAGACTCGTCGCTGCAAATGTCGCTATTCAGAGTTGAGGTGCACATCAATGTGTTCCTGTCAGCAACAGATTGATGATCCGACCCCTTGTATGAATTTGATGTAGTTTGGCAAAACAACATGTGTGACATTCCTGAATGTTTGTGCTTCATGGCCATGTATATTTAATTTTAGAATAAATGGTTGGATGAAACATTGTCTTATTGAACCCATTTCCCATTTTATAGTGTCCAATTTCAATGTCATTTTGAATGTCTCTTTCAATATGTCCCCAACCATTATATAGACTAGACGGATTTATGAAAAAAGGCCATGTGTAAGCTTCTAGGTGCATTTTGGGGTAAAAGTTGTAAAGTTAAAGTAAAAGAGCTGCATGTTTTTACATGATATCTAAATGCTTGTTCAAAGAAATTGTCCAAAAATGGCAATTTGGCGGCCATTTTGTTTATGCTAATTAGAAGGTCAAAAACTCAAAATTCGTCTTGGGAACTGGGTTAATCGAATTCGGCCTACTCTAATTATGTTAAAAAGTAAGGTTCCCAACTTTTACACAAAAATGCACCTAACATTCACATTTCTCAGAAATCCATCTAGTCTACTTGAAATTTGAATAGGATTTACATATCAGCCAACTGAATTCAATCACCAACTATTTTTGAGATCAACGTAGGCCAAAAGGTCAACATAGGCCAAAGGGTCAACCACTTTTTTTCGAATTTCTAAAATCCTCAATTTTCATCCGATTGACTTGAAATTTGAATAGGATTTACATATCAGCCAACTGAATTCAATCACCAACTATTTTTGAGATCAACGTAGGCCAAAAGGTCAACATAGGCCAAAGGGTCAACCACTTTTTTTCGAATTTCTAAAATCCTCAATTTTCATCCGATTGACTTGAAATTTGAAAAGGATTTACATATCAGCTAACTGAATTCAAGCAACAACTATTTTTGAGATCAGCATTGGCCAAAGGTCAACAACAATTTCAAATTTCTAAAATCCTCAATTTCCATCTGATTGACATGGAATTTGAATGGGATTTTCATATCAGCGAGCTGAATTCAAGCAACAACTATTTTTGAGATCAGCATGGTCCAAAAGGTCAACATAGGCCAAATTTCTAAAATTGTCAATTTTCATGTGATTATTTTAAACTTTG
Source organism: Myxine glutinosa (assembly GCF_964187855.1). Classification (NCBI taxonomy): domain Eukaryota; kingdom Metazoa; phylum Chordata; class Myxini; order Myxiniformes; family Myxinidae; genus Myxine; species Myxine glutinosa. Next base: position 22,647,069 of record NC_136261.1, read on the forward strand.
AAGAAGATTTGCATATCAGGTCACTGAATTCAACCACTAATTATTTTTGAGGTCAAAAGGATGCACTACTGAGTGAGATTCTACTTTGTTCTGTTTTGCCAAGTATCGCTCTATGAGTGATTTTTCATTCTGTCTGTCTGTCTGTTTGTCTGACTGTTTGTCACTTGCATACAGGTCACAATTCTAAACCGATCGTCATGAAACTCCACCAAGTTGTAGAGATCGTCACAATTGAAAAGCCTATTGATCTTGAGATAAAAGGTCAAAGGCCATCTGGAGGTCAAATTGCTAAAATCACCATTTTTCTATCATCCGATTGACTTGAAAATTGAACAGCATTTGTATATTGAGTCACTAAATTGGGGAACCAACTATTTTTGAGGTCAAAAGGTCAAAGATCAACTGAAGGTCAAACTTCCAAAATCATCAATTTTCATTCGATTGACTTGAAAATTTAACAGCATTTGCATAGTGCCTCACTGAATTGGCAAACCAACTATTTTTTGAGGTCAAAAGGTCAATTCAAGGTCAAACTTCGAAAATCATCAATTTTAATCTGAAAAATCGTCACTTTGCATCCGATTGACCCGAGCTTTGATGAAAATCTTCAACTTTAATCTTGATGAACTGGACATTTTAATGGATCAATGGCAACCTTTTTGAGGGAGGGGGGGGGGGGGGGTTCAATCTTGCCAAGCCAAACAGTTCAATCTTGGCTTCATCAGACCACAGAATCTTGTTTCTCACCGTCTGAGAGTCCTTTCGGTGCTTTTTTGCAAACTCCAAGCGGGCTTTCATGTGTCTTTCACTGAGGAGAGGCTTCCGTCTGGCCACTCTGCCATAAAGCTCAGATCGGTGGAGGGTTGCAGTGATGGTTGTCCTTCTGGAAGTTTCTCCCATCTCCACACACGATCTCTGGAGCTCAGCCAGAGTGACCATCGGGTTCTTGGTCACCTCTCTTACCGAGGCCCTTCTCCCCCGATTGCTCAGTTTGGCCGGGCGGCCAGCTCTAGGAAGAGTCCTGGTTGTTCCAAACTTCTTCCATTTAAGAATTATGGAAGCCACTGTGTTCTTGGGAACCTTCAATGCAGTAGAGAATTTTTTTTCTAGGCTTCCCCAGATCTATGCCTCGACACAATCCTGTATCTGAGCTCTGCAGGCAGTTCCTTCGACCTCATGGCTTGGTTTTTGCTCTGATATGCATTGTCAGGTGTGAGACCTTATATAGACAGGTGTGTGCCTTTCCAAATCATGTCCAATCAATTGAATTTACCACAGGTGGACTCCAATCAAGGTAGAAACATCTCAAAGATGATCAAGAGAAATGGGAGGCACCTGAGCAAAATTTCAAGTGTCAGCAAAGGGTATGAATACCTATGTCAATGTGATATTTCAGTTTTTTCTTTTTAATAAATTTGCAAAACTTTCTAAAATCCTGTTTTCTGTTTGTCATTATGAGGTATTGAGTGTAGATTGATGAGGGGAAAAATGAATTTAAACGATTTCAGCATAAGGCTGCAACATAACAAAATGTGAAAAAAATGAAGGGGTCTGAATACTTTCTGAATGCACGGTATATATAATGATGCAAAGATGAACTGATTTGATTTCAGGGTCGAGGTCAAAAAAGATCAAAGGTTAGAGGTCCCGTTCGGTTAAAATTCTTTTACCGAGCTAACTTGTGAATCAGTGATGGGATTTTGACCAAAGTTGGTACAAATAAATACATGCTATGATGCAAAGATGAACTGATTAGATTTTGCCATCAAGAGGTCAAAAGTCATGTCAGGTAAAAATGTGATATATACTTGAGAACAGCTGAAGGGATTTGAACCAAACCTGGTCCAAGTATATATAATTAAGTCATAATAGCCGGCGAAGCCGGTGTTAATGAACGCGTACGTATTATGTTGAAAAGCCAGATTTTGCTGGATCCCTTGGCTTGAGAATTTCGAAGCTTTGACGCACCAAATCGCTCAATGGAGGCCGCCATCTTGCGGATGCGGAAGTATGCATAACAAATTGAAAAAAGTTCAATAGGAGTTTGTTTCACCCGTCTTTGTTTGATTCACAATCCTATGCACCTCTAATTTGTAATTAAAATACTTTAAGACCAACCTTGGCCCGCATGGGCCTGGTTATCTTCAACGAAAATCGTCACCAAACACCGGAACCAATGAGATTCGAGCATTTGAAAAAAATATTTCAAAAAAGCTTATGACGCGTTTCGGAGGGTGAAAATGGCGTCAGATATTCTAAAATTGACGAAGAATTATTTTTTAGTAATCTTGCGGCCGTAGGGGATAGTTTTTCACGGCCGGAAATATCCGAAGTTGAGACGGAATTCACCGAATTAATCAAGAAGTAAATTTTATCAATTTTAATCTCATCTAGAATGCAAATGGTGTCATTTTAGGTATGAATTTGCGAAATTTTGTGAGCTGACCAATCAGCGATCAGCTTAGGTCAGCCAATCAGCGCCAACGACACAGTTTGATTAACGACAGTCACACATTGCCGTTGACCCTGGTGTTGGGCTAGCGGCTAGGGTGCCGGCTTAGGATCCTAGGATCCTGGGTTCGAATCCCGGTCAATCGCTGAATTAACGCCAGGGGGGTTGACTCAGCCTGTCATCCTTCCGAGGTCGGCAAATTGAGTACCAGTTCACTGGTAATTCCCTGCTTGTCGTTAAAGGTGGCAAAAAGGGTTGGCGTCAGGAAGGGCATCCGGCCGTAAAACATTGCTTCAAAAAGGGGACCGAAAAACAACAACAACCACAGTTCCCGAAAAAGGCCAACCCCCGCTTGCGGGGAAAATGGCCTCTAAAGGTGGTTACACATTGCCGTTGAAACGGCGCTATCGTCTGACCTGTCGGCACTGATCTTACTGCAAGCTAACTTCTTCTGGTGGGGGAAGCCGCAGTGCCCAGAGAGAACCAGTCCTGACAGCAACTGAAGTTAGAAGACTACACACATACTGTGAAAACGTATGTTAAGCCCAGTTAAAATTTCTTAAAATAGGCCTTAAGCTAGCACATCGTATAGTTACTTCCTTAAGCTTCTTGTGACTTATTGTATGTAGGTATTGGGGAGGACTGTCTGCTCTTCTCTTTTACCAAGTCTTACCAGGTACGGTACCTACTACACCTACCTACTACCAACTACCTAACTTACTGATGCCATAGTGATGGGTACAATAGTGGCAAGGGGCTTTGGCTTCGCCTGCTCATTGCGGCTTTGCAGTCGGGTACTAGTAGCCGGTGAAGCCGGTGTTGTGAATGAACGTGTACGTATTATGTTGAAAAGCCAGATTTTGCTGGATCCCTTGAGAATTTCGAAGCTTTGACACACCAAATTGCTCTATGGAGGCCGCCATCTTGCGGATGCGGAAATATGCATGAACAATAGCGAAAAAGTTCAATATGAGTTTGTTTCACCATCTTTTTTTGATTCACAATCCTATGCACCTCTAATTTGTAATTAAAATACTTTAAGACCAACCTCGTTCCCCTGGTTATCTTCAACGAAAATCGTCACCAAACACCGGAACCAATGAGATTTGAGCATTTGAAAAAATATTTCAAAAAAGCTTATTACCACGTTTCTGAGGCTGAAAACGGCGTCAAATATTCTAAAATTAACGAAGAATTATTTTTTTAGAAATCTCGCGGCTGTAGGGGATAGTTTTTCACGGCCGGAAATATCCGAAGTTGAGATGGAATTCACCGAATTAATCAAGAAGGAAATTTTATAAATTTTCATCTCATCCAGAATGCAAATGGTGTCATTTTGAACTAGGTACGGTACCTACTACACCTACCTACTATCAACGACCTAACTTACTGATGCCATAGTGATGGGTAAAATAGGGGCAAGAGGCTTTGGCTTCGCCGGCTCATTGCGGCTTTGGCTTCGCCGGCTCATTGCGGCTTTGCAGTCGGGTGCTAGTATGGTTTACAATCCCCTTGGCAATGAAGAGACTGCTCTGTGGTGACGTCAACATCCGTTCATTAATTTCATGGTGTCGTTTTCAAAATGTGTCGTTCATGATCCTTCGCTGTTATATATCTAAAAGTACCAGATATACTGTTTCGTTTTTAATGCCAAACAATACACCTACGTTGTTAATATCATTGTGTGGAGCTGTGCTCCCACGTCGAACTCCAACAATATGGACGCGACAATGAGCTGAGCTTCACAGAGCTGTTTATTCCGAGCTCGGCACGAATGCACTAAAAATGGCTACCCCGAGCGGCAATATATCTATCTATAATTCCAGTAATCTCTGTGTGTATGTATGTATGTATGTATGTATGTATGTATGTCTGTGACCGCTGTTTCTCGACAACCACGGGTCCGATATACTTTAAACTTGCCAGGTATATTGCTGGGGACCCGAGGATGTGCCTTTTCAAGGTTTGAAATTAATCGGACAAGTAGTTACCGAGCTATGTCCAAAAAACGATTCAACCAATCAGAGAGCAGCGAGCTATCACGTGTGCCGAACGTGGCGAACAGACTCTGCCTCGGACGGCACATTTGAGAGCGTATTCATTTATTTCACGTTGGCAAACTATGTTGGCGTTAAACTATGTTTTAAAACTAATTAAAACTAATTTGCGATTCATCGTAACTGCGATTTGCGACCTTCCGGACAGTGAAGACTTCACTTCCGGCAGCCAATCACAGAACGAGCCGAGCCGAGCGCGTGCGCCATTACGGTTCGTAATTCGATTTCTTCCGGAGAAAATAATAATTTCTCGATTTCTTATGCGCATTATTTCTCCCAATTCAGTCAGAGCGAAGGGCGGAAGCGAAGAGCGTTGTTTTTTTTGTTTACGGGCGTACGGGCGTACGGGCGGGGTAGAGCGTACGGGTAGCGTTTTTTTTTTTTTTTGGCAAGGAACGGGCACCCACGTACGGGCATGCCCTAGTCTATCTATAATTCCAGTAATCTCTGTGTGTATGTATGTATGTATGTATGTATGTATGTATGTATGTATGTATGTCTGTGACCGCTGTTTCTCGACAACCACGGGTCCGATATACTTTAAACTTCCCAGGTATATTGCTGGGGACCCGAGGATGTGCCTTTTCAAGGTTTCATATTAATCGGACAAGTAGTTACCGAGCTATGTCCAAAAAACGATTCAACCAATCAGAGAGCAGCGAGCTATCACGTGTGCCGAACGTGCCGAACAGACTCTGCCTCGGACGGCACATTTGAGAGTGTATTCATTTATTTCACGTTGGCAAACTATGTTGCCGCTATGTTGGCGTTAAACTATGTTTTAAAACTAATTAAAACTAATTTGCGATTCTTTCGCTTTCCTGCGCGTTTGTGCATGCTATGGCGATTTCTTTACCAAACTCCGCAAGCCGTTCGCTTTGGACCAAACCATTTCATGTAAATAGAGGGGGGGGGGATTGTCACCGTACTCGCAAGCCGTTCGCTTTGGACCAAACCATTTCATGTAAATAGAGGGGGGGGATATAATTTTAGATATAGATATAGTACGGGCATGCCCTAGTATTTCAAATTCAAACAGTAAGCCACGCCTCTCAACGGGGCGTGGTATGCAATTCGAGTGACCGCCCACTGACTACGTCACCGGCCGGTACAAGAGAATTGTGTCCGGTAACCGCTACAATAATTGATTAGTTAATAATTAATATCATCCTTCGCCTTATGTCATTATTTAATCCTTCTCAGTGGAAAATATTCATTCACCCCTCGCAAAAAAATCCTTACTCATTCCCATTTTCACACCGTTCCTTCAGTCAGGGCAGCATCCGAAAATGTTTTAAAATCCGATATCACATCGCGATCCAGTGAAAAACGACGAAGTTAATGGAATTTGAGGAGACTTGTCTTGCCATTAATTAATGAAATGCAACATTTATTACCACACTATTGTATTATTTTAGTCTTTAGTAGCTACCGTATTAGATTACAGTGTGCACGACTTGTGTAATTTAACATCACGAATTAAAACTGCAATTGATATTTAGTGTATAGATTTTGTCCAATTGTTTATCTTACGTTTACTTGCTTTCCCCATAATTTAAGCGGCATTAAATTTGTGAGCGGTGTATTGGTAAGGCGTTCCGTTTTATCGACTGGTCTCTTCTCGAATGCATGAAATACTGAAATACTATTATTTAAAAAATCCTGTTTTTTTTTTTTTTACTTTCGTAGTATTTCATGAATAGACGTTATAATAAATATTACTTCTGATGTAGAGTCAAGGTAACAACGAAAGAAGGCATTTTGAGCATGTGCATCATGCGGTGGGCTGATTAGTGATTGTACCGGTTCCATTGCTGTTCACAGTCCGTGTCGTACACGTTGGCTTTATTCAGGTACGTAGTAGCTGAATGGAAGTGACGCGTGTCCGTTTGTCCCGCAGATGAGTCCGGAAACGGAGCGAGTCCAGTCGGAGAGGACGCCCCGTGATGGGCCTTGGATTCCTGACGTCACCAGGCGCCGTCGGCCACCCCAGCGTCTCCCACGGTCCCAGAGTGACGTCTACCTCACCACTCGCTCAGACTTTCGCGGTAACACTTGGTCTTTGCTACCTCAATGTCTGCTCTTTGTCAGCCTGAGCCTGAGATCTTTCTTACTCAGACGTGCAAAGCATCTAGCAATTGGTGGTGGAAATCCCTCATTGAAGTTATTTTGTTAGAGAATTGGTCGATTGTATTTATAGTGATTACAAAAAATTGAAAAAAAAATTGTTTGACTTGAGGAGGAGGAAGAGGTGTAGGAGGAAGAGGCGGAAGAGGCGAGTTGGGGAGGAGGAGGAGGAAGAGGAGGTGGGGCGGAGCGGAGGACGAGGAAGAGGAGAGGTGGGGCGGAGGAGGAAGAGGAGGTGGGGCGGAGGAGGAAGAGGAGGTGGGGCGGAGGAGGAAGAGGAGGTGGGGCGGAGGAGGACGAGGAAGAGGAGAGGTGGGGCGGAGGAGGAGGAGGTAGAAGAGGAGAGGTGAGGTGGAGGTAGAAGAGGAGAGGTGGGGCGGAGGAGGAGAGGTGGGGCGGAGGAGGAAGAGGAGAGGTGGGGAGGAGGAGGAAGAGGAGATATGGGGAGGAGGAAGAGGGGTGATGGGGAGGAGGAAGAGGGGTGATGGGGAGGAGGAAGAGGGGAGATGGGGAGGAAGAGGGGAGATGGGGAGGAGGAGGAAGAGGGGAGATGGGGAGGAGTAGGAGGAGAGGTGGGGAAGACGAGGAGAGGTGGGGAGGAAGAGGAGAGGTGGGGAGGAGGAGGAAGAGGAGAGGTGGGGAGGAGGAGGAAGAGGAGAGGTGGGGAGGAGGAGGAAGAGGAGAGGTGGTGGGGAGGAGGAAGAGGAGAGGTGGGGAAGAGGAGAGGTGGGGAGGAGGAGGAGGAAGAGGAGAGGTGGGGCGGAGGAGGAGGAAGAGAGGTGGGGCGGAGGAGGAAGAGGGGAGATGGGGAGGAGGAGGAAGAGGACATCTGGGGAGGAGGAAGAGGGGTGATGGGGAGGAGGAAGAGGGGTGATGGGGAGGAGGAAGAGGGGAGATGGGGAGGAGGAGGAAGAGGGGAGATGGGGAGGAAGAGGGGAGATGGGGAGGAGGAGGAAGAGGGGAGATGGGGAGGAGGAGTAGGAGGAGAGGTGGGGAAGACGAGGAGAGGTGGGGAGGAAGAGGAGAGGTGGGGAGGAGGAGGAAGAGGAGAGGTGGGGAGGAGGAGGAAGAGAGGTGGTGGGGAGGAGGAAGAGGAGAGGTGGGGAGGAAGAGGAGAGGTGGGGAGGAAGAGGAGAGGTGGGGAGGAAGAGGAGAGGTGGGGAGGAGGAAGAGGAGAGGTGGGGGGGAGGAGGAGGAGGGGGGGAGGAGGAGGAAGAGGAGAGGTGGGGAGGAGGAGGGAGAGGTGAGGAGGATGAGGAGGGGAGGAAGAGGAGAGGTGGGGAGGAGAAGGAGGAAGAGGAGAGATGGGGAGGAGGAGGAAGAGGAGAGATGGGGAGGAAGAGGAGAGATGGGGAGGAGGAGGAAGAGGAGAGATGGGGAGGAGGAGGAAGAGGAGAGATGGGGAGGAGGAGGAAGAGGAGAGATGGGGAGGAGGAGGAAGAGGAGAGATGGGGAGGAGGAGGAAGAGGAGAGATGGGGAGGAGGAGGAAGAGGAGAGATGGGGAGGAGGAGGAGGAAGAGGAGAGATGGGGAGGAAGAGGAGATGGGGAGGAAGAGGGGAGATGGGGAGGAGGAGGAAGAGGAGAGATGGGGAGGAGGAGGAAGAGGAGAGATGGGGAGGAGGAGGAGGAAGAGGAGAGATGGGGAGGAAGAGGAAGAGGAGAGGTGGGGAGGAGGAGGAAGAGGAGAGGTGGGGAGGAGGAAGAGGAGAGGTGGGGAGGAGGAGAGGTGGGGAGGAGGGAGGAAGAGGTGGGGAGGAGGGGGAAGAGGAGAGGTGGGGAGGAGGAGGAAGAGGAGAGGTGGGGAGGAAGAGGAGAGGTGGGGAGGAGGAGGAAGAGAAGAGGAGAGGTGGGGAGGAGGAGGAAGAGGAGAGGTGGGGAGGAGGAGGAAGAGGAGAGGTGGGGAGGAGGAAGAGGAGAGGTGGGGAGGAGGAGGGAGAGGTGAGGAGGATGAGGAGGGGAGGAAGAGGAGAGGTGGGGAGGAGGAGGAGGAAGAGGAGAGATGGGGAGGAGGAGGAAGAGGAGAGATGGGGAGGAGGAGGAAGAGGAGAGATGGGGAGGAGGAGGAAGAGGAGAGATGGGGGGGAGGAGGAAGAGGAGAGATGGGGAGGAGGAGGAAGAGGAGAGATGGGGAGGAGGAGGAAGAGGAGAGATGGGGAGGAGGAGGAAGAGGAGAGATGGGGAGGAGGAAGAGGAGAGATGGGGAGGAAGAGGAGATGGGGAGGAAGAGGGGAGATGGGGAGGAAGAGGGGAGATGGGGAGGAGGAGGAAGAGGGGAGATGGGGAGGAGGAGGGAGATGGGGAGGAGGAGGAAGATGGGGAGGAGGAGGAGGAAGAGGAGAGGTGGGGAGGAGGAGGAAGAGGAGAGGTGGGGTGGAGGAGGAGGAAGAGGAGAGGTGAGGAGGAGGAAGAGGAGAGGTGGGGAGGAGGAGGAGGAGGAAGAGGAGAGGTGAGGAGGAGGAAGAGGAGAGGTGGGGAGGAGGAAGAGGGGAGGAGGAGGAAGAGGAGGAGAGGTGAGGAGGAAGAATCGAGATGGGGAGGAGGAGGAAGAGGAGAGATGGGGAGGAGGAAGAGGGGTGATGGGGAGGAGGAAGAGGGGAGATGGGGAGGAAGAGGGGAGATGGGGAGGAGGAGGAAGAGATGGGGAGGAGGAAGAGGAGATGGGGAGAAAGAGGAGAGATGGGGAGGGGGCAGAGGGATGGGTAGGTGATGGAGGGGGTAGGGGGCATGGGGAGGTAGAGGGATGCGTAGGGGGAGGAGGTAGAGGGATGGGTAGGTGGTGGAGGAGGTAGAGGGAGAAGGGGGAGGTGTTGTCGGGTTTGAGAGGTGAGAAGAAGCGAAGAGGAGGGAGGGTGAGGAGGAGGAGGATAAGTCAGATCTGTGCTGAGTGACCCATCTTGTGGTACTGCACTTATCTGTTTTCCTTCTTTGGAAAAATGAAACTTCATTCAAAGTAGGTTTGTAACTATTAATATAAGTTTTATATTAGCAAGCAATGTGAGCCAGGAAGCATGTAGCCACCGTGTTTGTGTGTGTCACAGAATATGTCAAAGCATATGTGTAAAAACCTGTTTGGTGTTGCTGTCTGAGAGACCTTGGAGAAGTAAACCGGGCTATCCCAAATCCATGGTCAAATCTACGTGTCTACTAAATCAAATGTAATTTCAAAGTCGGTACACCTTTGGTCTCAATGACAGTTTTTATTTTTTTCAGGGTCTAAGGCTCGTTTGTGGAGGAGCTGCCACACAAATTGTGCAGACACACACATACATATACAAATAGCATCACACGACTTCAGACAAACACAGGCAGTAAACTTTTGGGAAGTAAGGTCACGTCCCAGGGCACTCTGGGTACCAGCGATGATGTTGCTATTCTCTCTGCACTCAGTAGGGCAATCAATGAGACATTTTCAAGGAGGTTGCTAACCCATGGAATGTATCCTTGCTCTATCCTGTAAATGCTGAGCATCAAGCAAGGTCGTGCCATCAAGCAGCACGTCTTTGCTATAATGCCTTGTATCAACTGGCAAACGCTGCTATATAAATAAAATTGTTACCCGTGTTCATATGGAGAGAAAAGCAAATGGTTCACTTTGTCCAGGTCTGTCCACAAACGTGAGTTTATGATCGAGAAACAACAATTTTAATTGAATGTCATATTTTGATCACTGGTGAGGTTCCCGTGCTGCGCACGGGTGGGAGGCCGGAAGCAAACAGACAATGCAGAAACGGCAAATGCTAAAGGATGAAACCAATAAATTCCACATTACTGTAGCACCTTCAGTCGCACGTCAGACATGGACATCAAGTTCGTGAAGGACTTCCATGAAAAACGTTCCCGTTCACAAACAAACGGGTACGTTTGTTCCATACCCAGTCAATGGCGAATCTGCATATGGCGATCCTCAAATTTCACGTTTAGAAAGTAGAAACCGTCACGGTATTCCGTCATTCACTTGAACTCAATGTCTCTTTTTTTTCATTCCAAACAGCATAACTCCAATCACAAATGAAATAGCATTAATATAAAAAATAAACTTTTACCAACATTCGTGACATAAACAAATATGTGAATCCTGATGTGAAGTTCCGTACAGTTGGGTGAATACAATTACGAATTCAAAATCGTAATTGTATTCACTCAATTCCAATCATCAATTGATACTTTAACAAAACGATGAACACTATTAACATTTAACGATTTAACATTACAATTGAATGACGGTTGTATTGGGATATTTTCAATCCCGCGCATTGCCGTCATCTGTGCACTTCCGCATTCGCGGTAGGTTCATAATTCTCAGCAAAATCTAAACTATTTGTAGAATTTCAATAAAAGCCACATCACTGTTCATATCGGTAAATATTATTCCATCGTGTTTGGAAAAATGGTAAATTGGAAAAACAATATAGCCTATTTTGCTCCAGGGGGTCCCAGGATTACCCACCCAAAATATAGTTGCGATCGGTTCAGCCGTTTTTGCGGTACCTGGGAACGGACGGACGGACAGACAGACAGACATTTGGTGAATTATAGTAAGATGAACCGGAAGGAGAAGAAGGGAGGGGGAATAGGGAGGAACCAGAAGGATGGAGGGGGAATGAGGAGGATTTGGAGGGAGGGGGAATGAGGAGGCATAGAAAGAGGGATGGGGAGGGGCATGAGGAGGAGGAGTAGGAGTAGGAGGAGGAGGAGTAGTCGAAGGAGGAAAGGGTGCATGAGGAGGAGTATAAGGAGGGAGAGGGCATGAGGCGGTGTAGAAGGAGGGATCAGGAGGAGTAGGAGGGAGACAGCCGACCTTGGAAGGATGACACGCTGAGTCAACCCACCTGGTATTAGGTAATGGCACGACATATCACCAGAAGTCGACACAACTTGCCGGAACTAGATAAGTAACCGGCGCACATATTGTATGCTATCTTAAAAAGACTGTGGGTCATTTGATGCCCATGAGACAGCCATCTTGGTGAACATTTAAAATAGTCAGACGGCATATTTTCAGTGTAAATGCATCGTGGAAGAAGACCGACAAGTGTGATCAGTGGTAGCCCACTCCCCTTTAAGCTGACTAGTCTAGGTTTCATCCTTGGCCTAATGATAAACTGACACCCTGATGCTTCATAGGCAGGGTGTTGCATCACCGAGCATGCCATTCCTCACATGGCACGTTGTTGTGGAGACACGTCTGCCACCATATCACTGGTGGACGTTGAAGATCACATGCCTCTTTTTCAAAGAGAAGGTTATTGTTGCCGGTACTCTGGCCAATTTCCGTATACCTCCCCATACATGCATGATGGTCACTGCATCAGCAGCACAGCCGCATTCCCAAACACGATCCAATCAGCAGCCATCTTTTGCACACAAATGAATGAATCTGTAGATCAGCAATTGCAATATTATGTTATAACTCCATCCATGGAACCCACTCTGTCTTGCCTGGTGTACATGTCGAGCAGTGAGGCTATCCTCTGTTGCTTTTACAAGTTTTCATATTTGATGGCAGGATGCATCGATCCCTAATCAAAATGAATCTTCTTCTCCTCCTTCGTGTTTCCTTCTCCAATCTAGGCCAGTTTGCACGATGTCGCCGTCTGGTGTACTCCGCACAAGGAGAGGTTCAAATCCACGGGATGGGCCATGCAGTGAGTCGTGCGATCAACCTTGCTCTGCGTGTGCAGGTACCGTCCCTTAAAATTGACTTGCTTTTGTAACTCCATCCGATGACCGCATGAACAAAATGTGTTTTGGGTAAATGTATCGGGACTCTCACTTTCCATCCCTTACTACATTCCCTGACTGTCTTCACGTGCTGAAATCTTTATAAAGTTTGAGTTGAGACCACGTCGGAACAACTGAGCAAAAGTATCTAAAACGTGGATGAACTTGATGGCAAACGAAGTAACGGCCTCCACTTTTCTAGCATGACGATTGGCGCAAGAGAAGACATCCCCACGCGTACAGCATAACAGTTTCAGACAGTTTTATTGACGATGCAAAAATACAACATGCATTTTAAGGCCATTTTCCCTGCTAGAGCCGAGTACTATTTGGTAACTTACGAAGATGAATGACGACGAGGGCACAAACTGACAAAGTCCTGTCCTGACGGCGCAAAATACGTACTTAAATCTGTTATAAAAAGAGCCATGTCTGTCTGTCATGTTATAACTTGAGAAAGGATTAACGGATTTCAATGAAACCAACGACGGTGGATTCAGGGAACTCTCGGGAAGGTTTGTGGTGCGAAAAAAACCAAAACTTTTTATGGGTACACGGGCAGATGTGGCAAAACTGCAAACGCCAACTTGTGATGCTGGTTATCCCTGCGCAGGATCTCCCAGGAATAGTGTTTTGTTCTTGCTGCATGGATTAGCCATCGCAGCTTTGCCGAGGAAATGGAAAACCCCGTTTTTTGTTCGCGTTTATGCAAAGGCAGAGACGACGAGATCTCGGAGTTTGTTTCCTGCCATGGCCCGTGCCTAATAGGTACCCCAGACAGTGTGATCAAAAGAAAGAAAATAGGTGGAGGGTGAGAAATGATTTTTATGTTGATCTTCCTCCAGATGTGTTGTATATCATTCACAATTCAGCATCTAAAAAAGGCTGTGATGAATATCCCTCAAACAATGTCCCTCTCCCCGCTCTCTGAGTGTATAGCTAGGCCGATAGCTATACACCGCCAAAAAATTTTCCCCCATTAACATTTTTTTTTTTTTTTTTTTTTTTTTTTTTGCAATCAAGCAAAGATTGGTATTCCCAGCAGCGAAGCAACATATCTTTTATTCCAGCGATTATAAAAACTACATTCATGTTGTGAGCCTGCACAACAAAGGAACCATGGGGATAGTGATTAATACAAAGAAGTATATCTTCAAGAACCTTCAAGCTGGGGTCGGTATAATGAATGAGAGAATGCAGATAATGGAATATCGCATATCAGGCCACAGCTCGCATGAATTGGATATTACAGCTGCCTTGCTCCTCTGGTGAAGTAAACTGCTTCCTGTGCAGATGTGGTGTCTTGACCGTGCTCTCCTTGCACAAATTAACTGAACCACCAACTGGCTCCCCCCACAGAATCGCACTCTCTTGTTGGAATGCCAACTGATCGACTCAAAACGCCAATTTGACTAAACGTTCAGTGACGCAGCCGTGGCTGCCATTTTGTAGGCACGCTCGCTCGGATGTTTTTATTTATTTATTTAATTGCTATCAACAGCCCATCTAATGTCGGCATGGCATGGCATGTGCCTGTACTGTTTGCAAGTAGTTTTTGAGCTGATTCAATGCAACAACGTCACAGCTTGGCGTAGATTTGTAATAGTGGAAATAAGAATGGTAATCATAAAAAGGGGCGGACGTAGCTTGGGGAGGTGTCGGACAACAAAACAGGCTGACAGGACACCTCCGTGGCATCTTACTATAATTCACCAAATGTCCGCCCGTCTGTCTGTTCGCAGGAACCGCAAAAACGGCTCAACTGATCGCAACTATATTTTGCGTGGGTAATCCTGGGATCTCCTGGAGTAAAATAGGCTATATTGTTTTTCCAAGTTTTCAAATTTTCCAGTTTGTCCAAACATAATGGAATAATATTTACCGATATGAACAGTGATGTGGCTTTTATTGAAATTGTACAAATACTGTTTAGATTTTGATGAGGATGACAAACCTGCAGCGAATCCGGAAGTGAACAGATGACGGCAATGCACAGGTTTGATAATATCCCAATAAAATTGTCATTCAATCGTAATGTTTAATCGTTAAATGTTAATCGTTTTGTTAAAGTATCAATTGATGATTGGAATTGAGTGAATACAATTACGATTTTGAATTCGTAATTGTGTTCACCCAACCGTACGGAACTTCACATCAGGATTTAAATATTTGTTTGTCATGAATGTTGTTAAAAATTTATTTTTTATATTCATCTTTCTATAATTCACCAAATGTCCGTCTGTCCATTCGAAGGTACCGCAAAAACGGCTCAACCGATCGCAACGATATTTTGTGTGGGTATTCCTGGGACCCTTGGGAGTAAACTCTGCTATATTGTTTTTCAGATTTTCCAAGTTTTCCAATTTTCCAGTTTTTCCAAACACGATGGAATAATATTTACCGATATGAACAGTAATGTGGCTTTTATTGAAATTCTACAAATACTGTTTAGATTTTGATGACAATTATGAACCTGCCGCGAATGCGGAAGTGGACAGGTGATGGCAATGCGCTGGTTTGATGATATCCAAATACAACCGTCATTCTATCGTTATGTTAAATCGTTAAACGTTAATCGTGTTAATCGTTTTGTTAAAGTATCAATTGATGATTGGAATTGAGTGAATACAATTACGATTTTGCATTCGTAATTGTGTTCACCCAACCGTACGGAACTTCACATCAGGATTTAAATATTTGTTTGTCACGAATGTTGGTAAAAGTTTATTTTTGATATTAATGTTATTTCATTTGTGATTGGAGTTATGCTGTTTGGAATGAAAAAAGAGATATCGAGTTCAAGTGAATGACGAAATGCCATGATGGTTTCTACTTTCTAAATGTGAACTTCGCAGATCGCCATATGCAGATTCACCACGGACCCACGATCGATGTTTCTACACGTGAACGTACCCGTTTGTTTGCGAACGGGTACGTTTTTCATGGAAGTCCTTCACTAACTTGCTGTCCATGTCTGACGTGCAACTGAAGGTGCTACAGGAATGTGGAATTTATTGGTTTCATGCTTTAGCATTCGCCGTTTCTGCATTGTCTGTTTGCTTCCGGCCTCCCACCCATGCTTAGCATGGGTACCTCGCTAGTTCTAACAAGAATTCTGAGTATTGCGCTGCAATACATGTCCCTGACCGGCAGTCTGTTGTCCGGAAAACTGTTGGGGAAATTTAAAAGGGTTATTCACCCACGGGTTCTGAATCGTTCCCAATCGCTAATTACCTCAGGGCGGGCTCACCTGTGATTCGCACTCGGGACTTCGATTTATACACCTTGCAGACAGGTCAGCAGAAGCACGAGAAAATAAGTTGTTGATAAAGAACCTTTCGAGTCACTAAATATCAGTAATTTATTATATTTTCCGGTTCACGATCAATGATCGATGTGTGTATATATATGTTGCTCGGCTTGGCTCCGCCCCTCCGGAAAGCGCGCCCTGTGTCGTGCTTTCGACGTTCGCGAGACGAGGCTGAGGGCGTGCGGTGCGGCTTGAGGAGAACTCTCAAATAAACAAGAGATATCCATTTTTAAAAATATTTTCGTTTAATTAACGACATCTGCCAAACCACGTGACCTATCACAAATTCCAAAAGGACATTTTAGTAGACTGACGTGCTGAACAGATCTGTGAAGTTTCCCCTCGATTGGATCAAAAATGATGGAGGAGCTCGGTTTTAAAGGTTCATGCTTAAAAACGTCATATCTCTGAAACCATATGACGCATGACGTCATGCTCGCTGACTTTTTTTGTTCGTCATGGGTATGCGATTCTGCCTGCAAAGTTTGGCCTCTCTGTTCAGCCGTTGCAGAGAAAAGAAAAAGGGGTTTTCATGTTTTCACGAAAAACAATATGGCGGCCGAACCACGTGACCTGTGACGTCATAATTACCATTAAAATATTCTGCAGACCGAGTCCCCCCTGCGGTGAAAATTTGATCTCAATCGGTCCTATTATTACAGAGAAAATGGTTTTTAAAGGAAATTAAAACTTAAAATGGCACTGAGTTGAGGATCATCAGAATTATCAGAATTCCCAAAGTTCAAAGTGCCATAACTTTGTCAGAAATGATCGAAACGTCGTGAAGTTCGAACTCGACCTGTAACTTATCATGAGGAAACGATGTGCCAAGTTTGAAATTATTAGCATTAAGCGTTTAGAAAAAAAGCCCGGAAAACTGTTCTTTGCGTGACGGACTGACGGACTGACGGACTGACGGACTGACGACGTGCAAACCTATAGTCCCCTCCGGTGTACACCGGTAGGGGACTAATAAGTCGGTGACTACATTCTACCCACACAGCATAAAACATGGCGTTTTGCCTTTAAATAAAACAACATATGTTCTGCGCAGGGGGCTCTCACCCATTTCTATACACTACCGTAGATATTTTGGGTCTTTAAGGGTATTATGGGTCTTTAAGGGTATTTTGGGTCTTCAGGGTATTTGGGGGTTTTTTTGGACCTCAGGGTGTTTCAGGGTATTTTGGGTCCTAAGGGTATTTTGGGGTCTTATTTTCAGTCCTCTGTGTCTTCAGTCCTCTGTTATTTTCAGTCCTCTGTCCTCTGTCTTTAAGGGTATTTTGGCTCTTCGGTATCTTTTAGGGTCATTTGGGTCTTCGGGGTAATTTGGGTCTTTGGAGTCTTGTGGTATTTGGGGTTTTTCAGGGTGTTAGGGGTCTTGAGGGTCTTGGGGGACTTAAAGGGAGGGTCGTCAAAGGTCTGAGTGATCTCAGCTTTCTAAAGGGTCAAAAGGTATATCCCAACAGTATGTAATTAAGAGTACACGGACTGTGTTTTTGGGTGTTATTTTTATTTGAAGAAGAAGACGTTTTTGTCACACATATACAAACGTACATACATAACCATATACAGTCGTAGCCAAAAATATTGGCACCCTTGCACTCTTTTCAAATAATTCTTTAAAATTTTCTTTAAAACAATTTTAAAACGTATGACTCTTTACAACAATTTTCTCCAAACATAAGTTGAAATTGACAAAAGTATTTGGTCTCCACAATTCTATATTTCACTGTTAATATTACAGAACCTTTGTTTTTGATTCAGAACTTAATATATCCCTTTAAATCAGAAAACAAAAAGAAATGGCATTGACACACTAGACTTAATATTTGGAAGCACGGCCTTTGGGCAAAATAACTGCAGTCAAGCGCTTCCTAAAGCCATGAATGAGCTTCCTACACCTCTCTACTGGCAGTTTGACCCACTCTTCTTGTGCAAACTGCTCCAGTTCTACCAGATTTGAAGGGTGCCTTCTCCCAACTGCTGTTTTCAGATCTCCCCACAGGTGTTCAATGGGATTTAGATCTGGACTCATTGCTGGCCACTTCAGACCAGTCCAGCATTTTGTCTTGAACCATTCCTGTGTGCTTCTTTAAGTGTGTTTGGGGTCATTGTCCTGCTGCAAGACCCAAGACCTTCAACGGATCCCCAGGTTTCGGACACTGGGTTGAACATTGCGCTCTAAAATGCCTTGGTAATCTCCTAATTTCATGATGCCATGCACACATTCAAGGTACCCAGTAACAGAGGTAGCACAGCAACCCCAAAACATCACTGAACCTCCTCCATGTTTAACTGTAGGGAAGGTGTTCTTTTCTTTGAAGGTTCCATTTTGTTTTCTGTAAACATAGAGATGATGTGCTTTACAAAAAAGCTCTAATTTGGTCTCAACTGTCCACAGGACATTCTCCCAGAAGGATTTTGACTTGTTCAGGTGTGTTTTGGCAACTCCAGTCGGGCTTTCTTATGTCTCTCTCTCAGCAGTGTGGTCCTCCTGGTCTGCTACCATAGAACCCTTTCATTGAGTTGGTGACAGATGGTGCGAGTTGAAACTGTTGTAACTTGTGTCTGAAGGTCAACTTGAATCTGTTTGGCAGTTGATCGAAATGTTTTCTCCACCATTCAAACAATCCTTCGCTGCAATCTTCGATCAAATTTTCTCTTGTGGCCTCGTCCAGTGAGGTTGGCTGCAGTGCCATGGGCCTTATACTTCCTGATAATGCGTACGGTGGACACATGAACATCAAGGTCTCTGCAGATGGACCTAGAGCCTTGAGATTGTCCATGCTTGGCTGCAATCTTGTGTCTGACCTCCTCTGACAATTCTCTGGTTTTCTTTCTTTTCTCCATCCTCATTGTGGTGCACACAGTGACACAAAACAGCAGAATGTCGCCTTTTCTCCATTCAAACAGGTTGAATGAGTTATTTTTATATTGCAGCCACCTGCAACTCACCACAGGTGAGTTCAATTCCAACGTCGTGGAGAATCACCTGCTTGACATCTAATTATTTCTAAGAACTTCTGAAAGGTGCCAATAATATTATCCGGGCCATTTTAGGATTTCTGTGTGGAATAAGCAAAGATTTCGTATTTTTTTCAGCTTTTTTTTGTTGTGTTCCACCCGCAAACCAAAGAAATACTTGTGTGGATACCAAAATATTTTTAAATTTCAACAATTTTCTGGAAGAAATGTTGCATTATTTGAAAAAAGTGCAAGGGTACCAATATTTTTGGCCATGACTGTACGTTTGATATATTATATATTATCAGATGTAACAATATCTATACGATAAGTGGTGTGTGCGTGCCACCATTTTTCACAGAGATGGCCAAACAGATCTTCTTCAAACTTTCAGAGGTTCTTAGCAGAAGAAAAGTTCGATTTTTTTTTTTTATCCCTATGTAGTGGTTAATAAGCCTTTTTAGCTCTGTGAAAGGTAATATTAAATGATCTCCAACCCCGTTCCTTGGTAGGTGTAGGGAAATGTTTGACGGCCACGAAAAAAAGAAAATGTGATTTCTTCAAAATGCCAACAGATTAGAACAGCACGGGGCAATGCCGGCTTCCCCTGCTCGTATAATATTGTACATAAAGGCGTGGAAGGATTATTTGTTTGTTGAAGCAAACATGCTTTCGGAAGAAGAATGGAGTCTACAAATGGCACCGTTGTGTTCTGAAACATTACCAGAGCTGTATCTTTAATTTGTTTATTGTGTGAGGTCCATGGCCTTGTATAATGGCCTCATTTCATGTGGGAGCCTTGATTAATTGCTGCATGAAGGATGAGTCCATGATGAGAGAACTTTTGTTACTGAAACCTAGACTCATTTGCATTGTGAAGAAGTAAAAATCCTAATTAGATACACATACATACATGCATATATAGACACACATCCACACACCATATCCGAATTTTATATACTAGGGCATTGCCCGTACGTGGGTGCCCGTTCCTTGCCAAAAAAAAAAAAAAACGCTACCCGTACGCTCTACCCCGCCCGTACGCCCGTAAACAAAAAAAACAACGCTCTTCGCTTCCGCCCTTCGCTCTGACTGAATTGGGAGGAATAATGCGCATAAGAAATCGAATTACGTACCGTAATGGCGGTCAGCTCGTAACGCGCTCAGCTCCGCTCGTCTCACATCGGCCACGCCTACGCAACAAAGCGTTCTGTGATTGGCTGCCGGAAAGCGTGCTGCCGGACAGTCTTCACTGTCCAGAAGTTCGCAAATCGCAGTTACGATGAATCGTTTTAATTTAATCGCAGTTTGAATTCGTTTTAAAACATAGTTTAACGGCAACATAGTTTTCCAACGTGAAATAAATGAATACGCTGTCAAATGTGCCGTCCGAGGCAGAGTCTGATCGCCACGTTCGGCACACGTGATAGCTCGCTGCTCTCTGATTGGTTGAATCGTTTTTTGGACATAGCTCGGTAAGTAATTGTCCGATTAATATGAAACCTTGAAAAGGCACATCCTCGGGTCCCCAGCAATATACCTGGCAAGTTAAAAGTATATCGGACCCGTGGTTGTCGAGAAACAGCGGTCACAGACACACAGACACACAGACACACAGACACACAGAGATTACTGGAATTATAGATAGATATTGTTGCGGATATGAGGATTGCATTTTTTTGATTGTGTGTATTGTAGTGGTAAATTGTTGTGTAACATTGGTTGAATATGGCCCCTCCTGCCTCCAGAGTTGTGTAAAGGTAAAAAGGGCGTCCCGGTAGTTATTCCATGAAACACCACATTGAAGGACACGATAAAACCCTTGTTCAGTAGCTTATATCTTATTATTTGTTTTAGAGTAAGGCCTTGTCTTCCATTAGAATAATACTCCATTGCACCGAATCAATTAAGAATAGCTCCCCTTCAATAATTCCATTTCCCAGCCAAACTCTCCATCTGTGGGTAAAGCAGTTCACAAGCGTGGGGTGCACGCCCTTTCATTTCGCTGCTATAGTGAATACGTGCTCCATGCTCTGTTTGAACAGGAGGGGCGGGGTCGCCAGGGAGAGGCAAGCCCAGGGCGTGCCACGAAGGGCGGGGCTGTTCAGCCCCATGCCCAAATAAGGAAACAAGCCTGTGGCTCGCCACGAGGGGCGTGCCGTCGGCGCCATGCCCAAATAAGGAGACAAGCCCGTGGGATTACCATACAAGGTCACGAAACAGAGCACGGGGGGGAGGGCGGTACCGAAACCGAGGAGGATGTGTCACACCCGCGCTGAAGGTATGAGAGAAGGGTGCGACGATCGCTGGAAGAAGCTACACCAGAGATACGGCAGATGAGTCCAGGTGCGTAAGAGGGTTGGCAGTCCACCGGGAGAGAGTTCAGAGTAGCACCGGAGTTGCGTGAGAGATACGAAAAGCCTTTGACAAAGAGCCGCTTCAACCAGCCCCGTTTCAACCCGCCGAGTGACCCTGCCGGCGTGCACTGTGAAGCCGAATACAAGGAGCTGCCGGCTCCTCGCTTCCCGCCCGGAGTGGACCTGCTCGCTGTGCCCTGTGATCCCACCTGCTCATCCCTCCAAACGATTCCTACCCTTCCATCCATTTGCGCACGTGAGTTTGTTCTGTTCGTGCTGTCCTGGGTAGTAAACTAAGCCAGTATAAGCTAGTAATTTGCACTGTGTTACCTGCTTTTTCATGTCCGCTGTATATACCCGTGACTGCTCTTTTTGCTTATGTGTGTGTAAATAATAATAAACCCCGTTACTCTTCTGTACGTCTTCTTCTTCTTCCTCTTTGCATTCGTCGTCTTAGTCTTTTCCCCATTGAATATCTGTGGCGCGATACGGCCAACGTTTGGGTGAATCGGGTTTAGTCGGGGAACAACTGTTCGGCCGCGGCACCTCCGCTCGGCAAACAACATCGTTAACCGCGGACCGTAACAATATATATATTGTTACGGAACCCAACGTCGGCCTCGGATCCCTTCTCGAGGGGGGATTAGTCCCCTCGTTTGTGACTGACCGACGTGGTCCCTGAAGCTGCACCGCGACCTCCGGAAAGGCCGGTGAGCAGCTTCGTTCGCGACCGCGGTTAAGATGGTAATTTGCCGAGCGGATGGCAGCCGCGGCACGAACTGTTAACAATGACTTGACCCGATTCTCAAACTTGGCCAAATCGTGCCACAGGCATTCAATGGGGAAAAGACAAAGACGACGGATATGAAGAAGAAGAAGCCAAAAAGGGTTTGAAATACGACTATAATTTATTACTACTATTTACAACCAAAAGAAACCAAGGAGGAGGAAGGATAATAAAATAAAGACAGAAGGAATCAAGGAGACGCAGTGCAAATTAGCTTACCTATAAACAGTCTTACTTAACCCAGGACAGAACAAACAAAGACAGACTCACACGAATGGGGAATGAAGGCAGGAACGATTGGCTGGAAGGAGAGGATGGTCCAGGTGGTCCACAGAGCTGGAAGGATGCGGGTCCTGTTCGTGTAAATGGCAAGGCTCGAGGTGAGCGGCCGCCGACCCTCCTCAATCTGGTTCGCACGGCGGCGTTGCTTCGTAGCAGTGGGTCAAAACTGCCGTCAAAGCTCAACTCAACTGCGGTGGACTCAGCTGCGGTGGACTCAGCTGCGGTGGACTCAGCTGCGGTGGACTCAGCTACGGTGGACTCAGCTGCGGTGGACTCAACTGCAGTGGACTCAACTGCCGTGGACTCAACTGCCGTGGACTCCTCACTCATCTCCTTAAGCAGTCCCTCCCAACCCCCTTTTATGAGTCGCGTGACGATCAAGCCGCCGGCCTTTTGGAAACGCCCATCGGGTCGCTCTCCGCAGTGCCGATTGGTGGGCACGGGCTCTCTGGCTCCTGACGAATAGGCCGGGCCTCACCGGTGTGGATCTGATGTTTCACCAGGCCCGTACGTCCAATATCCTCGGTGGACAAGGAGAAGAGGTCCAAATGGGACCCAACCAGTTTGTGTAAGGCCTCCCTCTGGGTACCTCCCAACTCTACACTACTACGATTTACCATCTCGCAAATGGGCTCGGGCCAATTCCTAGTATTTATTGAAGGCACCCCCTGGGGCCGGCTCAGCTGGACGTTCTCGCCCCTCACTGACGCGACTTCGCTAAGCGTTCTCTCTCCGCCCTCTCAAGCCAAACCCCTCGTTCTGGGTTGGATGAGCGGGGCCGACTTACTCCTCCCCTCTATGACGAGGTGGAGACCCGCCTTTCTTCTTCATCGTTACCTCGTGCGTAATGGAGTCAAATGCAGTAAGGTGGACGGCAGATGAAAATGCAGCAAAGTGCCCAAAGAGTCAATTGCAGCAAACCTGGCAAACCTGGCACTTGGAAGCTGCCATGGGGCGTCGGAGGGGCCTACTCTTATTTGAATTCGGTGCAATGGAGTGTCAATTAATGGAAGGCAAGGCCTTACCCTACTACACAGAATAAGGAAATAACTGTCAACAAGGGGGAAATCTATGATTGGCTAACATGAGTGCTTATGAACTAATTACGGTACGACCTTTGACCTTTATACACAGACTGGAGGCAGGAGGGTCCAGAATAAAGCAATAATTTAAAAAACACAATAAAAAAACACAATCCTCATATCCACAACACTGCACCCTCCTCCTCTTAGGCACGTCCCGGGCCTCTTACCTTAACTTTTAGTGTGGCACGTATTTAGCCTTGGATGGAGTTTACCACCCGCTTTAGGCTGCATTCCCAAGAGACCCGACCCCGGTGCGTCGGGGGCACCTCGCAACGGTTTCACGAACTCTTGAACTCTCTCTTCAGAGTTCTTTTCAACTTTCCCTCACGGTACTTGTCGGCTATCGGCCTCGTGCACGTATTTAAACTGCGCCAGGTACGCCCTCAGATCACTCTTGCCGTCATACGGCGCGAGTGGTACCTTGTGGGCGCCCGAAGGCCGGACCCCGCGCATCACTCCTGGCGGGATCTACGCGGGACCAAACCATTCGGGCTCCCACAGTGCGCTATTCCCGGGGGGCTCCCGCGCGTCCCCCGTCCCTCCAAACACTACCCCTCTTGGTGTCGATGCCTGGGTCGCCCTTCCGCAACCCACCACCCACTCCATACCCGCACACCCTTGCTCACCAGCACCCCCCTCACTCCCCGTAGCCAAACCTCCTTGCACACCTCCTTTCTCCATGCACTCCGGACCAGTCATACATCTCACCATTGGTCCCTCACGAACACCCGGATCCAAACCAACCCCCAAGCCGACTGAATCTCCCCTCATACCATATACATTGCCGATTATATCGCCACTCACCTTGGCACCTCGTCCCCGTTCCTCCTCTGCCATCTGCAAACTTCTTATTTGGTCAGCAAGTACATCATTATGAGTTGAGCACAGACCTTGTACATAATCCATCACCTCCTCCTTTATCTCTTTTTTTAGTTTCCCTCCGTCTCTTCTTAATTTCACTCACCCCCTCTTCCACCTCCTCTAATTTTTCCTTTACCTCCTTCATTTCCCGGTGCGCCCCCTCTATCTCTTCCTCCAACGCCACTTTAACCGTTTCTATGTGCGTCCTCACCCCTCGGTCCTTCGTCTCCATTACTTCTGTCACCTCTTCCAACCTCTGTCAACCCCTCATGTACCATCTGACATTCCTTCTTTGTCGCTATTAATTCGTTCTTGATGTCTTTTTGCGTCGCTTTTAACCCCCCGATTATTGCCGTGTTCTTTTCCACTTGGTCCACGAGTTCCTTTTGTCCCACTGTCAGCTGTTCTACTCCCCTCGTCAGACCCTCTATGCCCCCCTGTAACCTAGCCGTATTATTCCTCACCTCTTTCTCCATACGCTTCTCACCTTGCTTTACCTCCTCGCGTACCCCCGAGACCTCCTCGCTTACACCTCGTCTTATTTCCTCCTTCATTTCTCCCATCTCTTTGGTAGATGCCACCCTCATCTGTTCTAATTCATCCCTCTGAGCATCCAATTTACCTTCTAACCCGACTTTCACCTCCTCTATCTGGTTCCCCATCCGTTTGATTTCCCGGGCGGATTGCTCCCCTATTTCCCGCAATTTGCCTTCCATCTTATCTTCTAGCCCCGTTAACCCATTCTTTACCTCTTTTATCCCGTTGTCTAACCCCTCAAATTTATTGTCTAACCGTTCACCGGTACCCCTCGCTTGGTCCCTCATTGCTCCCATTTGGCCCCTCAATCGCTCACTATCAGCCCTCGCTTCGTCCCTTATTGCTCCCATTTGGCCCTCCAATCGCTCACTATTAGCCCTCGCTTCGTCCCTCATTCGCTCACCCATTTTGTCCATAAGGGCCCCCATTTGTAGCAAAAAAAGGTTCGAATCCACCGGTGCTGCTACGGTCACGGGCGCCGCTAAATTTGGTGCCGCTGCATTCACGTGCGCGAGGGCGCCATTTTGTGCACCTGATACTCCCTCAACCACCTCCTCATTGCTCTCCTCCATTTCTTCCCTGTGGTCCTGGGTTACCCCCAACCCCTCTTTTAGTTCACCCACCTGCATCCGATCGCCTTGATTGTCCATGGCACGATTTCCAAATTTAGGATTTTATAAAACAATTTCGGGCGCTCTTAATTTTTGACCAAATTTTTTTTTTGAAGTTATTAAAAATTTGGTTCGGGCCTCAAATCCCACTCCTGACACCAATTGTTACGGATACGGGGGACGGCTCTCCCGTTAGCAAGGGGTGATTAGCCCCTTGTCCTGTTAAGCTGGCCGTCTCCCCGGTCCTGGTACTTGTAACGCTATCCCGCGGGATGGAACGGATCAGGGTTATGGGTCCAGTTTTTATCCCGAATACCTTTATCCGTCCCTCCGCAGACTAGGGAGACAAGTACCGCTCGAACCCCGGTTTGGATGGTCTAGTTAGTTGCCGAGCGGTTTTTAGCAACCCGAAGTTCGAGCCATTACCAAAGACTAACCCGATTCTCAAACGTTGGCCGAATCGCGCCACGTACTCAATATTGAAACCACTAAAGCGACCGAACGAGAATGAAGAAGAAGAAGAAGTACGGAGGAATAACAGGATTTATTAATTATTTACACAAGCCAAAGCAAAGAGCAGTCAAGGTTATATACAGAAAATGGAAGGAGCAGGAAACACAGTGAAATCATTAGCTTACCTATACAAGCTTAATTAATAAACCCCAGGACAACGTTAAAGACAGACGGACGATCACACTTACACGGGGAAATGCAGGCAGGAATGAATGGCTTGGAGATGGGTGGCTTTGAGAGGCAAGGAAGGTTCAGTGGGTACTGGGCACGGTCGGGCCAGAAGGCACCGCCGTCAAGAAGCCAAGCCGCGGTCGTTGGTCCCAAACTGCGCGGGCGAAGTTCCTTTCTCCGTACTGTTGCCTCGGTCCGTTTTTCCTGCAGCGCGGCACGTGTCACGGCGGCTTGGCCACACCTGCTCATCTCCTGGACTCAGAACTCATCTCTCCTCTCAGCTCATCTCCGTGGGGAGCGTCCCGCGGCGGGTTATATAGGCCCCGCCCTTCACCCTTTGCGAACCTCCCCTAAGCGTTCTCTCTCCGCCCTCTCAAGCCAAACCCCTCGTTCTGGGTTGGATGAGCGGGGCCGACTTACTCCTCCCCTCTATGACGAGGTGGAGACCCGCCTTTCTTCTTCGTCGTTACCTCGTGCGTAATGGAGTCAAATGCAGCAAAGTGGACGGCAGATGAAAATGCAGCAAAGTGCCTAAAGAGTCGATTGCGGCAAACCTGGCAAACCTGGCACTTGGAAGCTGCCATGGGGCGTCGGAGGGGCCTACTCTTATTTAATTCGGTGCAATGAAGAGTCAACCTATTGGGAAACACATCCTTAGCCTACATAGAATAAGGGACTAACTATTTAAAAGGATATATGGTGTCCTGTGTGTAGGTTTATGGAATTAACTAAGAGGACGAGCTTCGACCTTTCTTTACATTACGAGGGTCAGTTACACACAACAAAACCATAATTCTCACATTCGTTACACTTTCTCAAATTCGTTACACTTCTCAAATTCGTTACTATATATATATATATATATATATATATATATATATATATATATATATATATATATATATATATATATATATATATATATATATATATATATATATATACAGTGGAACCTTGACTTACGAGTTTAATTCGTTCTGTGACCGAGCTCGTAACTCAAATTGCTCGTTTCTCAAATCAAATTTCCCCATTAAAATGCATTGAAATGCTATTAATCCGTTCCAGCCCGCCAAAAACCACACCAATTTTTTTTTAAATATACAGTATATATATAAATATCTCGCGCTTTATATTTCACCTGTATGCAGCATACAAGTTGGCAGGATGGCCTGGACTGGAGGTACGCACACTTGACTCTAAAGTCTAAACTGTCCAGCCTGGGTTTGAATCCCGACCCAGCTATAACCTGTCATGGGTGAATCACAGGCAGGGTGATTCATCAATGTGTGTACCGCTAAACTGGGCGCCCCGTTTGCGTCCCATTAGTTGTTGGATGTTAAGGATCTCACCGTGTTTTCCACAAAGAGAAGGCGAGCTATCGCCGGCACTCTGAACAAGTTGTGGCCTGGCATGGCATGAACATGAAAACATGAACATGAAATGTTCGACATGAACATGAAATTTTCCAAAATAACCAAAATGCGAAAACAAAAATGCAGCGCTATACGACAGAGATACTGTACGTGCACGGCAAGATAACCACGTGACCGGAACCCACCTGGCGGCGTAAACTCAAAATAACCAACATGCGAAAACAAAAATGCAGCGCTATACGACAGAGATACTGTACGTGCACGGCAAGATAACCACGTGACCGGAACCCACCTGGCGGCAAAACTCAAAATAACCAACATGCGAAAACAAAAATGCAGCGCTATACGACAGAGATACTGTACTTGCACGGCAAGATAACCACGTGACCGGAACCCACCTGGCGGCAAAACTCAAAATAACCAACATGCGAAAACAAAAATGCAGCGCTATACGACAGAGATACTGTACTTGCACGGCAAGATAACCACGTGACCGGGTGGCGAAAGCTCGTAACTCAGATCTCGGCTCGCATCTCAAAGCAATAAACCGCCCGAGCGACGGCTCGTATCTCGAAAAACTCGTAAGTTGGGGCACTCGTAAGTCAAGGTTCCACTGTATATATATATATATATATATATATATATATATATATATATATATATATATATATATATATATATATATATATATATATATATATATGTATGTATGTATGTCGGGAATCGAACCAGGGTGCACAACTAGAAATCAAGGAGTAACAAGCATTTATTGAAATCCGTACACAGCTGCGGGAGATGTCAGGGATATCCAGCTCAACGAACAGTATAAGCCCCAGACAATCCCAAAGTAACTCGACGAAATGTGTTCTTTTTATATGTTTCAAAAGTCAGATACAGATTTCCGCTAAAGCTGCTTTCACAACACTTTCAGAGAAGGAGAAAGGGTGCACAAACAACTCCCACCCTTGTCCCTTCCAGTCCTTACAACATTTTGGCTACAGGCGTAGGAGGAGGGCCTTGTAATATTCCTTTAAGTCCTTATCGTTCCCTGCAGATGTTAAACCAGAAGGGAGGCTGAGTGGGTTCATCAAACATGTAGTGGTCTGAGAGGGTCATTAACCAGTGTGGCAGCTACATTCAAGTGTAAGGTGTGCACAGAGGGAGCTGCAGATGGAGGAAATGTTGAGTTGGATCTTGGAGACGGCGTGAAGCTGGAAGGTGTGAAAACATTTTGTTACCTAGGAGACATGCTGAATGGAGAAGGTGGATCAGACTCGGCAACGGTTGCTTCAGTGAGATGTGCATAGAAGAAGTTTCAGGAACTGAGTGGCGTGCTGATGATGAGGGGAGTGTCGTTGAAGCTGAAGGGAAAGGTGTATGCTGCATGTGTGAGAAGTGTTATGATTTATGGGAGCGAGACATGGGTAATGAACGTAGAGCAGCAACGAAGGGTGGAAAGGGTGGAAATGCGAATGGTTTGGTGGATTTGTGGAGTATCGTTGAGAGAGAGGAAGACAAATGATGAATCGCGAAAGATGATGGGAATAGAGCCTGTGATTGATGCTGTGAAGAGGAACAGGTTGAGATGGTTTGGTCATGTGTTGAGGAAGGATGAAAGTGACTGGTTGAGAAGAGTTATGGAAATGAATGTAGAAGGAAGTAGAGGAAGTAGAGGACGTGGAAGACCGAGAAAGACTTCGCTAAAGATGGTCGAAGAAGAAATGTGGGCAAGGGGGTTAACAAGGGGAGATGCAGAAAATCGGGCAAAATGGAGAAGATTGTCATGGGGACCGCAAGGCTAACCCCCACTCTTGCAGGGAAAATGGCCTTTAAATGCCTGTTGTTTGTTGTTTTTTAAAACCAATATGTTAAAAGCTGACTGTCTAGCCTTGTCTTGAAGGAAAAGGAATGTTGATAGCTCCCACAGGATAGAAAAATGGCCTTTTGCTCTTTCTGTCGGAATCCAATCATTTGTACTTTTCAATCTGTTGACCTTGTTTTAACTTAGCTCCTATATGTATGAGAACATTCTTTGGAGCAACTAACCACTCCCTCTCTTGTTCTCTTGCCAGATGTATCCTGTTATCTCAGCCTTCTCGGGCTATGAAATAAAACCAAAAGATCTTGTGACCCGAATGAGACTCCCCCGCCCCACATTCCGATCGGTTTCTTTGTCTGCAGTTGGCTGGGGAAGGCCGTTAGACATTAAACAGTGCCCCAGGTGTCTCAAATCTCCTCCCCACCATCCTTGCTCATTTGAGAATATATAAGAACGTTAGCTGGAGCATTTCGAGAGAGAGGGGTTTTGCTCGTGTGCTACTCACTCTCCATACACGTATGTTTCAATGATTCAACTGTGTTGTATTAAAGTTATTAACTGAACCTTGAGTGAATTCTTCCACAAACAGCGTGAAATTCTGTGTGCTGGTTTCAGAACCATTTCACTTTTTTTTTTATCCCACCCGACCCCACGAGTCGCGTCGCGAGTCAAGTCGCGAGTGCCTATTTTTTTTATTTTTTTTTGGCGTGGGGCACGTGCACTCAGAAAATCTTTATTGTTTAAATTTGATTTGCAGCATCGAGTTGAAAAAGGCATTCCTTTGTTGTGCGCCCCTTTTCAGGCTGAATGTGGACCACTCGAGCTTTGGACTCAAACCTCGACGGTGACCTTGGAGGAGCAGCGGAGCATGGGTTGCTTAGATGACGTTGATGTTTTTGACCAGGAGCTGGAGAGCCAGAGCCGGCAGATTTCTGCAATTCACATTCGCCTGTATCGCCCAAAGTGACGAGACGTGGAGAAACACAGGACCATGACATTTGAAGTTATGTTTACAAAACCTATAAATGAGTTGATTGATGTGATGTAAGATTTTTTGACTGTTAAAAGGGTCACTTGCAACCTTGCTTTTCACATTTTATTCACTTGTTTTGTGTGAATTAAAAGGCTCAAGATCTCCTCGCTATCTGACTTCCTGCAAATAGCGAATACGAGTTTAAAAGTTTGTTTTGGAGGTGTTATTGACATTTGTGAACAAGACTGAAAACTGACAAGGGCCCACCATCCACGTATTAGGTGGGCAAGAAGTAAGATTCCCCATAATCACACTAGATTATGGCCTCCATATCTCCTTCCTTTTCTTTTTTTAAATTTTATTTATTCTTTCTTTCACTCCTGCCTTCTTTCGCTGGTGTGTTCCGTCCGTGTCATCTTCCCAGAAGGTCGACTGCCAGGGATCTCCACCTCCAAAAAAAAAATACGATTTTGGAGGATCTTCCCCTCCAAAAACTCTGTCCACATATGTGACCTCGGTCTTGTATCTCCACCTCCGCCACCGAAGGTGGATTGAGGTTATGTTTTCACCCCTGTCTGTTTGTGAACAGGATATCTCAAAGTTGTGGATGGATTTGGACAAAATTTGGCAGAGAGGTGGCGTATGTGACGAGGACGAAATGATTTGATTTTGGTGAAGATTCGAATCCGGATCTGGATCCGATAATTTTTTAAAAGTGATTCTTCACCATTGAGAGATCGGGCTAATACCGATATATAGCACGATGTCTCAAAAGGTTATGGACGGATCTGGACGAAATTTGCTGAACAGGTTAGATGAATGACAATGAATTTACTCGATTTTGATGAAGATTCGAATCCGGATCCGGATCAGATAATTTTTTAAAAGTGATTCTTCACCATTGAGAGATCGGGCTAAAACCGATATATAGCACGATGTCTCAAAAGGTTATGGACGGATCTGGACGAAATTTGGTGAACCGGTTAGATGAATGACAATGAATTTACTCGATTTTGATGAAGATCCGGATCCGGATCAGATAATTTTTTAAAATGATTCTTCACCATTGAGTGATAGGGCTAAAACTGATATATAGCAGGACATCTCAAAACGTTATGGATGGATCTGGACGAAACTTGGTGGATCGGTTGGGTGTGTGACGACACCGAATCAATTTGATTTTGGTTTGGATCTGAATATGGATTCAGATTCAAGGATTATTTAATTTTTAAAGTGATTCTTCACCATTGAGAGATCGGGCGAAAAGAGATTATATAACATGATGTTTCAAAAAATTGTGGATGAGTTATGACTAAACTTGGTGGACGAGTTGGTTAGGTGACAAGAACAAGCCGATTAGATTTTGGTTCAGGTCCGAATACAGATCCGGCCTATAAGTGGGATACAACACATAGACTCTTCAGCCTGGCAGAGGTAGGCGCTCTACCGAGTGCCCTTCTAGTTAATTATATGAGATATGAAAGTAAAAAGGCTTGTTTAATATGAAGACAATGGAGGCTATGATCTATATACACTATACAGTCATGGCCGAAAATATTGACACCCTTTCATTTTTTTCAAATAATTTTTTTTTGTTGTTGTTGTTGTTGTTGTTGTATACAAGATCGAGGCTCGTGAAAGAGCTAACATTAATCACACAAAAAGACAAACCGACACACAAACCACAAAAAACAAGGGGAGCGGCAGACAAGATGGGGAGAGAGGGGGAAGGACACAAAAGAGAGGGGGAAGAGGGGGAAGGACACAAACACAACATTTGAGAGCAGGGACATCGGGAGGACTTGGGGGGAGGTGGGAGAGGAATAAAACATATGAACACTGCAAGGACTCTGGGGTGAATTACCGGGGGTAGAAAAGATCAAGGTTTTCGATGGGGGTTGGACCATTTCGATGGGGGTTGGACCAATGCACCATTTCTTCCAGAAAATTGTTGAAATTAAATAATATTTTGGGATCCACATATGTATTTCTTTGGTTTGCAGTGGAACAAAACAATAAAAGCTGAACTAATTACTAAGTCTTAGCTTGAATGAAATGAATGAATGATCGTTTTAAGGCCATTTTCCCCGCTAGAGCGGGGGTTAGCCTTGCGGGCCCTAATGACAATCATGGTTCCCTGTTTGAGGCAATGTTTTTATGGCCGGATGCCCTTCCTGACGCCAACCCTTGGTCACGCTCTTAGGATGCGCAGGGATACGGTGTACCTATTCTAAACCGGGGTACACACCGTGATCATTCATCCCAGCAAGCTGGTATCCTAAAATGTCCCAGACAATATATTTGGCACCTTTTAGAGAAGTTGCTAGAAATAATTAGATTATTTCAAGCAGGTGATTCTCCTTTACTTGGGAATTGTACTCACGTGTGGTGAGTTGCACTTGCCTGCCATATAAAAATCACTCATTCAACCAGTTTAAATAGAGAAAAGGAGTCATTCTGCTGTTTTCCTTCACTGTGTACCGCAATGAGCATGGAGACAACAACAACATGCATTTGAAGGCCATTTTCCCTGCGAGAGCGGGGGTTAGCCTTGCGGTCCCCATGACAATCTTCTCCATTTTGCCCTATTTTCTGCATCTCTCCTTGTTGACCCCCTTGCCCGCATTTCTTCTTCCACCATCTTTAGCCAAGTCTTTCTCGGTCTTCCCCGTCCTCTACTTCCTTCCACATTCATTTCCATCACTCTTCTCAACCAGTCACTTTCATCCTTCCTCAACACATGACCAAACCATCTCGACCTGTTCCTCTTCACAGCATCAATCACAGGCTCTATTCCCATCATTTTTCGCAATTCATCATTTGTCTTCCTCTCTCTCAACGATACTCCGCACATCCATCGAACCATTCGCATTTCCACCCTTTCCAACCTTCGTTGCTGCTCTACGTTCATTACCCATGTCTCGCTCCCATAAATCGTAACACTTCTCACACATGCAGCATACACCTTTCCCTTCAGCTTCAACGACACTCCCCTCACCAGCATGCCACTCAGTTCCCGAAACTTCTTCCATGCACATCTCACTCCAGCAACCGTTGCCGAGTCTGATCCACCTTCTCCATTCAGCATGTCTCCGAGGTAGCAAAATGTTTTCACACCTTCCAGCTTCACGCCGTCTCCAAGATCCAACTCAACATTTCCTCCATCTGCAGCTCCCTCTGTGCACACCTTACATTTGAATGTAGCTGCCACACTGGTTAATGACCCTCTCAGACCACTACATTTTTGATGAACCCACTCAGCGCAAATTGTACATTGAATGGAGTTCACTCCGACACCCTTCCTGCACACAGCACACGGCCACTTCCCAGTTCTTTCCACCTCACCACATGCTTTACCACTTGCCATCACCTTCGTCTTTCCGATATTCACCTTCAGACCTTTTGTCTCCATTCATTCCTTCCACTTGTTCATCTTTTCCTTCAGTCCATCCATACTTTCCACAATCAACACCAGATCATCTGCATACAACAACTCCGATGGTAAACCCTCCTTTACGTTCTGAGCCAGCACCTCCATCACAGCTACAAATAGTAGTGGACTTAGTACCGACCCCTGATGCACTCCCACCTTCACCTCAAACTCACCACTGTTCCCGTCCTTCGTCCTTACAGCTGTGCGCGCTCTTTTGTACATTGCCATCACTACTCTGATCAACCATTCCTCCACTCCTAACTTCCTCAATGCCCATGTCAATACTTTGCGTGGAGCCCTATCGAATGCTTTCTCCAGATCAATAAACCCAAGAAACAACCTCTTCCTCTTCTCCATGTACTTCTCCTGCAACTGCCTCACAATAAAAAGCGCATCTGTTGTTCCTCTTCCTGGCATAAATCCAAACTGCATTTCGTCGATCTTCACTTTCTTCCTTATCCTCCTCTCCAACACCCTTTCCAATACCTTCATTCCGTGCTCCAATAACTTTATCGCTCGGTACGAGCCACACTCCAGAGGGTCACCTTTCCCCTTGTATAGAGGGATGAGGGTACTGTTCCCAATCCACTGGAATGCGGCCTTCTTTCACTGCCAGATTACAGATCTCTGTCATTCTCTTCACACCCCAACGTCCTGCTGCCTTCAACATATCTCCCACAACTCCCGTCGGCCCTCCCGCTTTTCTACTCTTCATTGCTTTTATCGCTTCCTCAACTTCCTTCTCAGTTATCTTCTCTGCCGGTCCTAAAACTGCGTTACTCTCTATGTTGCCATCCCATTGTTTCTCTTTATTCAACAGCATTTCCATATATCTTTTCCATCTTCCTTTAATTCCATCTGGGTCCACAACGATTTGTCCCACTTTATCCTTCAAGCAACTCACCCCCATCACATCACACCTCTTTCGCTATCTGCTTTGCAATCCTGAATACTGCTCTCTGACCCTCTTCCGAATCCAAGCGTTCTCCGAACATTTTCCTTCATGCCTCCTGTGCCTTTGCTACCTCTTTCTTTGCAGCCTTCCTGGCTGCCTTATAACTTTCATGCTCTGCTGTTTCTGCTCCCGTACTCTTCGCCTTCTGCCACTCCTTGAACTTCTTCCTCTTCTCGTCAATCCTCTTTCCAACTTCATCATCCCACCACCATGTTTCCGAGTGCCTCGGTGGTCCTTTTGTCCATCCACATACCTCACCAACGGCTCCCAACAGAATAGCTTTCATTGACATCCAACCACTTTCAAGCTCAACCACATCATCCTCTACCCTACTCAGCCTCTCTTTTAATGCCTCCCTTACTGTCACCTCTTTCAACCTCCACACCTTCATTCTCGGTTGGTACTTCACCCGCCGAGCTCTCCTCCCACCTTTCACCCTTATGTCGCAGACAACCAAGTGGTGCTGTGAAACAGCCTCCTCCCCCGGGATCACCTTTGTATCCCGGAGGTGCCCCCTATCTCGCCTACACACCATCAGGTAGTCAACGGTTGTCGTCGACCCACCTGACGTGTATGTAACAAGCTTATTATCCTCTTTCTGGAACTGAGTATTACAAATCAGCTCCATCAGCAAACTCCAAAATCCTTTCACCTTCTCCATTTCTCACACCATATCTGTAACCCCCATGAACTCCCTCAAAACCATCCATACTCCTTCCCACATGTCCATTTAGGTCTCCTACTAATTTAGGTCTCCATGCAATGAGCATGGAGAGAAGAAAGAAAACCAGAGAATTGTCTGAAGATGTCAGACACAAGATTGTAGCCAAGCATGGACAATCTCAAGGCTGCAAGTCCATCTCCAGAGACCATGATGTTCCTGTGTCCACCGTAAGCAATGTTATCAGCATGTTTAAGGCCCATGGCACTGTAGCCAACCTCCCTGGATGTGGCCACACGAGAAAACTTGATCGAAGATTGCAGCGAAGGATTGTTTGAATGGTGGAGAAAGCACCGCGATCAACTGCCAAACAGATTCAAGCTGACCTTCAGACACAAGTTACGACAGTTTCAACTCACACCATCCGTCGCCAACTCGATGAAAGGGGGTTCTATGGTAGGAGACCCAGGAGGACTCGACTGTTGCTGAGAGAGACACAAGAAAGCCCGACTGGAGTTGCCAAAACACACCTGAACAAGTCAAAATCCTTCTGGGAGAATGTCCTGTGGACAGTTGAGACCAAATTAGAGCTTTTAGGGAAAGCACACCATCGCTATGTTTACAAAAAACAAGATGAAGTCTTCAAAGAAAAGAACACCTTCCCTACAGTCAAACATGGAGGAGGTTCAGTGATGTTTTGGGGTTGCTGTGCTCCTGTTACTGGATACCTTGAATGTGTGCATGGCATCATGAAATTAGGAGATTACCAACACATTTTGGAGCGCAATGTTCCACCCAGTGTCAGAAAGCTGGGTCTCCGTCGAAGGTCATGGGTCTTGCAGCAGGACAATGACCCCAAACACACTTCAAAAAGCACCCAGGAATGGACAAAAGACAAAACAAAACACTGGACTGTTATGAAGTGGCCAGCAATGAGTCCAGATGAAAATCCCATTGAACACCTGTGGGGAGATCTGGAAACAGCAGTTGGGAGAAGGCACCCTTCAAATCTGGGAGAACTGGAGCAGTTTGCACAAGAAGAGTGGGACAAACTGCCAGTGGAGAGGTGGAGGAAGCTCATTGACTGCAGTTATTTTCTCCAAAGGGCGTGCTTCCAAATATTGAGTCTAGGGTGCCAATAATTTTGTCAATGCCATTTCTTTTTATTTTCTGATTTAAAAGTATATATTAAGTTCTGAATCAAAAACAAAGGTTCTGTAATATTAACAGTGAAATAAAGAATTGTGGAGACAAAATACTTTCGTCAATTTCAATTTATTTTTAGAGAAAATTGTGAGTTATTTGAAAAAGTGCAAGGGTTCCAATATTTTTGGCCACGACTGTAAGAGAGCCATTGGTCTGTCTGTCTGTGTCGCCATTTTTCTCAGATATGGCTGAACGGATCTTCGTCAAACTTTCAGAGGTTCATCAGTGAATGCCTCGGAGTGTTTTCGGCCAAAAAAAAAAAAAGTTTTGAAAAACAAAGTTCGTTTTTTTGGATTAAATCTCTGTTGTGCCTAAGCCTTTTTGATTAATGACAGTTATAATTGTACACTAGTACACATTTACATAAATAAATACAAAACAATTCGCAAACATTTGAACCCAAATAAATCAAACTATTCTGGAAGTGTACAAAGTTAGTTGTGAAGCTTTTTCTTCATGAACGTCATCACACTTCTCAGAAACGTGATGAACAGCACATTCACCAACATACATTCAACAAAAAGGTAAAATGATGATTTCACATTTGTGATGGATTCTAATTTGGATGCAATTGCTTTCCTGTCACATTTTCCCTCATTTCAAATATGTTAGTTTCTTTTTCGCTTGAGCAACGCCAGGTACTCCAGCTATAAACGCTTGTATACTTTACTTGGGGTACAAATACAAATACAACTTTGGCTGGGGGGGTAACATAGGCGATGTGGCCGTGGCCTGAGTGTGGGGGACCAGGAGAGGGGCGTAAATTCTCTATGTAAACGTATACCATGTAACGCCACCTGGTGATGATGGCAGAGAGTATTCCAATTTCCTTTTTTACCTGGGCAACACTGAGGTTGGAGGATATTACAATTTCCTTTTCACCCCTCAGCCCAAATTGGGTTAAGGGGTATTGTCACGGACGTCGTCCGGGCGTCCGTCAACTTTTGGTTTCCGTCAATTTCAAGAACGGCTTGTCCGATTAAATCCATTTTTGCAGTGTGTGTTGAGGTTGAGTCGAGGAAGGTGCGTTTCGAAAATGTGTGCGCTGCGATTTTCAATATGGCCGCCACGGCAGCCATCTTGAAATTGGTTTCCATCAATTTTGAGCAGAATGGCCTGTCCAATTAAATCCATTTTTGCAGTGTGTGTTGGGGTTGAGTAGAGGAAGGTTCATGGGCGTGCTGCGATTTACAATATGGCCGCCACGGCAGCCATCTTGAAATTGGTTTCCGTCAATTTCGAGCAGAATGGCTTGTCCGATTAAATCCATTTTTGCAGTGTGTGTTGGGGTTGAGTACAGGAAGGTTCCTTTCGAAAATGGGCGTGCTGCGATTTTCAATATGGCCGCCACGGCAGCCATCTTGAAATTGGTTTCCACCATGCATGGGCTGAGGGGTTACGCCCGCTTTGCAGTGCTATTTATTTACCTGGGCAACACTGAGGTTAGACGGTATTACAATTTCCTTTTTTACCTGGGCAACACTCAGGTTATCAAGCACTCTTTGCACGGGTAAATTTATTTTTGTTGAATATATGCTGGTGAATGTGCCGTTCATCACGTTTCTGAGTGAAGTGTGATGCCAATCAGGAAGAAGAAGAAGCCTTACCACCAACTTCAACCACTTCCGGAATTGTTTGATGTGTTCAAATGTCTGGTGATTGTTTTGTATTTATTTATGCGAGTGTAATTGTATGTAATTATAACTGTCATTCATTTAAAAAGACCAAGGCACTATAGAGATTTATTTTAAATCCCCAAAAAACCGAATCTTTCAAAAAGATTTTTTTTTTTTTTGGCCTGAAACTCCCAGGCACTCGCTGATGAACCTCTGAAAGTTTGACAAAGATCCGTTCAGCCATCTCTGAGAAAAATGGCGACCACACACCGACAGACCAACAACTCTCTTATATAGCAGATTTTACAAAATAAGATTCTTTTAAACTATCCTCTGTTCGGAGTGGATTGGAGCAAGCAGCTGGCTCAGTCCACACTGGTGTGTAGCTTGGGGAGTGGACCCCCCCCCCCCCCCCATCCCCAACAAAGGTGGCCCAGGTTTTGGGCTGCTGTTGAGTGGATTTTAAGAGAGAGGGGCAAAAAGCATTATTGTTTCTGCACATCTGAAGCTGTTGAGAGCATATAAGGAAAGGTCTGTAAGTAGGTTTTGAAAGGGAGACTCAATCGGCTCGGGTGTGGCCCTCTGGGGGGGGGGGGGGCGGGGGGAGGGGGGAGAAAGCACAAGCCAAGTATGCCAGCATAGCTGTAGGTGGGAAATACTGAATGAATGAATTTGGACAATTGAACTCCTGAGATATTTTCTCTCGGGTTCTCCCTCTGCGCAGGGAACCAACAGGATATGAGACTCTGGCAATCAATTTATTGGGTTATCAAATAATGTGCTATTCTAGCATTTCACAGGAATGTTCACCATGGCCAAGACCTCACACCTGTTAAACATTAGTTCCCCCCCACTCACTCCTGAAAGAGTATATATACAGAGCTCTCAGAGATGGATTTTAGAAGTGCATTCAGGTGCTTTCTCCGTGCAAGGCACGTTAAGGTGTTTAACAACTCTGTTTGCAAACTGTAAATACATATTTAAAACGAATGGTTCGACCAACTTGTTTCTGGTCTAACTGGAGGTACGAGTTTTTTCCACAACAGTAGTACTGTGGAAGAAGAAGAATTATTCTACAATGTTTTCTTCTTGGAAAAGAGATGGTGTCTTTCGTGAAGAGTAGGTGAGTTATCGCCGGCATTTCTCACTGAACTATGTCTCAGGTTGGCAAACCAGTGTAATCCTTTGTTACCGTTTAAATTCCTTATGAACCAAGGCAAAGGCAAATTGAACTATTTTTCATGAAAAATATTACATTTATATTGTCAAAATAAATTTCTTAAAATAATTTTAATTAATTGATTTAATTAATTAAATATTTTTAATTAAATATTTAAATAATTAATTAATTAATTACTTTTTATTTTCTCCATTTCTTAAATCTTTTTATATATAAACCAAGACTACCTTTGTCAGTGTAATATTTTGTGCAACTGTGTTTCTTTGTAAATTAAATAATCCAACTTGTACTTTGTGGAAATAGTGAATGCATCAGAATAAATATAAAGGAATTAGCTTTACTTAAATGGCGAATTAGGTGAACTAGCGTGACTCGGCGTGCCTCACCACACGTCGTTTCAGAGGGGTAGGCATCTTTGACCATTTCGGTGTCTTTTGGGTCTTCATGGTGTTTTGGGTTTTCAGGGCCATTTGGGTCTTCAGGGTCTTTTGGATCCTCTGGGCCGTTAAGGGTATTTTGGGCCTTTGAGGCGTTTTGGGTCTTCAGGGTCTTTTTGGTCATCTGGGTGTTTTGGGTCTTCGGGGTGTTTTGGGTCTTTTTGGTCTTCTGGGTCTTTTTGGTCTTCTGGGTGTTTTGTGTCTTCGGGGTGTTTTGTGTCTTCGGGGTGTTTTGGGTCTTTGGGGTGTTTTGGGTCTTCAGGGTATTTTGGCTCTTCTGGGGTCTTGGGGGAATTAAAGGGTCGTCAAAGGTCTGAGAGGTCTCAGCAGTCTTAACGCAATTAAGAGGGTGGTAATTTTATTTGAAGAAGAAGACGTTTTCGTCACATATAAACATACATAGCGACATACATAACCATATACGTTTGCTCTGTTATAATAAGATTACTAAATGTGCATAATCTACATGATGTTGCATGCGAAGACAAAGTACATTTACACAAGTATCGATTACAAAGTATTGAAAAAGGTTGCCCTGTGGCTGGCGCCGAACCGTCTGGACTCCAGGTCTCGAGAATTGATTAAGTTTGCCAAGTTCATTGACTACGAATGAGCATCGTAGTATTTGCATTAGGACAACATATGGATGTTTTATCTTCCCTTCAAGCTTGACTCACTGAATAGGCAATATTATGCGGTCTTATGCTGCCTTGTTTTAATCTTTTGCATTTGCTTATCTCTCTTTCACAGCATGGGAATGGAATGTATCAGTTGCAAAGAATAAAATAAAAATAAATTAAAAAACCTTTCCGAACTCATCTGAACAAATTCATGACTCCTTTTTTTTTAACCTTGGGAGACTGTTTTGACAAACAGCTCGGATGACCTTGCGTGACTCACATATTCTCTTCTCTCCCACCCATGGGACCATGAGGGAATATAAAAGCTGCTTCTTGAGATTGTCAGTTGGAGCGGACCTGCATTTTGATGTGAGACAACATCGTGTTCTGTATCTCATGTGTGCACATAGAAGATATTGGTTACTAGCCATTTGCAAATGTGCAAGATGTTAAATAAATGATTCAACCAACCCTGTGATTAGTCTAACTTGAGTGAGGTTCGAGTTTTCCAGCTTCCACGGTACAGAGCTCTATGAGCCATGTGACTGCCACAAAAGCCTGGTGTTGGCTTAGCGGTTAGGGTGCGGGATTGGGATCCTAGGATCCCGAGTTTGAATCCCAGTCGATCGTTGAATTAACGCCAGGGGGGTTGACAGCCTGTCATCCTTCCGCGGTCGGCAAATTGAGTACCAGCTCACTGGTAATTAGGCCACTGCATTAGCAGTTACTCTGCCATAAAGCCCAGATCGGTGGTGTTGCAGTGATGGTTGTCCTTCTGGAAGTTTCTACAAT
The DNA here is from genome assembly GCF_964187855.1 of Myxine glutinosa. NCBI lineage: Eukaryota > Metazoa > Chordata > Myxini > Myxiniformes > Myxinidae > Myxine > Myxine glutinosa. Next base: position 22,687,974 of record NC_136261.1, read on the forward strand.
CTCCACACAGGATCTCTGGAGCTCAGCCAGTGACCATCGGGTTCTTGGTCACCTCTCTTACCAAGGTCCTTCTCCCCCGATTGCTCAGTTTGCCGGGCGGCCAGCTCTCGGAAGTCCTGGTTGTTCCAAACTTCTTCCATTTAAGAGTTATGGAGGCCTCTGTGCTCTTGGGAACCTTCAATGCAGCAGATTTTTTTTTGTAGCCTTCCCCAGATCTGTGCCTCAACACAATCCTGTCTGAGCTCTGCAGGCAGTTCCTTCGACCTCATGGCTTGGTTTTTGTTCTGATATGCATTGTCAGCTGTGAGACCTTATATAGACAGGTATGTGCCTTTCTAAATCATGTCCAATCAATTGAATGTACCAAAGGTGGACTCCAATCAAGGTGTGGAAGCATGGGAGGCACCTGAGCTAAATCTCAAGTGTCATAGCAAAGAGTCTGAATACTTACAAAAGTTTTTGAACACCAACTTTTCCAGTTTTTATTGAAATTTACACAGTTTGATGTCCAGTGAATAACCTGAAATGGCACAAAGGTAAGCAGTAAACTGCTCGAGGTTCAAAAAAAAGATTAGGTGAGCAAAAACTGGAAAATAATGTAAATTGCACATTTGTAATATTGTAAGAAAGGCCTTCTTCAGGGAACAAGTAATGGGTTAACAACTTATAGCTGTTCTGCAGCAATGTAAATAAATTAAGCCTTGAAAGTTGATGCAAACAATTCCTACAGGTGTCCCAACCTCTGCTGATTACTTGATTACAAACCCCCTGTCTGTATAAAAGCAGTATTGGAATAGACTGTTATTACACCCTCTGAAGCATTATTTGGACAATATCGCACTGCAGGAAGTAGTATATTGGAAACTGGAGGAAACTGACAGGAAGAGGTCTGGCAGACCCAAAGCCACAACAGAATCAGAAGACAAGTTTCTGAGTCAACAGCTTGCGTGATAGGCGGCTCACAGGACAACAGCTTCAATCACAGCTTAACACTGGTCGAAGTAAGCAAGTCTCAGTTTCAACTGTGGAGAAGACTTCAAGCTGCAGGTTTGACAGGTCGAGTGGCAGTAAGAAAGCCATTGCTAAGATGGCAAAATAAGAAAAAGAGGCTTGCCTGGGCCATGAAGCACCGCCAGTGGACTACTGAAGACTGGAAGAAGGTCTTATGGACCGATGAATCAAGATTTGAAATCTTTGGTTCATCACGAGGGTTTTTGTATGCCGTCGAGTAGGCGAAAGGATGGTTCCTCAGTATGTGACACCAACTCTCAAACAGAGGAGGAAGCGTGATGGTCTGGGGCTCTTTTGCTGGACCTAGAGTCGGCGACTTGCACAGAGTGACTGGCACGCTGAACCAAAAGGGCTACCACAGCATTTTGCAGCGCCATGCAATACCCTCTGGTCCTAGTTGGTCTGGGGTTCATCCTACAGCAAGATAACGACCCTGAACACACCTCCAGGCTATGTCAAAACTACCTTCGAGGAAAAGAACAAGACGGTAGGCTTCAAATCATGGAATGGCCAGCAGTCTCCAGACTTAAACCCCATCGAGCTGGTTTGGGATGAACTGGACAAAAGGGTGAAAGCAAAGCAACCTACAAGTGCAACACATTTGTGGGAACTTCTGCGACAGTGTTGGGAAAAACTTCCCGAACAATATTTGATTTCCATTGTAGAAAGAATGCCACGAGTGTGATCGGCGGTTATACCTGCAAAAGGTGGCTACTTTGCCAAGTCAAAAATTTTAATTAAATTTTGTTAAACAAAATGATTCTATGATTTCTTTTTATCTCCAATTATTTTTTTGTTCTATGCTTCATTCCAGAGTACATTGTAAAATTAAACTGCATAAATTTCAATAAAAACTGGAAAAATTGAGGTGTTCTAAAACTTTTGACCAGTAGTGTATGTCAATGTGATATGTCAGTTTTTTCTTTTTAATAAATTTGCAAAACTTTCTGAAATCCTGTTTTCTCTTTGTCATTATGGGGTATTGAGTGTAGATTGATGAGGGAAAAAATGAATTTAAACGATTTCAGCATAAGGCTGCAACATAAAATGTGAAAAAAGTGAAGGGGTCTGAATACTTTCTGAGTACACCGTGTGTGTGTGTGTGTGTATATATATATATGGAACTTTTTCTTTTTTTTTTTCTTGTCAAGAAGTGTTAGGTTAGCGAGTGGGAGGGGGCTTTGGGAACCTCCAGAGATGGGTGACAAGGCATCTACAGTCAACCCTCATTAATCCGACCCCGTTTAATCCAGAAATCTCGCTTTCCGACCAAAACATCCAGGAACACATTTCCGCCATTCATTTTATCCCTCTAATCTGCAAAATCATTTATCCTACAATCTCGCTAGTCCGACATTGGGTGCTGGGACCAAAGTAGTCCGGATTAACGAGGGTGGACTGTAGTTGGATAATTCAGCCTTGTGATTTGTAAGATGAAATTTTCTAACTTGTATGGATGTACACACGTTACTAGCTGAACAGCAGCAAGTTGCCCAAAGTTGGGTTCGTCTTCCACATTAAAATTAAAACAATGTACTTTATCGCATCTGCCTTGCTCTCAGGATTGTGTACCATGGCTGATGAGGGGATCGGATAAACCGGTGCACGAGAAAGGCAGCTTTTGTGCGAGTATTTCCAGGTAGAATCAATATACGATGTTGCCGAGATAGCACCCCAATCCCTTTTCTCACTTTGAAGTGAAATGTTTTTTTCCTGCAACAACTTCACAATGCTAACTCCTCCGTGCTCACACAGATGGCCTTTCAGGTTTCTGCCAAAATAAATAAACAAGGTATGTAATGCTGTTGAACGGTTGGGGGAGGGTGGGCACTCATCAAACACAAAATCTGTGTGCAAGTCATAGAATCTGACCTGCACTATCAGTCATCAAACGTTGCGGCAGGGTCAATGCAATGCTCTACATGTAATAAATCACAAAACCTGCAATACAACAGCCATTTATTTGAGAAATTCACAAATGCTATTACATCAGGGTAAAGATATTCAATCAAAAGGCGAAAAAAAAAATACGAAAAAAAAACCATCCTACAAAACTAAAACTTCTTTGCTTGCTTTAATGGAACAACACAACACCAAAAAGAAAATCATAATTCAGTGTTGTGGAGAAAGCAACAGAAACTTTAAATACTAGGTCCAGAGTTTATAAAACACCACTCGTCAAAAGAGAATTGATAATGTCATCATCCTACAAACTTTCAAACACAAAAAAGGTTTTCTTACTCCAATAAAGGAAAAGTTTGAAATCTACAGTTCTAACCAATACTGCATCAAGAAAGAAACCAGATAACTAACTAACATTTTATAAACGCGTTATAGTCTGAGGATGCCAATTACTTGTAATTACAAAAAGATTGTTTCTGCAGCGTAACTTAGTTTTAAACAAGATCATCCACAATCCCAACTGTACACAAAAGAAGAAGAAGAAACAAAGTGCACCAAACCCATATCAACTCTTCTATCCACCACACAATTGTCAGTTCTTGCTTCAATCGCCATTTTGCATTTCCTCTGCAGAACACAAGAAAATGAGATGTCGTTAAACAAGTGCATACCGCAGACATGAAGTTGGCGAGACCATCCAATGGAATTCTATGGTTTATAAAACCTTCGTTCAAGTTAGTGCATTATCTTTTCCTTTCTTATTTTCGTCCATTTTTTTTGTATACAAGGTCGAGGCTAGTGAAAGAGCTAACACATAAAACAGAGCATAAACAGAGACAAATAAAACATATAATAAAGGGAGCGGGAGACAAGAGGGGAGAGAGGGGGAAGCACACAAGCACATCAACAGCAGAGAAAATGGACATCAGGAGATCTGTGGAAGGGAGAGGGAGGTGGGAGTGGGGGGAGGGCAGGTGGGAGTGGGGGGAGGGCAGGTGGGAGTGGGGGGAGGGCAGGTGGGAGTTGGGGGAGGGCAGGTGGGAGTGGGGGGGCAGGTGGGAGTGGGGGGAGGGCAGGGGAGGTGCGGAAGAGGGGAGTACACGGTATAAAATAAATGACACTGCTCGGACTTTCAAGAAAGAGGTCGGAATTTGAAAAAGGTGGATTTGAGGTGAATTAACAGGAGTAGAAAAGACCAAGGTTTTGGATGGGGGAAGATGAGAGATGGTGGTGAGCAGCTGTTTTAAAAACCTGGTGGGAGGAGTGGGATTGAAGAGTGTGGGAGATTGTTCCAGAGGTGGGAGAAAGAGGGAAGGTGAGCAGATAGTCTTGATTATGGTAGTTTCACCAGAAGGTTTCTGGCAAATCTTGTGCAACCTACAGGAATATTTGGGGGACAGCACAGAAAGAGCTGGGGGAGCGAGGCTGGAGAGGAGTCGGTAGAAGACAGGAAGACCACCAACCTGCCTGCAGAGAGAGAGAGAAAGACCCTCAGTCAGCTTAGTCACAGGAGATACCAATGGATTTTGAAAGCTTTGGTTTCTACAGCGTGATGATTTGATAGATCTTTTGGAATTGTTCGGTTTGATCGGCATCTCAAGGAGATAGGGATGGGCCAGGCATCAGCCTGGAGGATGGCCAGACAGAGGCCCCTGGAGTGGAGGCCCCTGGAGTACCTTCGGAAAGTGGATGCGGCGACACGCTCCTCCAGCACATGCTCCCATATCTGACCTGACCTTGGAATTGTTGGGGAAAGTTTTTTTGGTGCACGAGTTATCAAGTGACCAATATATTCATCATGTGTGTGTCTGTCTGTCTGTCTGTCCGCAGCATAACTACCCGATATCATCCGATCTTGATGAAACTTGGGTGGGAGGTTGATATCATGATCTAGTTGTGTCCTGCCTAGAGTGGGCGTATTGAACCCATTGTGGGCGGAGCCACGCCAGAAAAAGATGTCTTTTTAGGGGGTAATCGAGTTCAAGCTACATCTTCTCCGAGGGGTTTGGTGGAATCTGACAGGGGTTTCGATATTTGGTCAGGCCAATGTCATGTGTCTCCTCCCCATAAATTTCGTTCGATTTTTCTTTTTCTTCATTTCATTTTTCACCGAATTTTCGGTATTGTGTAGCCAACTAACCTCATAACTGATTATACATTATTTTCTATCTCATTTCAAGGTGTTGGGCTAGGCGTTTAGAGGCTAGGCCTCTAAAGGTGGTTATTTTTTTTTTTTTTTTTTCAAGGTCAGTAACCTTTGTTTTGACATTTCCAGGCCTGGCCTGTCCGGGCCTGTTTCGGTTATAGTCCGTACTTTGTCATTGAATACCGCTCGCTCGTGAACCATCGTCGTCTCCTGACTTGTTTGTTTTGTTTTTAATGCACTTTTTAATATTCATTACAAAATTATACTTCCAGACAACCATCCACTCACACAATCTTTAACCTCGTGTTCGTGTTTGAACAAGTTCATTGTTTTGTCAGAGCCAGATAGGAAATGTAACTGTGCTACAACTGCTGTGATGCAATGAACAACTAGAACGGCACTCGTAGAGCACATAGTCTCGCCTCACGCTTTCATTCTGAACATAAACACCACCATCGTTAACTGAATACGCTGCCATTGGCACATGTACCCATATCATCCATGCACCCCATTATGTCGCGGTTTCTAGGCATGGGTTATGAACATCATAAATTTAATTCTTCACTCACATAGGCGTCAGGAAGGGCATCCGGCCATAAAAACATTGCCTCAAACAGGGAACCATGATTGTCATGGGGCCCGCAAGGCTAGCCCCCGCTGTAGTGGGGAAAATGGCCTTAAAACGATCATTCATTCATTCATTCATACTCACATAGTCCTAGATCATAGAGTATATGAAGTTTCAGATTTTTTGTTCTCCGCAACTGTTAGTCCGATGGGCACAAAATTTTCACCATCGGAGCACCTCCTCATGTGGAAAGTTGTAATGACAATTATGACTCGTAGGTCACATGGTACAAGCGCCATCTTGGAAAAACCGAAAATTGTTGCACCTCCAATCTCTGAAACCGCTCCATGGAAAAAATAGAAACGTGGCTCATTTTTAAGTACTCCGCATGGGGAATAAGTCTTGTTATCGACGTCATTGTTCGACAAATACAACACTTAATCCGATCAGTTTGAAATTTCTTGTGTGATCGACGCAACAATTATATTTGAGAGTATAAATGTCATCCCTGATGTGGTCTGGCAGCCATATTGGATCAAAGAAAAGAAAAAAAAAACTTTCAAAAACAGAAGTGTTGGCTCACATCAAGTTGATTGCATGGAGTAAGTATTCTATGAATACTATCTAGTTATTCAATTAAACCCCTTTCTCGCTTATTGGAGGGTCGGCCTGGTGCGCAGTTGGCAATTTTAAGCAAGGCACGAGACAAACTCGCTTCCGTTGGAAATTTTGCGCAGACCTTGATAGTAGGGGTTAAATTGTGGCATGTTGCCACAGGGTTTGCTTGGCCCCAGTCCTGTTAAGTGGGGAAATTACCGGAAGCGACAAATCTGAGGGGTTAGGTATGTCAGAAACCGAAGAAAAGATCTGTTAGGCTTTCCTGACGCACAGTTTCTGAGAACAATTAGTCACTAAATTGATGATCTTCTGGGTGGACGATTTGGCCACATGCTACCCCTTCCTGTTCCACCATGCCTTCAAAGCAGTTAATCTCGTCACACATCATACAGACCAGACAGCGACAATTACAGACAATTACATACAGAACAGACCAGACGTCCATGGTACACGGAATCTTGTGGTGAGGCTATTGCCCAGAAACAACTTGCTTTCGTCTCCTGGAAAGCAAATCCAACGGAAGGAAATCTCATTTCCTTTCACAAAGCCCGAAACAAGTGTGTGTCCACCCTCAGGAGAGCCAGGAAACAATATCTCTCCATTCTCAGCACCGAACTCTCTTATCTGTCTCCCTCTTACAAATCCTGGTGGCGTCTGGTCAAATCTGTTTCTGGTGTTTGTTCCCCCTCCATCCCCTCCCTCACCTCAAATGGCCACGCGGCTGACTCCGCACGTGAAAAAGCTGAATGCCTCAACTCTGTGTTTGCCTCTAAATCTTGTGTCCCAAACCCATCCCTCTCCATACCCACCGTACACAGTCGTACCCAGCTGCTCCTGGACTCTGTGTCCTTTCCTCCTGACAAGGTGGAAAAGTTTCTGTCAACCCTCGACTCTGATTCTGCAACTGGACCTGACGGCATCAGCCCACGGGTCCTAAAATCATGTTCTTCCGCTCTTTCACTCCCTCTCTCTGTTCTCAAGGTCATCTTCCATCTGCTTGGAAATCTGCCAACATCACCGCTTTGCACAAAAAAGGTGCAAAAACAGATCCCAGCAACTACAGACCAATCAGCCTTCTCCCAATTATCAGCAAAGTCATGGAATCCATCATTGCTTCAGATATGAAATCTTTCCTCTTCTCCAATGGCTTGATCTCTGATCATCAATTTGGTTTCAGACCTGGACACTCCACTCTGGACATGCTGCTTCTGCTTTCTCAACAATGGATGGAGGTCCTCAATGCCAAACAGGAAATTAGAGCAGTCTCCCTTGACATATCACGTGCCTTCGATACGTTCTGGCACCCCGCTATGCTCACCAAACTCTCCTCTTTTGGTATCCATGGAAATCTCCACGCATGGCTGGCAGACTTCCTCTCTGGTCATAGTCAACATGTGGCCCTGAATGGGTTTCTCTCATCTTCTCTTCCTATTCAGGCTGGAGTTCCCCAAGGCAGTGTTCTGGGCCCTGTGCTTTTTCTGGTCTTCATCAATGATCTCTCTGACTCTCTTGAAAATCCTCTCTATCTCTTTGCTGACGACTAAACTCTGTCGCTCCATTCTTCATCCCTCAGATCGGCAGTCTGCAGCCTCCTCACTCTCTGCAGACCTTGACAAAATCACAGACTGGGCAAACAAGTGGAACATGTCTTTCAATCCTGACAAATCTCACACTCTCACGATGTCTCTCCGAAAAGACCGACTGGACAACCCTCCCATCCACTTTCTGAATAATCCTCTCCAAGAAGTTCTGTCACTCAAGCTTTTGGGTCTCACTATCTGCCATGATCTTTCCTGGGAAAACCACATTTCAAATCTGGCCTCCAAAGCCAGTCGCCGACTGGGCATCCTCCGTCGTGCGAAGTCCTTCCTTGGCACACCTGAGCTCCTCACCACATACAAGGCTTTCATCCGCAGCTCAATGGAATACTGCTCTCCCCTCTGGGCTGGTGCTCCTGCCTCACACCTAGCTCGCCTTCACGCTGTTGAAACCAAAGCATTCAGAATCATTGGAATCTCCTGCGATGAAGCTAACTCCAAAGGCCTCTCACTCACTCACCGCAGGCAGGTTGGTGGTCTTTCCGTCTTCTACAGACTCCTCTCTGGCCTTGCCCCCCCAGCTCTCTCTGGGCTCTGTCCCGCAAATATTCCTACAGGTCGCACAAGATCTGCCTGCAACCCTCTTATGGTTAAACTGCCAAAATCAAGACTCTCTGCTCACCTTCACTCCTCTTTTCTCCCGCCTCTGGAACAAACTCCCTCACTCTCTTCAATCCCACTCCACCCTCCAAGTCTTTAAAACAGCTGTTCACCACCATCTCTTATCTTCCCCCATCCAAAACCTTGATCTTTTCTACCCCCGCTAATTTCACCCCAATTCCACTTTTTTGAAATACCAACTTCTGTCCAGGAAGTCCTTGGTGTCCTTGTGTTTTATACTTCTCCCTCCCCCCCACCCACCCTTTCCCATGCCTCCTCCCCCCGGGCCCTCTCCCTTCCACACATCTCCTTGCCCTCGGATGTTGTGTTTGTGTGCTTCCCCTTCTCTCCCCATCTTGTCTTCCGCTCCCTCTTTTTATATATTTTGTTTGTCTGGTTGATTTGTTTGTGAAGTAAATGTTAGCTCTTTCACGAGCCTCGATTCAGTATACAAAAAAAAATAAAAAATAAAAAATTGTTTTTGTTCATGCTCCCAAACAGCCAGAATTGTTAGTTGTTGTCGTTTCCGTATGCAGTATGCAGCCTGTGGCTGCGAGTTGCATAATTTCTCTGGAAGCGCGTTTGTACTGCTGATCCAGTGCCCCAATTGCCAGTGAGCTGGTACTCAATTTGCCAACCTTGGAAGGATGACAGGCTGAGTCAACCCCATTGGTGTTAATTCAATGATCGACCGGGATTCAAACTCAGGATCCTAGGATCCCAAGCCATCACCCAAACCGCTTAGCCAACACCAGGCTTAGAATTTTTAGTGAGCGAGGCTAAATGGCAAAGGTGGGCGGTCCGCTTCGAAAGTCCGCTTATCCGCTGCAGCGGACTAACGTTTTAGAAGCGGATAAGCGAATCGGAACAACCCCCGGAAACCGAAGCGGATAAGCGTAAGCGGACTACCGAAAAATTAAAGCGCATCGCGATTCGCCAAATCAGCTGTTAGCCTGAGCCGTTACTCTAGAATTGTGAATATATATTTAAGTGAATAATAAGTGAAACCCTAACAACTCGGCTCTCGCCCAATCTCTTCCCGCTCGAGTTCCGTGATGCTTGGGTAACTCTGTTTCTCAGGCATAACACGCCGCTCCCGAGCTCTGCCTCGGTCGAGCGCGTGTTCAGCTACGGGTCGGACATCCTCAGGCCTAAGAGGTCGGCCCTGGCTGCACCGAACTTCGAGGCCCTCGTCTTCATGAAGGGCAACCTCCAAATCCTCAAGAAGGCCCACGAGGTGGAGGAGGAAGACGAGGACTAGTCAACAGACTGCTAGTCTGTTGACTAGTAGACTCTCTTGTCAAAGAAAGGACGGGCAAATTGATTTTTCTTTAATGTAACTTGCATATATTAAAATTATATTTAAATTAACTGTAGAGTAGAGTAGAGTCGAGTGGAAAACTTTATTTCAATAAATTTTGAATAAATTTTATTTAAATAAAAATGTATATTTTTGATCTTAAAAGCTTTGTTTGTCTTTGTAGTAGTTAGAAATGGCTATTTAGGCTTAAAAAGCATTAAATTCCCTTTAGAAACGTCAAAAATCGCTTTAAAAACGTCGAAGCGCTTTTAAAAAATCGAATCGAAGCGGATAAGCGGTAAGCGGACTAAGATTTTCGGCCGCTGAAGCGGATAAGCGAATCGGACTACACGGGCTGGCGGAGCGGTAAGCGGACTTAAAATTTTCCGAATCGCGCCCACCTTTACTAAATGGCATACACTACTGGAAGAAGTCGGAGCGCAGTCGTAATTTGTATTCGTAAGTTAGCATTTGCTGCATCAATCTACCTTGGTCTGATACCAAGGTGCAGTTGGCAAACAACATTGGACATCAAAGAATATTGCATAACACTTGGCTCTGGAAACAAGCATTCGGAAGAGGATGTGCTCTTACGTTGCTTGTACTCTTACATTACTTTGGACTTGTGCTCCAAAGATTATTTCAAATACAAACAACAATAACAACATACCTGTTGTGCATGGCTGTTGTTGTTGTTGTTTTTGTATTACTTTGGACTTGTGCTCCAAAGATTATTTCAAATGAGGATGAGAAAAGGGGATATTTCCTGCATTTTGATGGCCTTGCAGCAAAATAACTACCCCGATTCAGCGGGACATTGTTATGTTTTGTAGTCGCAGTGCGTAATAATTACCCCCACACATGCAAAGTGCAAAGCAAGGTCAAGCAATTGGTTCACTTTGTTTGTCGGTCTGTATACAAACGTTTATCATCGAGAGAAAAACTTGATTTCAATTGAATGTTACTTGTTGAACACAAATCGTGACATCGATCAGAAAACAAACCTGCAGTTTAGCAGTAAATCCATTCCAATCGCACATGCGCATCGAGGGGCGAGATGTTTTTTTCAGTCTATCTGCCAGTTAAACAACTGAATCATTCCAAACAGGAAACTTACTGTTCTTGGCAATGTCATAAAGGACACAAACAACGGGCATGAAGAACTAATGTGACATGTTAAATGAGGAGGTGTAGAAGAAGCTGCACGAACGGTGGTAAGCTTCCAAATTTATTTTTTCTACAACCTTTAAAATATACTTGAACACTGTAGAACACAAATCTCCTTTTTGGCACTTTCAAAAATCTTTCATTCCGCAGTACTTGGACAAAATACGACGCCATTTTACATCATCTCGACCGATCACATTTGCAGTTCATACACCCCATCAATGTCCTTTTTTCTCTCAAGACTGCGTGGGATAAGATATTCCATGAACTCTGGTTAATCCACTCGTCATCTTCATGGCGGATTAATGCAATCTTCATTAATCGAGTCTTCATGGTGTGCAAATTCTTTCAAAGGTGTGCAACGATAGAGGTGCATTGGTGAAACTAGAACTTTGGAAAAAAAGGAAAGTAACAAGCACGACTCCTTAACAGGTGGGTCCGGGGGCATTCACCCCAAAAGTTTTTGAAAAATTGATGTCAAAATATGCATTTTAGGGGTGATCAAGTCCAAATAGTAATGAAAAAAACTGTATTAACCAAAATTGAAATAGGACCGTGGGTCCTGGAGTTCACCTGGATCAGGAGCAACAGTCATTCAACCCCCCCTCCCCGTCCTCGCACACACCCTTAGACCCCGATATTTTTTATACCGTAAACAAACTGCGTTACATCACAGGTGATGAAGGTTGTAGTGAAGTTGAGTCAAAATTGTGTGTGTAGATTCGGAGAAGAGAGCAAATATGTATTGTGGGAGGGGTCAAAATCCCTCTCTTCTACCACCCCCCCCCCCCCCCCCCCCAAAGAGCGCAGATTTTGATGCAGTCAATACACCTTCGTTAGTCATCAGACATGAAGCTTGTGGCCAAGTTTCATCAATATCGTGTGTTTGTTTCAAGCTATAATGACTGAAGTTTTTTCAGTGTGGAAGTGCACACAATTATATATTCAATTAGTGCTTATACTCTTTACTGAGCAAGAAAACCGATGGTCGCATGGTACTGGAATCAAAGGGTTGTATAATAAAAGTCACGACTGATCCCTTCCACAACAGCCTTTTGATTTCCATATTTACAGAAGATTATGCAGTAGAATAGAATTTACCACATGCTCTTATGCCAATTGAAATATATATATATATATACACACAAAAATAAATAAATAAATAAATATAAAAATAAATAAATACATATACTGTATATACAAAAATAAATAAATAAATAAATATATATATACAAAAATAAATAAATAAATAAATACATATACAGCAATACCCCGGCCTACGTCATTAATTGGTTCCATAAGCCATGACGTAACTCGGTTTTTGATGTGAACCGGGCGTAATGCCTTAAAAATGCCTTAAAATGAAGACAAACACTAACCATGCAGCATTGATGTTAAGCACTGCCTGGTAGATGTTATAGTTTTTCCAAAACTGCCTGATGTTGATGCCTTCCTCCTCCGACGTTGCATCGACAGCCTGACGAAGAGTGCGGCGGAGACAGTAGCGCGATCACATCCTGGTCCATAGGCTGGATGAGCGATGTGGTGTTGGGTGGGAAGTACACCACCTTCGCATTGGGGTCAAAATGACCGAGGTTAGTGGGATGGCCAGGTGCATTGTCCAAAATCAGCAGCAATTTAAATTGAATTTTCTTCTCTTGACAATAGCTCCTGACAGCCGGGATGAAATGATTGATGAACCATTCTTCAAAAATTATGACGGTTACCCATGCCTTCATATTGTTGCGGATATGAGGATTATGTTTTTTTGTATTGTATAGTAAATTGTTTGATTCTGGCCCCTCCTGCCTCCAGTGTTGTGTAAAGGTTAAAAGGGCGTCCCGGTAGTTAATTCCATAAAGCACACATTGAAGGACACGATAAAACCCTTGTTCAGTAGTTTATATCTTTATTATGTGTTTTAGGGTAAGGCCTTGTCTTCCATTAACATGACACTCCATTGCACCAAGTGAAAAAGATAGATTCCCTTCATTCCCATTCCCAAAAACCTCCATTTCCCCTTTCGTCAATTGCCATTCGCATTGCCAACCAACAATTGCCGCCATTGACCACGAGGCAGGGTTGGGGAAGAAAGGCGGGTCCCCACCTCGTCATAGAGGGGAGGAGTGAGTCAGCCCCACTCAACCAACCACGAACAAGGGGTTGGACTTGGAGAGGGTGTGGAGAGAAACATCAAGGAGGTTCGCGAAGGTTGAGGGGCGGGGCCTATATAACCCGCCGCGGGACGTTCCCCAAGGAGATGAGCTATGACAAGAGCTGAGTTGTGAGGTCCAAAAGCTGAGCTGAGCTGCGTGGTGAGGTGCAAAGGAAAGAGCTGGGTCGTCAGAGGAGAGCTGAGTTGAAAGGGTCCAAGGCAGAGCTGGGTTGTGAGGTCCAAGAGAAGAGATCATCCAGGGAAGCACAAAGCCTGCTATTCGTCGCCTTGCTCGCCAGCAGCAGCGTCCACAGCAGCAACAACACTCGACAGCCGCTTGGGGCCTGGACGGCGGTTTTGAGCAGGGCCACGAAGGAACGGCGGCGGCCCAACGAGCCGATTGTGCTGTAGGACCCCATTGGACTTTCCTCTCCTTCCAGCCATTCCTGCCTGCAAGTTCCCCATTCGTGTACGTGAGTTTGTTCTGTTTGTTCTGTCCTGGGTATTCAATTAAGTCTGTATAAGCTAGTATTTGCACTGTGTCTCTAAAAAGCTTCTGTATATTATTTTCTTATCTTTCCTTCTCCTTGGTTATTTTGAGCCTGTACATAGTAAATAAATTTAGTCGTATTTTCAAACCTTTTTGCCTTCGCCTTCTTATTCCTTTTCTTCACATCCGTCGTCTTTGTCTTTTCCATATTGAATAGCTGTGGCACGATACGGCCAACGTCGGGTGAATCGGGGAAACTGTTAGGCCGCGGTGCCTCCGCTCGGCAAACAACATCCTTAACCGCGGACCGTAACAATATTATTCATCCAAATGACTGGAAGACGCGCCTTCGGGATGTTCTTAAGTACCCGGGGGTTCGCGGCATGATACATCAAGAGCGGCTTCAGCTTGAAGTCGCCGGTGCAATTACCCCCAAGCATTAGCATTAGCCGCTCCTTCGCGACTTTGTAGCCTGGCATGGTCTTCTCCTCCTTTGAGATAAAGGATCTGTCAGGCATCCTCTTCCAAAAAAGGCCCGTTTCGTCGACGTTGAAGATCTGCTCGGGCAAGAATCCCTCGTCCTCAATGATCTTCTTCAATGTGGCAGGAAATTCCTCGGCGGCTACGGTGTCGGCAGCTGCGGCTTCGCCCTGAATCTTGACGTTGTGCAAGCTGAAGCGCCGTTTAAAGCATGCAAACCATCCAGAGCTTGCAACGAAGGTTGTGTCCTTATCCTCTGGGTACTTCCTCAGAAGAACCTGGAACAAAGACTTCGCCTTCTCCTGTATCAGCAGCTGGCTCGTTCGTATGCGTTCGTCTTGGTATGCGTTGGTATTGTTACGTGGTCCTCCCCGACCCCCTGGTCACGGTGTACCTCCGAGCCCGAAAGGGGCCACGGCAGATTAATGTGTTACTCCGTGTCAAAAATCACGAGTGAAACCACACCAATGGTTATCAACAAACAAATATTGTATTAAAAATCACACCAGAATAACGATACAACAATAATAGCAATCAACAATACAATCAACACATCTTATGATGGTACGATCAGCTCGGGTAAGATAACTCACTGTGCTCCAAGTGAGTGAAAAAGAACACTCCCCAATGTCTCTATAGCTCAAAGGTGATCCCCTCCAGCGAGCGTCAGAGCGATATCGAATCGAAACCCGAACGCCGTTCAGATGACGGGCTCCGTCACACCGCCAAAACAGCACAAAAGGCGTAGGCGGCCGAAGCGGCGCAAAGAGTCACGTGGTCCAAAACCGCGTAAGGCAAACTCACGGAGAAATGGGAAATCCAAACGCGCCCTCCAGGTATGAACGTTCATGGTTCAGTCGGCGAACCGCAAATTAATCTTTAAACTCCGCGTTGCACGCGCGCACGCACGCACACACACACACACACACACACACACACACACACACACACACACACACACACACACACACACACACACACACACACACACACACACACACACACACACACACACACACACACACACACACACACACACACACACACACACACACACACACGTCGGAATGGTGAAAAAGGTTGACGGGAAGCAAAGACCTTTTGCGATGAGCAAAGCGTAAGTGTCAAAATGGCCGACGGCTCGTATTTGAGTCGCAACGACCCGGCGATGATTCTTCAGAAACCCAACGCCAAACCTGACCACGCAGGTTTATCAATCCCAGCGATAACACCTATCGCAGGAATTCCTTTCAAGGAAACTCCAAGTTCACTCGCGACTTTCGTTCGACCACGCTCGCTCCGGAGCTTGAAGCGACCAGCTTCTTGTCCGACTTTTTGTCCCGCCTTCTTTTTTCTCCTTCCGCTTCGTCGTCGTCCGGTTCCGGTTTCATTTAAAACCTTAACCTTTTTACCTTTCAACAACAATAACCGCCATTTCCCTCAAACCACAACAATAATAATACATGGAACCAGAAATGTTTCAAGTGGATGAAAACCACAACAGCGGAAGTGATGAATTCATAACAGTATTATGATGGAGGAGTGACGTAAAGTCGCACATAATGACGTTCGCTGAACTGAAATTTACTCCAGAAGTGGCGTAAAGTCGGATTTGACGTATGTCGAAATGGCATAAAACGGGGTATTGCTGTATATACAAAAATAAATAAATAAATACATATATATATATATATAAATAAATATATATATATACAAAAATAAATAAATAAATAAATACAAAAATAAAGAAAGAAATAAATAAATACAAAACTAAATAAATACAAAAATAAATAAATACATAAATTAATAAATACAAAAATGAAGAAATGCAAAAATAAAGATATCTTTACATGAGCCGAAAGCACTCGGCTTTGCCCAGATTCTTTTTGAATGAATTTACTACTATAATTCAGCTTTCACTCGTGGCTGCAGAATATTGACTACTATAATTCAGCTCAGCTTTTAATTGTGAAATGGGCCCAGCCCGGCCGAGGCGGCCTCGACCGGCTTCGCCACCTAGCCTATAACCTTCCTGGGGTCCGTCCCGACATTTTTTTGTTTCAGAGGTTTCCTCCTATCTTTCACCGTTCAGGAGATTAGCGCGTGCAGACAAACAAACAAAAACTTTATATATATATATATATATAGATGGAAGATAGAAGATAGAAGAAGCTATAAACAACGCACGCACACACGCACGTCAATAAGTAACCTGAAAGTGGCGATATAAATTCAAGAATGTCATGTGTGTAGTTGTGGATGACATATGTTACATCTATGGGTAAGAATCATATTTTGTCCATTTTCAACATGGCAACATTGAGTGGATGACATCAGAGCCGTTCCAAGATGGTGGCTCCATTAGAAGCATGCACCAGGGAGGAGCAACGTTCTGTCATCCATTTCTTGGGAAGTGAGGGTGTGAATCCCAGTGAAATCAATCGCAGAATGAAGATGCAATATGGTGCCGCATGTTTATCGTTGCAGCAAGTGTACGACTGGGACAGGAAGTTTAAAAGTGCAGTGTCCAGTGTGGCAGGCGCTGCTCGCTCGGGCCGGCCTCAAACCGCCGACACAAGAAATGGATGCAGGAGTTGAGCGCGTACTAAGGGAAAACCGTCGCATGACGCTGGATGAAGTTGTCTCCGAATTGAACATTAGCCATGGATCAGCAGCACACCATATCATTCACAACGTGCTGGTGTTCCACAAAGTGTCTGCAAGGTGGGTGCCAAGACAACTCACACCGGAACTGAAAGAACGGCGAGTGGTCACTTGAAGAACTTCTGCAACGTTACGAAACAGAAGGCGACACTTTCTTGCAGCGCACAGTGACTGGGGATGAAAGCTGGGTCCACTACTTTCAGGCAGAAACAGAGGGCAAGCAAAGAATGATACCATTCAACTTCACCGAAACCCAAAAAATTCCGCACACAGCTGTCCGCTGGAAAAGTGATGCCGACGCTCTTCTGGGATAGCCGAGGCCCACTTGTAGAGCATTACATGCCCAGAGGGACAACAGTCACCAGTGCATCATACTGCACCCTCCTTAAAAAATCATCTGAAACCAGCAATCAGGTCAAAACGTCATGGACTACTCACTACCGGGGTTTTGCTGCAGCATGACAATGCTAGGCCCCATACTGCCCGTGCTATAGCTGCAACGGCTGCAACAATTGAGAACCTTCATTTCAAGTGTCTTCTTCATCCACCCTACTTGCCAGACCTCGCCCCTTCGGGTTACCACATCTTTGGGCCACTTAGAGGCGCGCTTGGTGATACTACTTTCCGATCCGATGGAGGTCCAAGAGGCGGTGCACGAATGGCTACACAAGCAGGCAAAATATATACAGTGGAACCTTGACTTACGAGTGCCCCAACTTACGAGTTTTTCGAGATACGAGCCGTCGCTCGGGCGGTTTATTGCTTTGAGATGCGAGCCGAGATCCGAGTTACGAGCTTTCGCCACCCGGTCACGTGGTTATCTTGCCGTTCAAGTACAGTATCTCTGTCGTATAGCGCTGCATTTTAGTTTTCGCATTTCGGTTATTTTGAGTTTACGCCGCCAGGTGGGTTCCGGTCACGTGGTTATCTTGCCGTGCACGTACAGTATCTCTGTCGTATAGCGCTGCATTTTAGTTTTCGCATTTCGGTTATTTTGAGTTTACGCCGCCAGGTGGGTTCCGGTCACGTGGTTATCTTGCCGTGCACGTACAGTATCTCTGTCGTATAGCGCTGCATTTTTGTTTTCGCATTTTGGTTATTTTGGAAAATTTCATGTTCATGTCGAACATTTCATGTTCATGTTCATGTTCATGCCATGCCAGGCCACAACTTGTTCAGAGTGCCGGCGATAGCTCGCCTTCTCTTTGTGGAAAACACGGTGAGATCCTTAACATCCAACAACTAATGGGACGCAAACGGGGCGCCCAGTTTAGCGGTACACACATTGATGAATCACCCTGCCTGTGAAACACCGACATGACAGGTTATAGCTGGGTCGGGATTCAAACCCAGGCTGGACAGTTTAGACTTTAGAGTCAAGTGTGCGTACCTCCAGTCCAGGCCATCCTGCCAACTTGTATGCTGCATACAGGTGAAATATAAAGCGCGAGATATTTTTATATATACTGTATATTTAAAAAAAAATTGGTGTGGTTTTTGGCGGGCTGGAACGGATTAATAGCATTTCAATGCATTTCAATGGGGAAATTTGATTTGAGATACGAGCAATTTGAGTTACGAGCTCGGTCACAGAACGAATTAAACTCGTAAGTCAAGGTTCCACTGTATATATATATATATGTGTATGTATACTTTTTTTCTTTCTTTTTTTCTAGAGGAATCCAGGCCTCAGTAAAGCGCCGGAAAAATGCATTGAACGCAATGGAGATAATGTTGAAAAATAACAGTTACACAACAGGTACATGCAATAAACAAGTTGTGAAAAAATATTTTAAGGTTACTTATTGAGTGTCCCTCGTATATAAATGTGTGTGTGTATATGTATGTATGCGTGTATGCATGTATGTATGCGTGTGTGCGTGTATGTATGCGTGTATGTATGCGTGTATGTATGCGTGTATGTGTGCGTGCGTGCATGTATGCGTGCATGCATTGTATGTGTGTGTGTATATATATATATATATATATATATATATATATATATATATATATATATATGGGGCGTGAGCCCCTCCCCCTTTGTGCTCTCTTACCATTTGACCAAGTATAACCAATTATATGTTTGGTTTGATTGTTTACTGTATCCTTTTAATACTTATATTCTTTCCATGTCTCTGAAAGCTGGTTGTACCCTTAAAGTAAGTTAAATGCTTTACAAACCTTTGCCCTGTGTTGGCACAATCCCCTGTTCCCCATACTACGGCCTTGGTTGCAAACTGCTATCTTTCTGGCCTCTGCCAATTTCCTGTATGTTGGCTCATGTATGACTGTTCACTCCCTTTATACTTTCCCACCAAAGGACTTTTGTTTCATTACTTTGTTGTTTGAAATGCCTTTGAAGGATTATATACTTTGTATGACTTTCATGCCTTGTAATGGCATGTTCTCTTTACCTGTCAAAATCCAGAGTTTGTTCCCATACTGTGGCCACAGCTGCAAAGCTGCTATACTCCTCCATAAGGCCGTCTAACTCCTTATCTCCTTCTTTCCCTTCAAACCTCAATGATTTCCCTTCAAGCTTCAATGATTATGATATTAAAGGGCAAAACCCTTGCCTGGCCTCGGACTGCCTTAAACTAATTGAACAACAGGGAATTAGGTGGGGGCCATGTGAGTCCACCCTTTGTCTCCTGTCCTGATGTTAAACCACACCCCTATCTTTCATATATATATATATATTGAAGCCCTGATCAAACATATTCAGAACATCTTGTTGTAGTGTTGGTCATTTTGTGTGAGCTTCCTATTTGGGGGGGGGGGGGGGGGGGGGTTGCTTCGATAGGCCCCTCCGTTTTGGTGGATGGGGGGGGGGGGGGAGGGAAGGAGGAAAAATTTACCCGTGCAAAGTGTTTTAACCTCGGTGTTACCCAGGTAAATATGGAAATTGTAATACCCTCTGCCACCACACCAGGTGGCGCTACACCACACGCAAGATGGAATTCTATGGTTTTTAACCACAGTTAAAAGCAAGACATTTACATAGAAAATTTACGCCCCTCCCCTGGACCCCCAAACCCCCGCATGAGGACGCGGCCACATCACTGATGTTACCCCCCCCCACACAAAGTTGTATTTGTATCCTGAGTAAAGCATAAGCGTTTATAGCTGGAGTTCCTGGCGTTGCTCAGGCGAAAAGGAACCTATTTTTGAAATGGGGGCGAACATATTGGAAAAGCAATTGCATCCAAACCGGAATCCATCACAAATCATTTAACCTTTTCATTGAATATGTGCTGCTGAGTGTCCCGTTGATCACGTTTCTGAGTTAAGTTTGATGACGTTCAGGATGAATAAGACTCAACACCAACTTCGACCACTTCCAGAATTGTTTGATCGACGTCATCACTCAAAAAGCTTTATGCACCATCAGAGCAATTTTTTTTAACTCCCCTCCCACCCAAAAATCGACCCTTTCCCGTGTGGTAAATACTGTACTGTAATAATAAATACTGGAAATACTAAATAAATAACAAATACTGTAAATTATAAGAATATATAATAAATACTACATGAGTATTTTCACATTTTCCATGTGGTGTTGGTGGTACTGTACTGGTGTTACCTTAGAAGTGGAATGGAATGCATTTCGTTGAATTTATGCTGGTGAATGTACCATTGATCACGTTTGAGTCAAGTTTGATGGCGTTCAGGAAGAAGAAGAAGACTTACCACCAACTTCGACAGTGTCCAGAATTGTTTGATGAATTTTTTGTTTGTTTGTTTTTGTATACAAGATCGAGGCTCGTGAAAGAGCTAACATTCATCACACAAAAAGTCAAACCGACACATAAAACAAAAAATAAAGGGAGTGGGAGCGGTGGACAGGATGGGGAGAGAGGGGAAAGGACACAAACACAACATTTTAGAGCAGGGATATCGGGAGAAATGTGGGAGGGGGAGGGCTTGGGGGGAGGTGGGAGAGGTATAAAACATATGAACACTGCAAGGACCTCCAGGAAAGAAGTTGAAATTTCCATAAAAAAGAAAAAAAAGAAAAAAAAGAAGGTATCTGGGGTGAATTAGCGGGGGTAGAAAAGATCAAGCTTTTGGATGGGGGAAGATAAGAGATGGTGGTGAACAGCTGTTTTAAAGACATGGAGGGAGGAGTGGGATTGAAGGGAGTGGGGGACTTTGTTCCAGAGGTGGGAGAAAAGGAGAATGAAAGAGTGAAGGTGAGCAGAGAGCCTAGATTTTGGCAGTTTAACCATAAGAGGGTTGCAGGCAGATCTTGTGCGACCTGAAGGAATATTGGGGGGACAGAGCACAGAGAGAGCTGGGGGAGCAAGGCCGGAGAGGAGTCGGTAGAAGACAAAGACCACCAACCTGCCTGCGGTGAGTGAGTGAAAGGCCCTCGGAGTTGACTACATCGCAGGAGATTCCAATGATTCTGAAAGCTTTGGTTTCAACAGCGTGAAACCGAGCTAGGTGTGAGGCAGGAGCACCAGCCCAGAGGGGGGAACAGTATTCCATTGAGCTGCGGATGAAAGCCTTGTATGTGGTGAGGAGCTCAGGTGTGCCAAGGAAGGACTTCACACGACAGAGGATGCACAGTCGGCGACTGGCTTTGGAGGTCAGCTTGGAAATGTGGTTTTCCCAAGAAAGATCATGGCAGACAGTGAGACCCAAAAGCTTGAGCGACACAACTTCTTGGAGAGGATTGTTGAGAACGTAGATGGGAGGGTTTTCCAGTCGGTCCTTTCGGAGAGACATTGTAAGTGTGAGATTTGTCAGGATTGAAAGACATATTCCACTTGTTTGACCAGTCTGATTTTGTCCAGGTCTGCAGAGAGTGAGGAGGCTGCAGACTGCCGATCTGAGGGATGAGGAATGGAGCGGCAGATAGTGGAGTCATCAGCAAAGAGATAGAGAGGATTTTCCAGAGAGTCGGAGAGATCATTGACGAAGACCAGAAATAGCACAGGGCCCAGAACACTACCTTGGGGAACTCCAGCCAGAACAGGCAGGGGAGATGAGAGAAATCCATTCAGGGCCACACGTTGCCTACGACCAGACGAAGTCCGCAAGCCATGAGATTTCCATGGATACCATAGGAGGAGAGTTTGGTGAGCAGAGCTGGCTGCCAGCCCGTATCGAAGGCACGTGATATGTCGAGTGAGACAGCTGATTTCCTGTTTGGCATTGAGGACCTCCATCCTTTGTTGAGACTTATTCGACACTGAGACGTATTTGTAATCAAATATCTGGTAATTGTTTTCTATTTATTTATGCGTATGTGCACTTGTATATAATTGATTAATCAAAAAGGTTTTGGCACAAAAGAGCGATTTTTTTTATACCCGCAAAAGATAACTTTATTTATTTATTTTTTAAATATTTCAATTTTTTTATTGATAATTTTTTTTGTCTAAAACACTCCCAAGCAGTCACTGACAAACACCTGAAAATTTGATGGCGACATCATCCGTTCACCCATCTCTGAGAAGAATGGCGACAGACAGACACAGACAAATGGTTGTATGAAAGGGGGGTTGTATGAAGGGGGGGCGGGTTGGGGGAGTTGTGTGAAAGGGGGCGGGGTGTCGTATGAAGGGGGGGGGGGGGGGTTGGGGGAGTTGTGTGAAAAGGGGCGGGGTGTGGTATGAAAGGGGGCGGCGTGTCGTATGAAAGGGGGCGGGGTGTCGTATGAAAGGGGGCGGGGTGTCGTATGAAAGGGGGCGGGGTGTCGTATGAAAGGGGGCGGGGTGTCGTATGAAAGGGGGCGGGGTGTCGTATGAAAGGGGGCGGGGTGTCGTATGAAAGGGGGCGGGGTGTCGTATGAAAGGGGGCGGGGTGTCGTATGAAAGGGGGCGGGGTGTCGTATGAAAGGGGGCGGGGTGTCGTATGAAAGGGGGCGGGGTGTCGTATGAAAGGGGGCGGGGTGTCGTATGAAAGGGGGCGGGGTGTCGTATGAAAGGGGGCGGGGTGTCGTATGAAAGGGGGCGGGGTGTCGTATGAAAGGGGGCGGGGTGTCGTAGGGGCGGGGTGTCGTAGGGGCGGGGTGTCGTATGAAAGGGGGCGGGGTGTCGTATGAAAGGGGGCGGGGTGTCGTATGAAAGGGGGCGGGGTGTCGTATGAAAGGGGGCGGGGTGTCGTATGAAAGGGGGCGGGGTGTCGTATGAAAGGGGGCGGGGTGTCGTATGAAAGGGGGCGGGGTGTCGTATGAAAGGGGGCGGGGTGTCGTATGAAAGGGGACGGGGTGTCGTATGAAAGGGGGCGGGGTGTCGTATGAAAGGGGGCGGGGTGTCGTATGAAAGGGGGCGGGGTGTCGTATGAAAGGGGGCGGGGTGTCGTATGAAGCGGGGGTCGTATGAAGCGGGGGTCGTATGAAAGGGGGGCTGCATGAAAGGGGGGTCACATGAAAGGGGGGTCGTATGAAAGGGGGGTCATATGAAAGGGGGGTCGTATGAAATGGGGGTCGTATGAAATGGGGTCATATGAAAGGCGGGGATCGTATGAAGCAGAGGTCGTATGAAAGGGGAGTCGTATTTAAGGGGGGTCGTATGAAAGGGGGGTCGTATGAAAGGGGGGTCGTATGAAAGGGGGGTCGTATGAAAGGGGGGTCGTATGAAAGGGGGTCGTATGAAAGGGGGGTCGTATGAAAGGGGGGTCGTATGAAAGGGGGGTCGTATGAAGGGGGGTCGTATGAAAGGGGGGTCGTATGAAAGGGCGGCGTATGAAAGGGCGGCGTATGAAAGGGGGGCCATATGAAGGGGGGTCATATGAAAGGGGGGGGTGGTATCAAAGCGGGGGTGGTATCAAAGCGGGGGTGGTATCAAAGCGGGGTGGTATCAAAGCGGGGTGGTATCAAAGCGGGTGGTATCAAAGCGGGGTGGTATCAAAGCGGGGTGGTATCAAAGCGGGGTGGTATCAAAGCGGGGTGGTATCAAAGCGGGGTGGTATCAAAGCGGGGTGGTATCAAAGCGGGGTGGTATCAAAGCGGGGTGGTATCAAAGCGGGGTGGTATCAAAGCGGGGTGGTATCAAAGCGGGGTGGTATCAAAGCGGGGTGGTATCAAAGCGGGGTGGTATCAAAGCGGGGTGGTATCAAAGCGGGGTGGTATCAAAGCGGGGTGGTATCAAAGCGGGGTGGTATCAAAGCGGGGTGGTATCAAAGCGGGGTGGTATCAAAGCGGGGTGGTATCAAAGCGGGGTGGTAACAAAGCGGGGTCGTATCATAGCGGGGCCGTATCATAGCGGGGCCGTATCATAGCGGGGCCGTATCATAGCGGGGTCGTATCATAGCGGGGTCGTATCATAGCGGGGCCGTATCAAAGCGGGGCCGTATCAAAGCGGGGCCGTATGAAAGCGGGGCCGTATGAAAGCGGGGTCGCATCAAAGCGGGAATGCGGAGGGAACTGGTCATCACTGCCAGCAGTTATAAAGTGGCAGTTCTATTTATAATGACATTACTGTACATTATTAATCAATCAGTATTTTCCCATTGGATTGAGCAAGGCAATGTCAGCATTCTCATCACAATTATAACTGACAGATGTGAAATTACCTTTGGGAATGCGCAGTCGCTTCAACATAACTCGTGGATATTTTGATCCGATCATGTTTTTATCGTTCCCATTGGTCATGCCTGCAATCGAATATTGGAATTAAAGCAGTTTGGCACAGAACAAACCGTTTTACTTCAGTTGGCAAATCACTGTTGAAGAGTTAAAATAAATAATTTATATATACATGCGCATATATATATATATATATATATATATATATATATATATATACATATATATATATACATATATATATATACATATATATATACACATATATATATACATATATATATATATACATATATATATATATACATACACATGCGCATATATATATATACATACATACACATGTGCATATATATATATATATATACATACACATGTGCATATATATATATATATACATACACATGCGCATATATATATATATATACATATACACACACACGACCGGTCAAAAGTTTTAGACCACCTCAATTTTTCCAGTTTTTGTTGAAATTTATGCAGTTTAATGTCTCAATGGACTCTGAAATCAAGCATAGAATAAATAAACAATTGGAGATAAATTAAAAAAAGAAATCATAGAATCATTTTGTTTAACAAAATGTAATTTAAATTTTTGACTCAGCAAAGTAGCCACCTTTTGCAGATATAACTGCCGAACTCACTCGTGGCATTCTTTCTACAATGGAAATCAAATATTGTTCTTCCCAACACTGTTGCAGATGTTCACACAAATGTGTTGCACTTGTAGGATGCTTTGCTTTCACCCTTCTGTCCAGTTCATCCCAAACCAGCTAGATGGGGTTTAAGTCTGGAGATTGTGCTGGCCATTCCATGATTTGAAGCCAACAGTCTTGTTCTTTTCCTCAAAGGTAGTTTTGACATAGCCTGGAGGTGTGTTTGGGTCATTATCTTGCTGTAGGATGAACACCTGACGAACTCGGCATATACCAGAGGGAATTGCATGGCACTGCAAAATGCTGTGGTAGCCCTTTTGGTCCAGGGTGCCAGTCACTCTGTGCAAGTCGCCGACTCTGGATCCAGCAAAAGAACCCCAGACCATCACGCTTCCTCCTCCATATTTGACAGTTGGTGTCACACACTGAGGAACCATCCTTTCACTTACTCAACGGCGTACAAAAACCCTGCGTGATGAACCAAATATTTCAAATTATTATTCATCGGTCCATAAGACCTTCTTCCAGTCTTCAGTAGTCCACTGGCGGTGCTTCATGGCCCAGTCAAGCCTCTTTTTCTTATTTTGCCATCTTAGCATTGGCTTTCTTACTGCCACGGGACCTGTAAAACCTGCAGCTCGAAGTCTTCTATTCACAGTTGAAACTGAGACTTGCTTACTTCGACCAGTGTTGAGCTGTGCTTGAAGCTGTTGTCATGTGAGCCGCCTATCACGCAAGCTGTTGACTCAGAAAGTCTTCTGATTCTGTTGTGGCTTTTGGTCTGCCAGACCTCTTCCTTTCAGAGTTTCCTCCAGTTTCCAAGTGCCTTTTGATGGTGTAGGAAACTGTACTCACTGACACCTTGGCTTTCTTTGCAATTTCTCGAAAGGAAAGACCGACACTTTTAAGGGTTATAATGGTGTCGGTCTTCCTTTGTTAATTGCCTTTTTCTCGCCATTATGATAGCAATATAGTACTTCCTGCAGTGCAATGAATATATGAATGCATGATCGTTTTAAGGCCATTTTCCCCGCAAGAGCAGGGGTTAGCCTTGCGGGCCCCATGACAATCATGGTTCCGTGTTTGAGGCAATGTTTTTATGGCCGGATGCCCTTCCTGACGCCAACCCTTAGTCGCCTCTTATGATGCGCAGGGATACGGTGTACCTATTCTAAGCCGGGGTACACACCGGGATCATTCATCCCAGCAAGCTGGTACTCAAGTTGCCGACCTCGGAAGGACGACAGGCTGAGTCAACCCCCCTGGTGTTAATTTAGCGATCGACCGGGATTCGCATTGTGTCCAAATATTGTCCAAATAATGCTTCAGAGTGTGCAATAACAGTCTGTTCCAATACTGCTTTTATACAGACAAAACAGACAATCCAATACTTTTATACAAACAAAACTTTCAGGGTAGGAGCGACAACCATGTAGAATATTCCATGATAATTGTGATGTCATAGGGCACGTGATATGGCAGCCATCTTGGATTAAACACAAATAATTTAAAAATACAAGGGGTTTGTAATCAAGTAATCAGCAGAGGTTGGGACACCTGTAGGAATAGTTTGCATCAACTTTCAAGGCTTAATTTACTGACATTGCTGCAGAACAGCTGTAAGTTGTTAACCCATTACTTGTTCCCTGAAGAAGGCCTTTTTTTTTTTTTTACAATATAATTATGCAATTTACATTATTTTCTCGTTTTTGCTAACCTAAACTTCTTTTTTTTTTTTACCTCGAGCAGTTTACTGCTTACCTTTGTACCATTTCAGGTTATTCACTGGACTTGAATTGCTTCAATTTCAATAAAAACTGGAAAAAATGAAGTGTTCTAAAACTTTTGACCAGTAGTGTATATATACATACATGCACATACATACATACATACATATATATATATATATATCTTTATAAATTGCATCATTTCTTCTTTATTTCATATGTATATATTTCTCATCTTTTTCTTCGTAAATTTCAGTCGCACCGAAGACTTTCCATGACATTTATATAACCGACAATGTAATGGCAAGTTGTAGGTAAATAACCAGAACGTTCTGTGAAGCCTTGGTATCTAATTAGTAGAGATATTATAACGGAAACAATGTTAACCGGGACGACGTTAAGTGGTGGACACCATGCATTATTACAAGTGGGAGACACCCTGTATTATTATGTGCACCTCGACACCGAAGAAAGTGACCCAGGTACCCTGAGGATGTCACGGTAGAAAATATTTAAAGACAATTTTGTGCCCTGCTGTTGGGCTGACATGATGTCCTTGAGGTAAGCACACACGCATCTAAACTGTTTACCCTGGGTTCGAATCCCAATCCAGCTATAAACCGTCATCGCAGTGTTTCACAGGCAGGGCGATTCATCAATGTGTGTGCCGTCCCTCGGATGGACGTTAAAGATCCCATTGTGTCCTTCGCAAAGGGTAGGAGAGTATCGCCGGCACCATAACCAAATTACAAATTCCTGTTCCAATTAGGTGAATGCCAGGCTTGGCCAGGCCAGTTCATTAAAGACTTGGGCCAAGCTTCCCCCGGCCGACCCCACAAGGTGGGATAATAGTGGCCGTTAAAGAGCAGCAACAATTTGGGTCCTGTCGTTTTCACGGTGAAACCAGGATATGACACTAGACGGAAGGATCTTTTATAAGTAATATTTATGAATTCCAGCTACCTTTAAAGCAATACTGAATAAAATAAACCCTTCATGACTTTCCAAAGAATCCCCACGAATTAATAAAGTACAAACGTCACAGATATCAATGCAGCTATGAATTAACTTACGACTTTTGAGGTGGCATATTATCTCAGGTAACCACTTTGTAATATAAAAATCCCAGCAGGTTACAAATGGGTGAAGGGTTGCCTGTGAATTCATTTGAAAGGATCTGGTCCAGTGGATGCGCAGAGTATGACTCCAACAGGGTCGTCTCTTTGCAAAAGTCCTCATAGGGTGACGCCTTGTATTACCGAAGTATGCAGATGAACTAAATTCCAACGGTCCAGCTGTGTGAGACAATGATTTCCGGACTGGACTATATGCTGTGAAGGACAATGCATAATGGCAGCAAGTGCGGAGAGAGTGAAGGAGCAGGCAGGTTGCCATCCCGACTCAGCCAGCGAGGAGATGTTTGCTTTGAGAGATCCGAGACAACAGCAGGGCGGCAGATTCGATGAGTAGACCAGCCAGGACATTCAAGCGACCAGCTTACAGCAGGATGAAGCTGGTTCTTTAGTCAGGGAACTGAGTAGCTGAACAATTCCAGGTTTGCATACAGAAGACTCCCGATTCCACCTTCACTGTTTTAGCCAATTTTCAAAATCAATTTTGCCACAGTAAATTCAGTAAGTACACAGCCATTCCCTCTGCTGCGACATGTTCCCTCTTTCCTGTGTGAAGCAAACTATTGGCTGTTTAAATATCCTCTGCAAACTGTGTTCCTTTGATCTTCATTTTGTTATCGGGCAAGGCGATGACGACAGTCTGGTATGCCTTATCTCAAAATTTGTTTATCTTTTCAAAGCTCTTCCAGATGCTTTACTGCATGCAGCCTTGGCTGGTCATTTCTGCCACGGCAGCCTTTGGTGCTATTATTGTCTTGTTTTGTCATTCCAAAGCCCTTGCCAAAGCAGATTCAACCGTGGCAAGATTAATTGTGACATTCCACAGAATATTAACACAGCCTAAATTATTTTATCTAGTACAGTAGACCGACAATACAATTAACTTCCATCCACAACACAATTATATGTTCTACTGATCCTAAGAATATACATGCATGTAATGGACATTTGAACCAGCGTCCGTGGCGTAATGGTTACAGCATCTGCTCAGATTCAGGGAGTTCAGTGGTTCAAAACCCGTCCGAGTCATACTAAAGACTTCAAAATGGTATGTGCTATTTCCTTGCATGAAGCTCAGCATTTAAAGGTTAGAGAATGGACAAAACATTGGGAAGGCAATGGCAAACCACCCAGTATAACCCTTTCCAAGAAACTGCTTCGGACACATCAATGCTCTGTAAAGAGTACAGTACATCAAATCAAAATAGAGATTTGAATTGTGTTTTACTTTGCTCCATCGTTTGGCAGATGCCCCCCACGCCACGCCACCACCCTACAGTGCACCTTTTCCTTTTTTATGCCTTCGCCCCCGAAGCTGACCAGAGACATTATGTTCGAGTTGTCCTTCCATACGGGTTAAACCTAGTCTTTCTCAGCAACCACGTCCGATTGACAAAACTTTCAGGGTAGGAGCGACAACCATGTAGAATATTCCATGATAATTGTGATGTCATAGGGCACGTGATATGGCAGCCATCTTGGATTAAACACAAATAATTTAAAAATATTTCTCGGAAACCGCTGGATGGAAAAAATTTAAACTTGGCACACCAGTACACTCACTCACTACGGGAGTGGCAGGGGGAGTCAGGTTATTATCCATATTATTATTGCCAATTATTATTACTGTTACTTATGTTAGATCAGGTAATTGAAAGGACCAGACCGTACATGGCACTTTAACATGTTAGATCAGGTCATTGTAAGGATCAGACCATAAATCACATTACAACATGCTAGGTTCAGTCATTGAAAGGATCAGACTGTGCAGGACATTATAACAAGTTAGGTTAGGTCATCGAAAGGATCAGAACGTCATGATATAACATGTTAGATCAGGTCATTCAAAGGATCAGAACATGCATGACATTATAACATGTTAGATCAGGTCATTGAAAGGATCAGAATGTGCATGACATAACATGTTAGAGCAGGTCATTGAAAGGATCAGAATGTGCATGACAACATGTTAGATCAAGTCTTTGAAAGGATCAGACCACGCATGACATTATAACATGTTAGGTTAGGTCATTGAAAGGATCAGAACGTCATGATATAACATGTTAGATCAGGCCATTCAAAGGATCAGAACATGCATGACATTATAACATGTTAGATCAGGTCATTGAAAGGATTAGAATGTGCATGACATAACCTGTTAAAGCATGTCATTGAAAGGATCAATGTGCATGACACAACATGTTAGATCAGGCCTTTGAAAGGATCAGACCACACATGACATTATAACATGTTAGATCAGGTCATTGTAAGGATCAGACCATAAATCACATTACATGTTAGGTTCGGTCATTACTTCCGGTTCATTCGCCTAGCAGGCTGAGCTGAGTCGGTCGTCCTGTGTATTTGATTGATTCTGTTGGATTTAGCGTGTGCTGTCGTGTTGTGCTTTGTGTGAATGATTGTGATGGATCCCTGTTTCGTTTCCTGGCTTATGGCGGCGTGTCTGCCCATGAGATTTGCAGTACTTTGGTTTTTACTCGCCACCAAGTTGAAAATTTCGAACTGTGAGTACCCGCCATGTTTTTTCGCTGAGCCTCACACAGCCCCGGTGTGCGCCTCTCAAGACAGTTATTTTCCCCGTCTCACCCCATCGCTCGTTCCACCGCTTGCCCCATCGGCCATCGCTCATCCCGCCGCTCGCCCCATCGCTCGTCCCACCACTCGCCCCATCGCTCATCCCATCGCTCGTCCCATCGCTCGTCCCATCGCCCGTCCCATCGCCCGGCCCATCGCCCGTCCCACCGCTCACCCCATCGCTCGTCCCACCACTTGCCCCATCGCTTGCCCCACCTCTCCACGCACCGCTGCATGTACCGAGCTCGACTATCCGCTCTAACTCCTCTATCCCGAGGCCTATTCGCTACACTCGGCAAAAACTTTTGTCTATAAACACCACTCGATTGACTCCTGGACTCGTGTCAAGCCTCAGAGAACTTGAAATCGGCGTTGGTCTCCCGAGAAAACGCACAAAGCAAGGCGGGAGGAGAAAGCAGAGAAAAATACCGATTGCGATTTCTCTTCGCGACCAGCGACGGCCCGGCCCACATTTTAATAATTCCTGCGAAAACGTGTCCCCTGTCAACTACAATAACCTCATCTATCCCTGTAGAACATACACAGCACCAAAACAACACCGTTCTGACCTGTATCTCGCCTTATTCAGCGCTCAGTCTGTAAGCAGTCCTGACAAGCGAATCGAAATTACCTCTTTTATTCAAGATAATGATATTGACGTGCTTTTTCTGACCGAAACTTGGCTCCGACCCAGTGGCGACGAAGCGAGATGTGCTGATCTCACCCCACCTGGATACACCCTGCAGTCATTTCCTCACTCCTCTAGGGGTGGGGGCGTGGCTGTTATTTACAGAGACAACTTCGCTCCCTTTGTCTCCTTCACCGCGACTTTTTCGTTCGACCATTCATCCTACGAGCTAGCCCATGTCACCTTCACTCTGTCAGAAAACACTCTTCATTTCTTCTGCCTCTACCGACCTCCACCTAACCGGAAAAACAAGCCTACTGACTCTATGTTCGTGACCCAGCTTCCTAATCTGCTCGACCACTGCAATACTCTTCCTGGTTTCGTCTTGATTCTTGGAGATTTCAACGTCCACTACGACCAACCACAACATCCTCTCACTTCAAAGATCATTGACCTCCTTTCTACTTTTACTCTGTCTCAGTCTGTCTCCCAACGTACACACGTTAAAGGACACATCCTGGATTGGTTAGTGCACAGATGCGATGATCAGTTGGTGCAATCCACGTCAGTGACCTGTGCTATCACCTCGGACCACTTCTGTGTCACCAGCCACCTGAGTATTGCTGTACCTAGTCTTCAGCCCACCTTCATCACTGCCCGCAACATTCGTGCCATCGACCGTTCCGCCTTTAAAGAGGACCTTCACACCCGTCTCTCTGGCCGTTCCTATGTCAATGCAGAAGACCTCGACTGTTGCCTCCGCACAGCGTTGGACTGTCATGCTCCAGCGACACGGCGCGCCGTTCCCAGACGCAGGAGTACTCCGTGGTTCAGCGCAGTCAGTGACGAAGTCAGGGCTGCCAAAAAGGAACGACAACGTGCCGAGAGACAGTGGCTGAAGTTGTATAACATAGCTAAAAGACTCGTCATAAAAATCATTCTGAAAGCAAAAACGTCATATATTTCTGATCGGATTACTAGGAGCTCCTCCTGCAAGCAACTGTTCAGCATTACCAACTGCCTGTTTGCCACCAAAAATAAATCTGTTCTTCCCACTGTATTTCCTCGAAACGAACCACCGCAACGCTTCCTGCATTTCTTTCACAATAAAATTCAGTCAATAAGAAACAATCTTGACAAGCAGTCAATCCTTTCCTTCGATGATGCTGAACACTGCTTTCACGGACGACCTCTTAGTTCGTTTAATCCTGTTACTGAGGAAATTGTCAAATGTACAATCCTCAAGTCAAACACAAAAACATGCGATCTCGACCCGCTTCCCACCGATTTGTTTATTGAGTGATTGGACACCCTCCTCCCATTTATTACTGCAGTTATCAATGATTTTCTGACTACGCGTTCATTTCCGCTTCTCTTTAAGCAAGCTCTTGTTAAACCACTTCTTAAAAAGCCCACCCTTGACCTTAACGACATGAAAAATTACCGTCCTATCTCCAACCTGTCTTTCCTGTCAAAGATCACAGAAAAAATTGTGCTATCACAGATGAATGACCATCTAGTTTCAAATAATCTTTTCAATTCTCGCCAGTCAGTATATAGACCAGGCCATAGCACCGAGACCGCTCTCCTAAGAATAACCAATGATCTTCTGACCTCTCTTGACTGTGGTAAGGTTTCCGTTCTTGCTCTTTTGGACTTGTCTGCTGCCTTTGACACGATTGACCATAGTGTCTTAATTCGTCGTCTTGAAATCACATTTGGTATAACTGGTACTCCCCTTTCTTGGCTGATGTCCTATCTTACTGATAGAGTGCAAACAATTGTTGTCAATGGCCAGAAATCAGCCCCTTCTCCGCTTTCCTTTGGAGTTTCCCAGGGCTCAGTCCTGGGACCTATCCTCTTTCTTTTGTACACTCAGCCTCTATTTGATCTTGTTGCCAGACATTCAGTTGATCACCACGCCTTTGCGGATGACAATCAGCTGTACAAAGGAAGCACAATTCAACAAATCGTGCCCACTGTTGAAGTGTTAGAAGGCTGTATTGCCGACGTGAAGGCGTGGATGACCCAAAACAAACTTCAGCTGAACGATGCCAAAACAGAGTCTATGATTGTAAGATCGCACAGATGTCCTCTACAATGTTCACTTCCTACCACTATTCATGTTGGTGAAACCGATGTAAACTTTGTTTCGTCGGCCAAGAAACTTGGTGTGGTTTTCGACTGTAACATGACATTTTCCAAGCAAGTACTTCAAACTTGCAAATCAGCATACTTTCAGCTGCGAAAGATCGCATCCATTCACCACTTTCTTACTCTTCAAGCTGCTCTAACTCTGGTCTGTGCCCTTGTCCTCTCAAGGCTAGACTATTGTAATTCTTTGTATGCTGGCTGCCCTCAGTTTCTCTTGGATAAGTTACAAAAGGTTCAAAACTCTGCCGCTCGTCTTGTCTGTAAGGCGAAGAAGTCTGACCATGTTACTCCACTCCTTGAATCTTTACACTGGCTGCCTGTCTCTGCTCGTGTGCAATACAAAATTTGCACACTATGTTTTCAATCATTGTGTGGAACGGGACCTCACTATCTCTCTGACTTGCTCACTCTCTATGAACCTCGGCGACGGCTTCGTTCAAGCGACGACTATATGACCTTAGAGCCGCCGCGCACCAGCACCAAGTCATTTTGGCGAGAAATCCTTTTCCTTTGCTGCACCTCTGCTCGACATGTTGACTCTCTTCCTGCCGTTAAAACCTCCCTCAAAATCTATCTGTTTCACAAGTCTTTCAAAGTCCAAGTCCTGTTTTCCCTTTGGTTTGAGGTGGGACAGAGATCGAGAGTATGTCTGTGTACATGTGCGGGGGAAGGAGGGGAGGAGGGGGAGTACACATCTGTGTGTTTTCAATGGGGAGGGAGAGGAATAGGGCAAGAGTGAAGGTGTGTCTGTGTGTGTGTATGTTTGTTTGTGTATGTGTGTGCGGTGTGTGTGCGGTGAGTGTGCGGTGTGTGTGCGGTGTGTGTGCAGTGTGTGTGCAGTGTGTGCACGGTGTGTGCGCGGTGTGTGTGCGGTGTGTGTGCGGTGTGTGTGCGGTGTGTGTGCGGTGTGTGCGTTCGCATGATAATGTAAAGCGCCATGAGGGTCATTAACTCTGCTTGATGGGGCTATATAAGACTCCTTTATTATTATTATTATTATTATTGAAAGGATCAGACTGTGCATGACATTATAACATGTTCGGTTAGGTCATTGAAAGGATCAAACAGTGCCTCACCATTCTAAATTCCCGATAGTAAAATTTACTTCCGTGAGGGTGTTGGGTTGGGGGGGGGGGGTGGGGGGGAGGAGGACAAAATGTATATGGACGACCTTGCCAACAAGCTACTGGAAATCAGTAGGAAGCCTCTAAACAACATGACCCTATACGTGAATACGGCACCTTCAGCGGCGATCAGCCATTATGGTTTATCTGTACAACATGACCCTATACGTGAATATGGCACCTTTAGCGGCAATCAGCCATTATGGTTTATCTGCACATGACCCAATACGCGAATATGGCACCTTTAGCGGCAATCAGCCATTATGGTTTATCTATGTTCCTTGAGCAATGATGAAGGAAAAGCTTAATTATAACAAACAAAATATATCAGAAATTAATTGTTATTACTCCCCAAGCCATTTACATCTCAATGTTAAGGCATATTTTGGGGCAAAACATTAAAATAATTGTTCAAAATTCACGCTCAATCCTGAATTTAATTGTTTTGTTTGTGAACGCAACATTAGAAGACGCATGTCTGTGGTACTGTTAGTTATCACTTTGATTCACTGCTGCTGTCAAAGGTGGCAGTGTAGTGGACACGGCTGCACTTCTTTTTCGATCCCTGACAGCGGCAGCCTCTATAACAGGCAATGTTCTTCTTCCCACATGAACAGTTTGTGTTGCAGCTCTTGGTGCAGCCACAGGAGATCGTCTGCATCATCTGCTGTGGCCAGGTCGAGTGTGTGGATTGCACTGGTATCAGCTTTCCATCATCCACGGCCCACCCATCGTCCTCACATGGTTCGCCACTCGGCTTACAAATCTGAGCACTCTTGTCGATTGCAGTTACCAACGCCGCACGTTTGAGATGTTGTTGGAATGCATGCGTTCTCTGTGGGCGGTAGCAGCTTCAGCAGAGTTGACTTGTTGTTTAGGAACTTGTGACCTCGGAGCTTTCCAAGGTCTGATCCCTCAAAGTTATCACCCTTGTTGGTATGTACAGCGACCACAAGCTCCTTTGCTTGGTTGATTACATCTGTCGTGATCCGAGTGGGACCTTGTTCTTCGTCTGGTCTTACAATGCCGAGATGTCGATTGTCTTGCTTCTGTTTAGCCACACCTTCTTCCCAGTAAAGTAGGGAGCAGTAATTCGCCATGGAGAGCTCAAGTATTCGTGGTCGCTAGTCCTAACCACCGGAAATGAATGGCAATCGACTACTCACAAACGATTAATCGATTTACTCAGACGCCTACCCCCTTCCAAAGATGGATGATATGGTCCGAGAGGTGGCTCCCTCAGGGTATTCAGGACCTTAGATCTTCGCTCCGCGTATCATCAGATACCGATTAGAAAAGCTGATCGACCTTATACCACCTTTGAATCAGGGCAGCAGTTGTACCAATTTCAAAGAATTCCTTTTGGAGTCACAAACGGGGTTTCCCGCTTCCAAGTGCGCTCGATTATATCGAAGCAAAAGAGCAATTAAAGGATGTGTTTGTGTACGTTGACAATTTGACGATCTGTGGCCGGGATCAAGCCGACCATGACGCAAATTTGCAAAGATCCTTGGCCGTGGTACGAAAGTACAATTTGACTCTCAACGAAGCTAAGTGCAAATACTCAGCCAGGACGATCGACTTGTTAGGGTACACTGTGACAGACGAGGAGATTAGACCCGATGCAACTCGCCTGTAACCTTTGCTCGAGATGGCCCCTCCCCCTGATCGGCCTGCACTTCGCCGAGCACTCGGTGTATTTGCCCATTACTGAAAATGGATCCCACTGTACTCAGAGAGATCAGGCCACCAGTGGAATGTAAAGTATTTCCATTGAGCTTGTCTGCTAAAGCTGCTTTTCAACAACTCAAATCAGACATCACAGAGGCTGTTGTAACCACAATAGACGAAGCAGTACCTTTCATGATCGAGACGGATGCCAGGGACTGTGCGATTGCTGCAACGCTCAACCAGGCGGGACGTCCCGTCGCATTCTTTGAGGACCTTGACAGAGCAAACGGCAAAACACTGCGATAGAAAAAGAGGCATTCGCTGTCGTCGAGGCAGTGAGACGGTGGCGTCACTTTCTCCTTGGCAAACACTTTCAACTGATAACTGATCAACAGTCAGTTGCTTTCATGTATAACGTCCGACATTCTCAAAAGATTAAGAATGACAAAATAGCTCGCTGGTGCAGAGAACTGGCCGACTACAGTTTCGAGATCGAATATAGACCTGGGCGGGATAATGTGGTGGCCAATGCACTGTCTCGGCCTGTCTGTGCTGGCATGACATCAGAAGATTTACGTGGGATCCACAAATAATTGCATCATCCGGGCGTCACCCGGTTATCCCACTTTGTACGATGTAGAAATCGGCCTTATTCCATAGATGTCCGGCGACGGTTGGTCATGTCCTGTGTGCGCAGAGGGAAAGCCGCGATTTTTATAAACCTCCCATGGGCACTTTGATCCACTCGGGACGACCGTGGGAGCGACTACATGTGGATTTTAAGGGGCCGTTGCCGGCACTGGGCCCGCGACTATACATTCTTACAATTGTCGACAAGTACTCACAATTACCGTTTGCATACCCCTGTGCCGATATGTCATCCGCGACAGTCATACATTGTCTTCAGGACCTGTTTCCAATGTTCGGTTACCCCGCTTATGTGCATTCCGACCGGGGCACCGCATTTCTATCCAAGGAAGTTAAGCAGTTCCTCCAGGAACTCCAGCCTCCAGCCGTACTACCGCGTATAACCCCCAGGGCAATGTACAAGTGGAATGATACAACGGTATAGTATGGAGAGCCATTACGATGAGCCTGAAGATGCGCAGGTTACCTGAGTAATCATGGGAGCGAGTGTTACCTAAGGCGTTGCACGCCATCCGAGCACTACTCTGTACCGCGACGAACGAAACCCAACACAAACGTATATTTCGCTACCAGCGACGCAGCCCCAGTGGGCAATCGCTAACCTCGTGGCTGGCAGAGCCCGATCCAGCTTTGCTGAAGCGAGCAGTTAGGCACAGCAAGTATGAGCCAATGGTAGACTGCGTACACATCTTGGAAGCAAACCCAGAATACGCACACATCAGATTACAGGATGGGGGAGAGACTACGGTATAGGTCCGACACCTCGCGCCCTGCGGAGAGATGCTGAATGAGAGGGACACTAAAGCGAATGGGTTTGCAGGGCCCGATCAATTGAAGTCATATGATTTGCCGAAAGTTGAGAACAGAATGATACTTTGTTACCGAGTTCGCCGATTCGAACGGTGACGGCTAGTCCGCAAATAATCTTATCGGGCGAGGACGACTGCCCGCGACGGGAAATATCGCACTCGTTCAGGTAGTCTGTGTCAGCCACCGCAGCATCTTGGTTGGTAGGTATTACTGCCAGCATTATTAGACTGCTCTATATTACTTGGAATTGCTTTATGAGTGCTTGATTAGTTGCTTTATGGCTTGCTTGTGTTTTTAACGGAGGGAGAATGTGACGAAATATGTTGCATTGTCTCAAGCACTATCCGCTGGAAAGGAATGACCTTGAGGGGGCTTATATAAATTGTGTCCATTCAGTGCGCGGGAGGTGACATAGAAGCAAGAAGCGGAGCGCTGATTGGTGGAGAAGCGCTGATGACGTCACGACCCGACACAAAAAGAACTCAAGGACCAACATTTTTCTCTTGCTCTCTTATTGCCCTCCGTCCTTTTTGACTCTTGCTCACTGACCGTGGACTCTTGTTCTTGCCTTTGTTCTCTGATCCTCCGATCTTACCCTGTTCCTGCACTTCTCTGGTTTCCTTGATCTTGGACCGGTCATGGGCAGAGACGCTATCGGGAGACGTGCAGATTTTTGCAGGCGGAAATGATGCGTGGCTTGCTGCTACAGTGTGCGAGTGATACCTGTTTCCCGCATTTCGCGTGCAACCCCGGCCGGACCTCCAGAGCCTTGGATTACTGGTGAATTGGATTCCTTCTTCTCCCTCAAGTATAATCCACCACATAGTTGAATTCAAAATGCCTCCATTAACGCTCGTTTGCCTTCCGTGGTTCTTTCAGTGTTGAGGGAACCACAGGACAATATTAAATTACACCTAGGTCACCCGTCGGTGAAGTGATGCGAGTTGACAAAGTGGAAGACGCAAGGCGGCCATCTTGGATTTTGACGTGGTGAGCCAATTTTCAATAGCGCTCTTCCTTATGCGTAGATACACTCACACACCAGATTAGAAGTTGGTACTTCGCTTATTTTTCAAGATGTTCCGCTCACAAGGTTCAGACATACATGGCGTCAGACATACATGGCGGCGGCCATCTTGGATTTTGACGTGGCGACCCAATTTTCAATAGCGTTCTTCCTTATGCCAAGATACACTCACTCACCAGATTAGAAGTTGGTACTTCGCTTATTTTTCAAGATGTTCCGCTCACAAGGTTGACATACATGGCGTCAGACATACATGGTGGTGGCCATCTTGGATTTTGACGTGGCGACCTAATTTTCAATAGGGTTCTTCCATATGCCTAGTTGCACCCACACGCCAAATTAGAATTCGGTCCTTAGCTTACGGAGAGGAAAACCAGTCCCCCTTTCGCTCCGCGGTGCGACGGGGGACAATTATAATCGCAGAAACCGCTTACCCTATCGATGCAAAACTTTTCCAATGTCATCCAACACCATTGCTTCATATCGTTTGAAAATGACGACGTCGTAGGTCAAGTGGTTTGGCAGCCATTTTGGCTAGAGAGACTAACCTTATCCGATCACCATGAAACTTCACAAACGGGATCACCGACCCATACATATGCAGAGTGTACATTTTTGATGTCATATGTCACGTGGTTTGGCAGCTATATTAGCTTGAAAGCTGATATTAAAAAAAACAAAAACCTTTTCTGAAACCGCTTCACCGATCAATGTGAAACTGGTCGTGGCTGGTGAAAATGTAATTCTTGAGAACAGCTGAAGGGATTTTAATCAAACTTATTTTTAGTACAGTGAATGAGGGCATCCACAGAGGCATATTGACAACGCAGTCGAATTGCTGTAGTTCCACCCTGCCTTTTTCAGACCCAAAGATAACCCCAAATAATATGCAAACTCAAAATATTCATCCACAGTATGCCACAGAACAGTTGAAATGAAAGGAAAATACGTTTTACAGAAACTAGCAATGGTACCCGCCCTATGGGCAGGGCGGGGCTTCAATTGGGAGGCCCAAATGAAAAGGCAAAATATCAGAAATTGAAGGTTTTTTTTTTTTTTTTTTTTTTTTTACACGATTCACATAAACGTCCGTTGAATCATATCACACGCAAGTCATCAAAATCTAAACAGTACATGGCGCCCATTTTGAAAAAGATTGAATTCTGCAAAACGGAAGCGGCCGCTACATGTCTTTCTCAGTCACACGTTTATGTGAGAGGAGGGCGCGCCGAATCTGTAACACGGAAGTGGCCGCAACACCCGTTTCTCAGTAGCTTTGCACACGCTGCCATGTTACTTCGGAGCCGCACGTTTATATAGGAAGAGTTCGTCATGAGTCGATCGACTCTCTCCTGGTACGTAGAATAAACAGTATTTGTAGAATTTCAAAAAAAGCCACATCACTGTTCATATCGGTAAATATTATTCCATCGTGTTTGGAAAAATTGGAAAAACAATATAGCCTACTAGCAGAAGTACCCGGCATTGCCGGGCGGGGGGGAAGGGAGGGGAGAGGGGAGGGGAGGGGGGAGGGGAATGGGGGGGAGGGGAGAAGAGTGGGAGGGGGAGGGGGAGAGGGGAGAAGAGGGGGGGGGATGGGGAGGGTGAGGGATGGGAGGGGGTGGGGGGGTCGGAGGGGGGAAGGGGGAGGGGGGAAGGGGGAGGGGGGAGGGGGGAAGGGGGGAGGGGGGAGGGGGAGGGGGAAGGGGGAGGGGAAGGGGGGGAAAGGGGGGGAAAGGGGGGGGAGAGGGGAGGGGGGAGGGGAAGGGGGAGGGGAGGGGGGAGGGGGGAGAGGGAAGAGGGGGGGATTGGGAGGGTGAGGGATGGGAGGGTGAGGGATGGGAGGGGGAGGGGGGAGGGGGAAAAGGGAGGGGGAGTGGGAAAATGGAGGGGGAAGGGGAGAAGGGGAGGGGGAGGGGAGAAGGGGAGGGGTAGGGTGGAGGGGGGTAGGGTGGAGGGGGAAGGGGGAAGGGGGAGGGAAGGGGATGGCCAGTCAACAATGACGTTGCAGTTCTCATGGTCGGAGAGCAGCACAACAATCGGACATAGTCCTGCATATTCGCAACAGCACGAAGCGGGTTTTGGAGACTCACTGATCCTGTGACGTCCTCCAGTACCGGCGTTGCCGGGTGGGGGAAGGGAGACCCGTACATTCCCAACCCGTACATTCGCCCTCTCGACTCAAGCTCACTCGGAAAAACCCTCGCACAAATTACACCGTGAAGGCCCAATGGTCATGTCTATGCCACAAATCACGGGCGCACTGAATTGAAAATATATAGAACGCTCATACTCCGTGAAAAGTGAAGCCGCCGTGTCGCCATCTTGGTCAGCACGACTCGACCAACTCGCTTCACGGATCTCGTTTTGTGCGGCAATAAACTGCTCCAATCGGTTACGGAAGGGTTGTGGAAAGACGTTTCACAGCTGTTTCAAAGACATTTAATTCATATCGCACAAAATCGATACAAAACACAATCACATAAAAGGTGAAAAAACGTGTGACGTGTGACGGGATGGAACATCATGTGATCGCTCTGAGCGAATCAGTCTGGCGGCGGGAATGGAACATCACGTGATCGCTCTGAGCGAATCAGCGAGCTGCTCTGGAACCGGCTGAGATTAGCGGGTACTTCGCTGAAATGCGCTGAGGTAAATATGAATAAAAAATATGGATCTCGTCAAATATGGTCTCGGCCATGTTCGTCCCAGGCTCAATGGCTACGTCTATGCCAAATAGCAAGTACAAGAGCCTCTCCGTTTTTTTTGTTTTTTTTTTGTATACAAGATCGAGGCTCGTGAAAGAGCTAACATTAATCACACAAAAAGACAAACCGACACACAAAACAGAAAAAACAAGGGGAGCGGCAGACAAGATGGGGAGAGAGGGGGAAGGACACAAACACAACATTTCAGAGCAGGGACATCGGGAGGACTTGGGGGGAGGTGGGAGAGGAATAAAACATATGAACACTGCAAGGACTCTGGGGTGAATTACCGGGGGTAGAAAAGATCAAGGTTTTCGATGGGGGAAGATAAGAGATGGTGGTGAACAGCTGTTTTAAAGACCTGGAGGGAGGAGTGGGATTGAAGGGAGTGGGGGAGTTTGTTCCAGAGGTGGGGGAAAAGGGGAATGAAAGAGTAAAGTTGAGCAGAGAGCCTAGACTTTGGCAGTTTAACCATACGAGGGTTGCAGGCAGATCTTGTGCGACCTGAAGGAATATTGGGGGGACAGAGCACAGAGAGAGCTGGGGGAGCAAGGCCGGAGAGGAGTCGGTAGAAGACAGAAAGACCACCAACCTGCCTGCGGTGAGTGAGTGAAAGGCCCTCGGAGTTGACTACATCGCAGGAGATTCCAATGATTCTGAAAGCTTTGGCCTCAACAGCGTGAAGCCGAGCAAGGTGTGAGGCAGGAGCACCAGCCCAGAGGGGGGAACAGTATTCCATTGAGCTGCGGATGAAAGCCTTGTATGTGGTGAGGAGCTCAGGTGTGCCAAGGAAGGACTTCGCACGACGGAGGATGCCCAGTCGGCGACTGGCTTTGGAGGCCAGCTTGGAAATGTGGTTTTCCCAAGAAAGATCATGGCAGATAGTGAGACCCAAAAGCTTGAGCGACAGAACTTCTTGGAGAGGATTGTTGAGAAAGTAGATGGGAGGGTTGTCCAGTCGGTCCTTTCGGAGAGACATTGTAAGAGTGTGAGATTTGTCAGGATTGAAAGACATGTTCCACTTGTTTGACCAGTCTGTGATTTTGTCCAGGTCTGCAGAGAGTGAGGAGGCTGCAGACTGCCGATCTGAGGGATGAGGAATGGAGCGGCAGATAGTGGAGTCATCAGCAAAGAGATAGAGAGGATTTTCCAGAGAGTCGGAGAGGTCATTGATGAAGACCAGAAATAGCACAGGGCCCAGAACACTACCTTGGGGAACTCCAGCCAGAACAGGAAAGGGGAGATGAGAGAAATCCATTCAGGGCCACACGTTGCCTACGACCAGAGAGGAAATCCGCAAGCCATGAGTGGAGATTTCCCTGAATACCATAGGAGGTGAGTTTGGTGAGCAGAGCTGGGTGCCACACCGTATCGAAGGCACGTGATATGTCAAGTGAGACAGCTCTGATTTCCTGTTTGGCATTGAGGACCTCAATCCATTGTTGAGACAGCAGAAGCAACATGTCCAGAGTAGAATGACCTGGTCTGAATCCAAATTGATGATCAGAGATCAAGCCATTGGAGAAGAGGAAGGATTTGATATCTGAAGCAATGATGGATTCCATGACTTTGCTGATAATTGGGAGCAGGCTGATTGGTCCTGTAGTTGCAAGGATCTGGTTTAGGAGTCTATCGGTGGTAACATATAGCACGCGCGCGCGCACACGCACACGCACACGCACACACACACACACACACACACACACACAGTGTTTTATATCACCTATTGTACTCCAAGGGGTCCCAGGAATACCCACCCAAAATATTGTTGCGATCGGTTGAGCCGTTTTTGCGGTACCTTGGAACGGACGGACGGACATTTGGTGAATTATAGTAAGATAAGGCCGAAAAAAATATATTGCTGGTCTCTGGTTAGACCAAAGTTCCATTATTGATACAGCGATGCCTTTTTTTTTTTTTTGAAAAGCATGGATTGCACAAATAAAGGTGTTGTTTTTTGTGTCCTCATGCCTTGCGGTGCTCCTCATCTGCCGTGGTGCCGTCCAGAGAGAAATTAAAGACAGCCAATGGGACTGGTAGGCCTTTTTGTAAATAATGAACACAAGTTTAAGTTATTTTAAAATGTATTTTTTCTGAAAATCATTAAGTCCTTCAAGCATATAGTGTAGGCTGTTATGTCATTTCGTGTTTTTTTTTTGTTAAAAGCAAAATTCCACTTGATTCCTTGTCTTTGGGGTGTCACATGTTCGAGAAAATAGGTTGTTAATTTTTTTAAACGGATTAAGGGTGTCAAATCCAAGATGGCCGCCAAAATATATAAATTCCATTAAAACTGGTATTCTGAACAGTATGAGGTCCAAATTAATGATAATACCCATAATTTCAATACCAAGGAGTTCAAAAACAATTAATTTCAATATGGCAGTCAAATTCAAAATGGTGGAAAAATCCAAGATGGCCACCACTTCTTAAATAACCACAGTACAAAAACTTAATGTTCTTGATAACACAAATTGTGAATGATGAAATAGGTCCATTTTGGTGGTAATGCCCACATAAGTAATGTTAGGCCGTTGGGGAAACATGTTACTGATTCGTTGAAATCGGTGGATGCCAGCCATAGTGAGAAATAGTGAGAAAATCCAATATGGCTACCACTGTTTTACACAAAGGTCCACATTGCTATAACAATGATAGCGTAATGTAGGGCTGTCAACCGAGCCGAGACCGGGACGAAATCCCGGCGGTTTCGGCTTTCGAGACGGTCTCGGGACGGTCCCGAGATAAAGTGACTGACGCAATTTCTCGGTAAAAAAATCCCGGTTAAAATTCCAACTTCTTGCAGATATTTTCCATAATAGAGGCATTTATTGAGCCTTGCTTTCATTACTCTGCTTCTGCACAAGCATCATTTTTCGCAAGTGCAGCTGAACTGACACAAACGATGATAGATAAAGTAAACTCACTGTTCCAGGATTTTCCCCTCGTCAACAAACAATGCACTGCAAACGAATGCGAATTCCGAATCCGGATCTTCACCAACATCTAATCATGTCGTCCTTGTCACACACGCTGCATCTCCACAAAATTTCGTCCGAATCCGTCCACAACTTTTTGAGATATTGTGTTCACAAACAAACGGACAAACAGACAGGAGTGAAAACATAACCTCCATCCACCTTTGGTGGCGGAAGTAACGAAATCAGGATAAAGGTCCCAATGAAAATCCGCCGCGTCGCTGCTTTATTTAAACCGTTGAATCCTTCCGCTGTATCACTCCGCCTCGCCCCGCCCCGGTCACGTGTCCGTCCTTGGAGACGAGTTACGGAATGTGGTTGCTAGGGTCTTTTGCACATTAATATCGAGGGACTCGCTCGAGCCCCGTGAATGGAGGGACGATGTTTATTTAGATTAAAAACACGTTT
The DNA here is from genome assembly GCF_964187855.1 of Myxine glutinosa. Classification (NCBI taxonomy): domain Eukaryota; kingdom Metazoa; phylum Chordata; class Myxini; order Myxiniformes; family Myxinidae; genus Myxine; species Myxine glutinosa. Next base: position 22,732,495 of record NC_136261.1, read on the forward strand.
ATAATGGATTATTCTACACACAATGTATTAATACAAGTACAATACATTATGTAGTTTTATGAAATGAGTTTTTGATGAACGTTTATGTTTAATTGCAACGCTAAATCTATAAATTGTAAGAATCCCTCGGGGTTTGGTTTGACGGTTTGAATGTGAAAGTATTTTGGTTATCTTATCTCCACTTTAGGCCTGATAAGTTGATTACGTTTACTTTAGTCACAGAGTCAAAATAAGGAGGGGGGGGGGGGGGGGGAGCGAGCCCCTTGGCGATCACAACTCACAAAATGATAATGAAACTCCAACCGGGACTCGAATATGCCTGGGCAGAAACATTTTCTCCCTCTCTCTGACATTCCGAGCAAGAAATTACACGACAATACAAACTGTAATGAGATAACCCGGTCCCGTCGGTGGCCGATCATGTGCATGTAGGCGGTGTATTTTATTTCATCCCGGTAAATGGAAGCTGTCGGAATTTAAGTACTCAACATCAGAAATGAATTTTTTTCATTGTTGTTTATATATTGTAATGAAATTCCATTATTTTTGAAGCCTTATTATTTATTTATTATTATTATTTTTTTTTTTTTTTTTTTTTTTTTTTTAAACTTTGCCGGGAACCGAGCCGAACCGAGATCCCGTTATGAAAATTGAAAATTTATCGAGACGGTTCCGAGACGGGATTTTGAATCTAGCTAACAGCACTAGCGTAATGTAATTTCCTGTTTGACCATATTTAAATATTCCTGTCTCACAATCATCCGTTTTACCTTACAAGTCCTCGTGTTCATCTCCCACAATGTTCTGAGCCGATTGTTCATTGTTGCTACAGCCGTAGTTCAAACAGCTACAGACCTCTGTGCATGGGAGTTTATTGCTGCGGCAACTACAGGAGTTTCCTTTGCATCCTGATTTGCAGCCACATTTTACCAGCTTAGTCACGGCCTCTGGTGCTGGAGGGTTCAAACACATCACCGGAAGAAATCTATTTTCCTCTGACTTCCATCCGTAGTCAGTGGGAGAAGGAAGGGACGGTTGACTTTCGCATGCCTGCATCCATATCATTGCAATATAATGTGCTCGCAGAATGTGTGGTGTCAATGATCCAGAGGTTGGAGGCAGACTCTCTCCCTCGGCCTGTCGATTTGAGTACAAGAACCATCGTAGTGCATTTACTTTGGTGTGTGTTTTGGATCTGTACAACAAGCAAACGAACCTTTCCAGTTGGTCAATTGCGTTTGGAGAGGGTGTAGCAGCAGATTTGCTAAGTGAAGCAAGTGAATCCAGTATCATATCATCGCAGGACATGAACACCTTCATACACCAGTCCTTTGTCCTGCCGGCGAACCTGCCACACATATCTGATCCTGTGAAAGAATGAAACCCGAGAATAGCTGAGGCGCGGTTAACTGCTAACTTTTCAAAGATAGGTTTGACTACAATTTTCCTATTCAGTTTTCCTTTTCCGGTAAGGAAATATGCCTCAGCAGGTAGCTGTGGATACATGTGGATCATCAGCAAGAAGACATCGGTATCTGGAGAGTCTATTACAAGTTCTACATCGCCGTTAACTGTTAGGGCATGAAGCAAGAGTAACGTATCCGCTTCTTCATGACCGTGTTTTACCAATTCATCAGGCACACTTACATTGCCTTTTGTCTCAGTGCCGAAGGTTACCATGAACTTCTTCAATTTGTTGGCAGAGCTGTTGCTGTGATCCAGAGTCTTTGCAGCTAAATACTCTACAAGTTCTGCCTTGGTTTTGACACTTGAAAGGAAGTCCTTCAAGGAAATATTCTGGATCAGTGTACTATCTTGGATGTGATAGTAGGTCGAGTTTCCCTTTGTTCTCTTTTTTCTCATTTGCTCTTTCAGAGAACTTGCGACGTATCTGTCAAATACCAGTCTTACTTCGTCGTAGTTAGCTGCAATCATGATAAGCTTTTCAAGAAATGACATGGCAAAATCACTGCATGTTTTCATTTTGTCTGTCTTGGAGATGGAGTTAACGAGGGCCATGCCATCTATGACTACAACTTTAAATTTCTCAGACATGTCGGACATGTCAGTTGAAGCTTCTTGCTCAGGCTGCGCTTCTTGTACTTCTGGCGCCTCGGCTTGGGGTGGTACTTCAGTTTGGGAGTTTTCACTCAATACTTGGTCGCCAGAAACACTCGGTATGGCATTAGCTGGATCGCTTGTGGCTTCTGTTGGGCTAGGTTGCTCCTTGGTAACTAGCGCTTCAAGATGATGAAGGACCTTAGCCTTGTCATATGCTAGGAGAAGTGACCCATCCGAAGCGAAAAGGGCACGTGGAACAATTCCAAATTCATACTTCCCAATACAGTCCTTTAGATCAAGGTCTGGACGGCTTCTTGATGCTACTATAAACCTCTGTAGGAGTCCTCGTTCTTCTTTGACTTTAATGAGTTTGTCACCTGCTTTCACTTTCTTCACTGTGTTGGCACTTTTGAAAGTGCCTATGTTCTTTCTCTTCATTGGATCCCACACTGAAAGTTTTCCTTCTGTAAGGCGTTCTTTGACAAATGTCTGGAACAACTGTTGTCTGATGGCATCGCGGTCTACTATGTCCTTTGTTACCTTTTCATCAATTACTTTCTTGGTAAGTAGGTTACACAGGTCACTCTCATCGGTTACGAATGGGTCTCCATGAACAACAAATACCTCTGTCAATCTAGCGGAATTTCTCATTACTCGGGTGGACTTTCCCCCTGTGATCTCGTGGTGTTGGTCTCTGGTATCAGCACCTTCCATGCCATATTCTCTTTGAAACTCCTCTACTAGATTAGACAAGTCAGGTGCAATCAGGAAGAAACGGTCTAGAGCTCTCTCAATTTGGGTTATTCCAGTAATGCCTCCAATGACCTTGAGTTTGCAGTTCTCCTGCTCAATTCCGTGATCTGGACCTATTAAAGTGAATGCAGCAATCCCCTTCGTCACACAGAAATTTCCTTTCAGGAGTTCTGCCCAGACATCTGGAAAAACTCGTTGTGTTTGCTGCATTGTTGACAGGTACAAAGGGAGCAAACGTGCGTAGTTCAGGTGGTCGTGAGCAAAGAAGTACTTGATAAGAGCTTCAGTAAGATAAGCTTGATAAGAGCTTGATATTTTGAATTTGACTGCCATATTGAAATTAATTGTTTTTGAACTCCTTGGTATTGAAATTATGGGTATTATCATTAATTTGGACCTCACACTGTGTTCAGAATACCAGTTTTAATGGAATTTACATATTTTGGCGGCCATCTTGGATTTGACACCCTTAATCCGTTTTAAAAAATTAACAACCTATTTTTTCGAACATGTGACACCCCAAAGACAAGGAATCAAGTGGAATTTTACTTTTAACAAAAAAAAAACACGACAGCCATTTTTAAGACATAGCAGCCTACACTAATATTATAGACTGCCATTTCGTTCTCGAGAACGCCTCACCGTACCGTCAAACATTCCAATGCGTTGATCGCGTCATCACTGCGCATGCGCAAGTGGTCTAACAGGCTGATGATCTCCCACGATCGATCTCTTCTCCAAGTCCACCAGGTTATCAGACACTTACAACTTCATGACAAACGAGATAGGATCCAGGCCAAACTAACGAGACCATCTGCAGCTCTCTAGGCCTTCTGGTTGCTTCACACGAACCGGACAAAGAATGTCTTCGTTTCAATAAATGACAATATCCAGCCGATATCCAACCACAGACCCGTATTTCCTGAGATAGCGTGCCGGCCCGGCAACAACAGGCGCGCGCTGTTGTCGGTACCGTTGGAAATTTGGAAGAAAAAATAAATTGTTGATGCGCAGGGTCAAAATCGATGCTCGCGCTGACCAGAGACCGGAAATATATTTTTCTCGGCCTAAGGGTGGGCATTGCAGGAGATTATTCAAGAGCCTTCTGTTGACCGTTTACATGATGGGTGAAGACAATGTGTCATTTGAACCTGAGATCTCAGCACACGCACAATGATCTATGGGTTTACAATTGCTCCTATCAACCTCATTTCCCCCTTCTTTCACAACACCTCACCTACCCCACAACCCCATATCATAATCCCACCACCCTCTTTTTCAATTTATGACTCAAACAAATCTCCAGAGGATATTTAGAATCCATGCCCCACGAGATCAAACTATCACTGGGTTGGAATAAATGGTCTAAATAATCCTTTTGAAGCATGTAATCTTGCATCCCATGAAAACAGCATCTATTTAGACCTGATGCCAACAACATACTTTCCCAAGACAACGCCAGCATTATTCATTGTGCTCATGTCGTTTGCAAATGCTTTGCAGAGCAAGATGAGCCACCAAAACCCACTTCCACCATGACAACCACTCTATTCCACACTCTCAAACATCAATATGAAGTACAGTATTAACAGTTGTCAAAAGAGTAAATCTTTCCCTGCCTCAACTCCACAAAGTCTGCAGTCTGAAGACAATATTGAAGGAATAGCTAAACAAATACAGACGTCAAATTGCTTAGAAACCTTTGATGGTCATGAGCCTCAGGTGAATGTTCAGAACCCTGAACACTCAGTGCAACATGCTCATTAGTTACCTATCCATTACCAATTGACGGATAAATTAACATCATATTTCTCAAAAAAAGAAAAGACCACCCCACAGAGAATACGAGCCTCTGTGAATCGTTTTACTAAACTTAAGCTTTGCTCATGAGTATCGACGGAAAAAGGAGACGGAAGGCAAGAGGATATGTCGAGTCAAGTCAAAATGAGAAATTGTCCAACTTGGCATTCTATTGACTAGAAACCCAGCAATTCATAAAACGGCAAAGTTCACTTTCCCCACAGGGTGCAATTTAGTAGTTTAAACTACAAAGATGCGATCAATATAGTTATATACATATATATTTTTAAATGCATCAAAAGAAAACGCTCCACACCTCAAATCGCAACATACGTCAGTGTGTCTGGTTACCAGGGAATATGAATTCCCACACCAATTGTGGTCACTACGGTTACATTTCCTCCATGTGCTAGGCATCCAGGTTAATCACAAAGGTCTCTCAGGATGATAATTTGTACAAACTAGCACTCAAGTCAGCAGGGCACAAAAACCAACATCTAACCAGCATAATATATAAATAATAAATATAAATCAGATATAAATAATAAATATAAATATAAAATAAAATATAAAATAATATATAAATCAGAATAAAATATATGTACAGGTTCAAACTCACCATATTCAAAATAGAAAACTTGAAGGAACAATGACATATATCTGTACAATGGCAAATCAAGAATAGCACAGGGCAACTAAAGAAGAAACCAGGAAGGTAAATAAAGCAATGAGGGTCAAGACAACAACAACAATAACAACAACAACAACAAAATTGTATTCATGATAACGTACCTGGCATACTCGGTGCCGAAGCTTGATCAACAAGCCCATGATATTCCTTGAGCAATTTCGAGAAATTATGCATCTCCTCGGAAGCTCTTTCCAAGTAGTTTATCAAAATCTCAGGAACAATAATGTTGAGTGCTTCCTGCCTGCTCTGATCATCCGTCCCTTCTTCCACCCTAGGCAAGAGCACAGGCTCGTCCAGGCTGACCCCGTGCAACTCGACGACACGGCGCAGCATGGCATAACGGGCGAAAGGTAGCTGCCCCTTGATGAGTGCGAAAAACTCCGCACGGAGCTGCGGGGTCTCTGTGCTGGAGAGCAGAATCTCAGAACTGTTGATGCCAAGCTGGTTGATGACCATCGAAGCGGTTTCTGCATCCACATCTTGCTCAGACAGCCAGCCCACAAAATCACAGTGTGTGCCCTCGGGTGGGGCCATTTCTTCAGCGTTTGGCCTACAGGGAAAGATTTTTGTTTTTTTTAAAGAAATAAACAATACAGTATAAACAAAATGCAGAAAGACACGAGGTGCAATGAGATTCAAAGGTGTTTAAACAAAATAGTAAAGCAAGGCATTCAAACTATAAAACTTCACTTCCAGGTGACCTAGACTCCAGCAGAAACGGTTCACAACACCGAGCTCGGAATGCCAAGCACATCGAATTGCAATATGAGCACGACCTTCAACCAATGAGGTGCCAACACGAACCTAACAGTCAATTGGGAAGCATTTAAGAGCACGATTAAAATATCCCACTGGAAAGGAAACAGGTGCAGAAGGAAAGTACGACACACGTGTGTGCAGATTTGCAAGCTTAACAAGCATCTCCATGTGAGCACAGAGCTCATGAAGTTGGGACCCCAGATTAAAATCCCATTTACTGTCGAATTGCCCATCCTCTCAGGTATCCCATAAATTGCTTTGCAGATGTTCTTGCAAGTGACTCCACCCTCTGCTATAGCACCTGTGAAATGTAGCCAGCTGCAGCAGACGATAAATGCAAAGGTACACACATCTCTGCCAATGTCATTGTCCTGTCATGTCCTTCTCTCCCAAGCTCTTCTTTTTTTTTTTCTTTTCTTTTTTTAAATACAGGATCGAGGCTCGTAAAAGAGCTAACATTTATCACACAAAAAAATCAGACACAAAACATATAATAACGGGAGTGGTAGACAAGATGGGGAGAGAAGATAGGGAGAGAAGGGGAAGCACACAATCACATTTGAGAGCAGGGACATCGGGAGATCTGTGGGAGGGAGAGGGCTTGGGGGGAGGAGGCATGGGAAAGGGGGAGGGGGGGGGAGTGGTGGGAGAAGGATAAAACACAAGGACACTGCAAGGACTTCCAGAAAAGAAGTTGGTATTTCAAAAAAAAAGTTGATCTGGGGTGAAATTAGCGGGGAGTAGAAAAGGTCAAGGTATTGGATGGGGAAAGATAAGAGATGGTGGTGAACAGCTGTTTTAAAGACCGGGCGGGAGGAGTGGGATTGAAGAGAGTGAGGGAGTTTGTTCCAGAGGCAGGAGAAAAGGGGAATGAAAGAGTGAAGGTGAGCAAAGAGCCTTGATTTTGGCAGTTTAACCATAAGAGGGTTGCAGGCAGATCTTGGGAGACCTGAAGGAATATTTGAGGGACAGAGCCCAGAGAGCTGGGAGAGCAAGGCCGGAGAGGAGTCGGGAGAAGACAAAGACCACCAACCTGCCTGCGGTGAGTAAGTGAAAGGCTCTCGGAGTTAGCTTTATCGCGGGAGATTCCAATGATTCTGAAAGGTTTGGTTTCAACAGCGTGAAACCGAGCTAGGTGTGAGGCAGGAGCACAGGCCCAAAGGGGAGTACAATCTTCCATTGAGCTGCGGATGAAAGCCTTGTATGTGGTGAAGAGCTCAGGTGTGCCGAGGAAGGACTTCGCACGACGGACGATGCCCAGTCGGCGACTGGCTTTGGAGGCCAGATTTGAAATGTGGTTTTCCCAGGAAAGATCATGGCAGATAGTGAGACCCAAAAGCTTGAGTGACAGAACTTCTTGGAGAGGATTGTTCAGAAAGTGGATGGGAGGGTTGTCCAGACGGTCTTTTTGGAGAGACATAGTAAAAGTGTGAGGTTTGTCAGGATTGAAAGACATGTTCCACTTGTTTTCCCAGTCTGTGATTTTGTCCAGGTCTGCAGAGAGTGAGGAGGCTGCACTGCCGATCTGAGGGATGAGGAATGGAGCGGAAGAGTGCAGTCATCAGCAAAGAGATAGAGAGGATTTTTAAGAGAGTCAGAGAGATCATTGATGAAGACCAGAAAAAGCACAGGGTCCAGAACACTGCCTTGGGGAACTCCAGCCTGAACAGGAAGGGGAGATGAGAGAAATCCATGCAGGGCCACACGTTGACTACGACCAGAGAGGAAGTCCACAAGCCATGCGTGGAGGTTTCCATGGATACCATAGGAGGAGAGTTTGGTGAGCAGAGCGGGGTGCCAGACCGTATCGAAGGCAGGTGATATGTCAAGGGAGACAGCTCTAATTTCCTGTTTGGCATTGAGGACCTCCATCCAATGTTGAGAAAGCAGAAGCAGCATGTCCAGAGTAGAATGACCTGGTCTGAAACCAAATTGATGATCAGAGATCAAGCCATTGGAGAAGAGGAAAGATTTGATATCCGAAGCAATGATGGATTCCATGACTTTGCTGATAATTGGGAGAAGGCTGATTGGTCTGTAGTTGCAAGGATCTGTTTTTGCACCTTTTTTGTGTAAAGCGGTGATGTTGGCTGATTTCCAAGCTGATGGCAGATGACCTTGAGCAAAACAGAGGGTGAAGAGAACAGAGAGAGGGAGTGAAAAAGTGGCAGAGCAGGATTTTAGGACCCGTGAGCTGATGCCGTCAGGTCCAGTTGCAGAATCAGAGTCGAGGGTTGACAGAAACTTCTGAACTTTCTTGAGGAAAGCATGGACGTCAATGTAAAGAACTGACATGCATGTTTATTCTGTCCATGGGGGTTCACCTGAGGTCCAGTGATGCAGAGTATTGAATAATTTCAGTAGCAGGTATTTTTTGTATGCATAGTTGAGGTACAAGGAAAGAGCTGGAACATTAAAGGGATCAGGACATAACAGAGCAAAATGTACATAAAATGGGGAAGGGGGAGGGGGCGGGGAGGAAACACCAACAGCAAAGTTAAAGGACAAAAGAGGGGGGGGGGGGATTAGAAAAACAATAGGCACGGAGAGGAATGGTGGGGAGGGCAGGAGCGAATGTGTGGTGTAGACAAGGTCAGTGGATACAGAAGGAAACTCAGGAGGGAGAAACTGGGGATTTGGAAGGAGGGATTTGGGTCAGTTAACGAGGGTAGAAAAGATCACGGTTTTGGAATGGGGACAATGGGAGATGGTGGCAAACAGCTGTCTTGGAGACCTGGAGGATATGTGGAAGTTGGTTCCACACTTAAATAAAGAAACTTTAAGGCACCAACACATCATACAGACAAACCATAAAGGAAGGAACAGGAGGAGACTGAAGGAGCCGAGATCAATTGTCGAGGGTCTGGCACCAGTCATAAAATCAGCAAGCGGTAAATATCAACAGGTATGATGTAAACAGTGCCATACAGGCAATCTGTTGAGTTCATCCATGTGCCCAAAGTATTACCCAGCATGCACCTGCTTGTGGCAAGCACTCAGCACGATTCAAAATGGCGTCTTACGGGAAAGATGACTTTGTATTGCTTAGATTTAAGCGATCCAAGTGATTGGTCGAAAAGATTTGCACATAATTTGATTATCATCAGACGAAGATAGTCGTGGGTAAGGAAGATGACGGTCAAAACGCCCAACTCAAATTTGTTAAGTTGTGTGTGTTTGGCAAGCCATCCACCACAGAAACAATAGCTTGCGCTGATGATCAATTTATTCATCCGATATTTCTGGACCAAGTGGAAACACATCATTAAAATAAAATAAAAATTACCAAAGGCAATTTTCAGGAGCAAAACATCACTTTGAACCATAGAAAGCCGTCGCAACAAGCAACAAGGAGCTAATACTCTAGTCTCGGTCATGCAGAGATGGTTGCCATGGCAACATCATTTAGCCAATCACCACTGTGGTCCAATGAGGTTGAGAATGCCATGAAGTATAGGTATCTGCAATATGAAAGCTAAATGTGCAACGTTTTTTGAAATCCAATATTGCGTACACAAGGCAAGTTACTGAGATGGTTTCCATGGCAACATAATTCAGCGAATCACATCCATCAAAGAATCAGGTTGAGGCAACGTCATGAGGTGCAGCTGTCTGCAATATGAAAGGTAAAGGCTCAACCGTTTTTGAAACATTGCATACACAAAAAAAGTACATGGATAGATGGACAGATGGTCAGCCGGTCGGGTTGGATGTTTGTCTTTAAACTTGTGAAAGTCGGAATTTTGACGGAAATACAACCAATGATTTTCGACTTTCAAGTCGCACACAAAGAACGACATGGCAGATAAACAGCTAACCTTGAACACCACTGCACATGTGAAACATGCTCTATTACGTACCTATGCAACCAAAGGTGGATGGAAGTTATGTTTTCACCTGTCTGTCTGTGAGCGGTATATACAAAAAGTTAAGGACTGATTCGGACAGAACTTGGTGGACAGGTTGGGTGTGTGACGAGGACAAATGGATTCAATTTTGGTGAAGATCTGAATCGGGATACGAGACTTTTTAATTTTTAAATGAATATTCACCATTGAGTAATGGGGCCGAAGCAATACAGCAAGATATTTCAAAACTTTATGGATCAGTGATTTAACTTGAAGATTAAGCTCCCACACTTATGTAAGGAGTTTTAAGGTGCAACACACTTGTCGATCAACAAGGCAAACATGAACAAGGTGCTTTCCAAAGAAATGAGACAAAGTGGTGGAGAAGAACTGTTCAGGAGAGGGTTATAGGAAGATTTCAAAATCACTCAATATCTCTGACTACGGTGAAAACCATCATTAAGAAGTGGAATACATATCATACCACCCAGACTCCACCCAGATCAGGTCACCCATCCAAACTCAGCAGCCAGGCAGGCGAGCAGGAAAGCAGGAAACTGGTTCAGGATGTCAATGTAAATCCAACAATGACTGAAAGATCTGCAAGGCTCCATGTGCAAGATGGGGGTCAGTGTTTACCAAACAATATCCCGATTCCCTTCACAAAGCTGGCCTCTATGGACAGGACAAGGGGGGAAATGAGAGTTCTGGAAGTGATATTAGGCGAGCGGTGTAGGGTGCTTTTGGGTTGAGTATCCTTCCGCATCTTAGAACAAAACACATCCTATTTTTTCTTCAAGGGGGATGTCTGGGGAGTTAGAAAATCATGGTTGTGAATATGAAAGCATTGCACATCACTCCGAGAATCACATTTATATATATATATATATATATATATATATATATATATATATAATGTGCTGATGTTGACGCCAAGAGCCGATTTGACGTAACAGGTTTTTTGCCTTTAGAGGCATCAATATTGATGCTATATGCACAAATGTGGTATTAAAATGTGCAGGAAGATAAGACACACTCGATAAAAGAGGATTGAGGCTTAACAAATAACTTTTATTGGATAGAAATGAGAAAATGTTGAAATTAAATGCTGCAAATTCACTTCGGTTTCATCGATAAAGTGGGACAAATACATTGTAATTTCAGAAATATTAACTTCATAGTCATAAAGTTTATGTTCAAATTTCCCCTGTTCATTTGTGTTATATATCACATTATTAAGCAAAATGTTAATATCAATGATACTGATAATTATATTGTCTAAATCTAACGTCACCCCCCTAATATTTTACCAACATCCAGAAATCGTAGTAGTATATACATGTCATTCTGATGATGCTCTGAATGAAGTCGAACTATGTTCAGTCACTGTCATCATCACTGCTGTCACTGAAGATAAGAGAATTGTCTGTGTTTGGGCAACCATCACCATTACAGGAGCAAAATTCAGTGCATGTCAGCCCCGCTCTCAGGCACTGACAGGCTCTGGTCTGTGAACAGTCCTCATCCATGCAATACAGATGTGTGAGATCCCGAAACTCTTTTGGGGCCGCTTCTTTTTTGAACATGACGGGCTCGAGTTTGTTATCTCTCAGCTGCCATCCATGGCCATCAGGCTTCCAAAGAACTGGCTTTGCTACGTGACTGTGAACCCATATTGCCACCTGGTAATTGGCGCGTCTGACGTGTTGTTCAAATGCATCATCGATGGGTGGGAAGAGACATGCAGCCTTATCACTTTTGCATGCATAATCATAGCGTAGCTGGCCCAGAGAGTGGCACGATTTGCTCTTCGATCCATACAGCAGTAGTGCATACTTCGTGGCAGTGAGGAGTACTTCGGATACATCACTGGACTGACCCAGCTGTGACAGTGGTAGCAAGTCTCCAATGTTCTGCAAATTTCGCTGTGATAAGAATGCATTATATGCTGTCCATGATGGAACACATTGTTTACCATCATTTGTTTTGCGAGAAACTTTCCACCCTAGATCTTTACATTCGGCTGTTTTGATTTATGGGCTGTGTTTGTCAATATTCAGTATTTATGAATCGCTGATAGATGGGGGCTCTGGCCGTTTGGCAGGTTTGTTGTACCTAAAAGAGACGCATCATATTGATATTGCACATAATTTAGTTTAAGTAATATGTGTACAAAATTCCACCAATCTATAACTACAATGATAAGTTGACTACTTTGAAAAGCTTGCTAAAACCCACAACCAAGCAAACCAACACCATAATGTCTTCTTACCAAATTCAAATTTCCAGTATAAACACTGAATAAGCTGCAAGTACCGAAGTACAGTTACTAAAATAAATAAATAAAATACCATTCATGATTAGCAATGAATACTACTATGACAGACATTAATTTCCTAAATTCAAATATATAGCTTATCTATTAGGTACCTCTCTAGAACATCAGAGCCTGGATGAACTCTATCAGAGGCAGATAGCGACTTCTTTGGCAGTTTAGGGATGGATTGGCCTTCGCATTGGGCGACTCCTCTGTGGAACAGGACGGCTGCCATGGCATGAGTAGTTGACTTTCCATCCAAAGTTGCTTCATTTTGGTCAAAGTTATCAATGGTGCCGTCGATGATAGGATAATCATCAATGACCCTCAGGTTTTGGAGTCTTTTGGGTATGTAAACATCCTCTGATCTACTTGTCTGATCAATGGCAGCAGATGTGAGGAAACGCCGTACTTCGTCGTATGATACACAGTGACCCAGTGAATGAAGTAAGTCAATGATGTTCTTACTTCCAAATTTGTGATGTACTTTTAAGGCTAGGTCCAGGGTTTTTGCTGTGTACACATTTTGGTTCTGTGATATTATGTCATGACATATGGCGATCGTTTTCAGGTTGCTTTTTGAAACACCCTCGTTGCTACAGCTAGTTATATTAGTGTGTGACTTCTCACTGAAGCACCACTGAATGAAGTCATACATAGCATCTGGAATGAATTTGGCATACTGCTCAATGTTTGTGTCTTCAGCTGGTGCATAGACACCAGTTGCATGCTTGATGTCAGCCATGTGCTTCCTCAGTATGCCAGCAGCAGTGTGCAAGATAGGGTTTTCATTCACTGGTTCTGCTTGTGCTGTAGAAACCAGTTTTTCATAGTCATCATCATCGTTTGCATCTTGCAGAGCAGTGGCCTTTTTTAGTGCATCACCCAAGGTCACAGAAGAGGAGCACACGATGTCAGTACAACCATATAATGTAACACAGACCAACTGATCACTGTAATGTTTGGTTAATCGTTCCTTCAATTTCCAGGCGGTGTACTGCTGCGCGTTACTGGCACCCAATTCAACTAAATAGTTGATGAACTGTGCTTTCAAACTGGCAAGGGTTGTCACAGTCTTTTTTTTGGAGAAGACAGTTTGGTCCAAATGAATTTTAAGTTTATCAAAGGCTACATCGTGTAATGTAACTGTTGCTGACTCCCCTGACTTGTTTTGTGCAGCAGCTATGTTGAGGTCTGTTATATAATGTCCATAGCATAATCGGTGGTATTTGGCATCATAGGCAAACAAATCTGAATACAAGAGCATTCGCATATGAATGGTGTCGTCTTTTCTTTTGTGGGCCGCTGCAAGAACCTTTTCTCTGGTGGTCTGTCCGATGCCTGTGGAAATTTGTGTAAGCTTTTTTCTATTTGAAGTGTTCCGTTTGCCACAAATGAAACAATCATTCCTGATGTCAAACCTGCTTGTTTCACTTCTCATGAGCCTTGAAGGTTCCGTAGAGATGGACTCCGACGTACACGGTTGTTGTTCAGCATCGGTAGATTGGCATTTAGGCAAATTTGACTTGCTGGTGTAATTGGCACGACATGATTTATGGAAAGCCACTTTCAGATTCAGGCTTAAAATCTCTTGTTGCAAAGGCCAGAGTGCTTCATAAACATCATCTTGTCTCAGCTTACTTGCTTTTAGAATTGCATTCAAGCCATCAGCAGTTGGGTTCTTAACCACATGGTCCTTTTTCGGGTCAACAGTTTTGGAGCATATGATACAATGGTCCGTATCGATTTTTCGACGTTTCACAGCTGGTGCTTCCAAATCCATGGTAGAAGGGTGATGACCATTGTCAGAAAAGTCCATCTGGAAAGAAATATAGCAAACCAATTGTGCATTTTATGACATGGAGACAGTTGAAAGCTGAGAGGATTGTGTCATCAGTCACATGACATAAGGGGATGTCCCGAAGTTATTTATAGCTTTTACTTTCAAGTACCTGTAACTCTTTAAATAATGGTCAGACAGTTTAGGTATGTATTAGGCACTAATAGGAAATCATATATGGGGAATCATTTGCCACCATCAGATTTGACCTTGGAACAAGGGATCAAGGTCAAACTGTCAATGAAGCATGCAATGCTGGGGTCAATCACCACAGGTCAGAAACAAATTGCCTCCATGTCTGAAATAAAACCTTGGGGTATGTAGATTATATGCTGAAACTGCCATGCACATAAAATGCACAATACCTTCCATATATGACCTTATCTGCCCCACTAATTGATGTTTTGGCGGTATTGCGATTTGTGAATTTCAATAAAATATTAGGGGGGTGACATTTGATTTTGACAGTATAATTATCAGTATTATTGATATTAACATTTTGGTTAATAATGTTAAATACACGAATTAACCTAGGGGAAATTTGAACATAACCATGTTCGTTTCGTTAACATAACCATAACATAACCATAACCATAACATAACCATAAAGAACATAACCAGCGCCGTTTCCTCAGCAACGTTGTTTATGAAGAGGTGCTAACGAGATAACGGTGTGTACAATGTACATGTAGACAAGTTTTTATTATTATTTATTTTTTGAAGAAAAATTGTTTCGAAACGAATTCATCTAAAAAAGTGCACACCTTCTTTTGCCAGTCGTACACCATGTTAGGATCTCCTGGAGAAGTGCCGTTTCCTCAGCAATGTTGTTTATGAAGAGCTGCTAACGACATACAGGTGTGTACATGTGGACAATTCTTATTATTTATTTATTGATTGAAGACAAAATTGTTACGAAAAGATTTCATCAAAATAAGTGCACTACTTCTTTTGCCAGTTGTACACCATGTGAGGATCTCCTGGAGAAGTGCCGTTTCCTCAGCAATGTTGTTTATGAAGAGCTGCTAACGACATACAGGTGTGTACATGTGGACAATTCTTATTATTTATTTATTGCTTGAAGAAAAATTGTTACGAAAAGATTTCATCAAAATAAGTGCACTACTTCTTTTGCCAGTTGTACACCATGTGAGGATCTCCTGGAGAAGTGCCTTTCCTCAGCAATGTTGTTTATGAAGAGCTGCTAACGACATACAGGTGTGTACATGTGGACAATTCTTATTATTTATTTATTGCTTGAAGAAAAATTGTTACGAAAAGATTTCATCAAAATACATGCACAACTTCTTTTGGCAGTCGCTACACCATGTTGGGATCTTCTGCCCAAGAGCCTTCTTCAGCCATTGCCAGTTCTACGTGGCGACCTGTAGGGTTGGCAGTTCCAGCAGCCTCCGCATTCTTGCCCAGGACGAGGAAACAAAGAAGAAGCCCGTACATGGTGCCTTATGAAGTGGTGCTAACGACATAAAGGTGTGTACAATGTACATGTAGACAATTTTTATTATTCTTTGTTTGGGAGGGAGATGGGAGGGTGATGGGGCAGGGTGATAGGAGGGTGATGGCAGGGTGATGGGAGGGTGATGGGAGGGTGATGGCAGAGGGTGATGGCTGAGGGTGATGGGAGAGTGATGGGAGGGTGATGGGGGGGAGATGGGAGGGTGATGGGGCAGGGTGATGGGGCAGGGTGATGGCAGGGTGATGGCAGGGTGATGGGAGGGTGATGGCTGGGTGATGGGACGGTGATGGCAGAGGGTGATGGCAGAGGGTGATGGCAGAGGGTGATTGCAGAGGGTGATTGCAGAGGGTGATTGCAGAGGGTGATGGCAGAGGGTGGTGGCAGAGGGTGGTGGGAGGGAGATGGCAGGGTGATGGGAGGGTGATGGGAGGGTGATGGGGGGGAGATGGGAGGGTGATGGGGCAGGGTGATGGGGCAGGGTGATGGGGCTGGGTGATGGGGCTGGGTGATGGCAGGGTGATGGGAGGGTGATGGCAGGGTGATGGAAGGGTGATGGCAGAGGGTGATGGCAGAGGGTGATGGCAGAGGGTGATGGCAGAGGGTGATGGCAGAGGGTGATGGCAGGGAATTAACATTAACGAATAACATTTGTAATGTAATAATTTGTAATAATTTGTAGTAATAGATATAATAATAATAACGAATTCTGCTCTGTTTCAATTCTGTTTCAATTTGCTGATATGCTTTGCAAACCTTTTTTTTTTTTAACTATTTTAAAACTAATACAATTCGAACATGGAATACATACTGACACTGCACTTTCAGGTCTCCTACAAATCCTACCCTGTCGCCTCACCGTGGCGTAGGAGTGGCAATGGTCAATGGCATCGAATGTCATGGCTAGCAAAGACAGGGAGGTACACTTGATTTAAATTTGGAAAATTTTTTTTTTTTTTTTTTTGGCCACGGAACGGGCACCCACGTACGGGCACGTCCTAGTAATGTTAAATACACGAATTAACCTAGGGGAAATTTGAACATAAACTTTATGTATGAAGCTAATATTTCTGAAATTACAATGTATTTGTCCAACTTTATCGATGAAACCGAAGTGAATTTGCAGCATTTAATTTCAACATTTTGTCATTTCTATCCAATAAAAGTTATTTGTTAAGCCTCAATCCTATTTTATTGTGTGTGTCTTATCTTCCTGCACATTTTCATACCATATTTGTGCATATAGCATCAATATTGACGCCTATAAAGGCAAAAATCCTGTTACGTCAAATCGGCTCTTGGCGTCAACATCAGCACCTATTATATATATATGTAAATGTGATTCTTGGAGTGATGTGCAATGCTTTCATATTCACAACCATGATTTTCTAACTCCCCAGACATCCCCCTTGAAGAAACAATAGGTTGTGTTTTGTTCTAAGATGGGGAGGAGTTAGACCCATTTTAAGGCCCCTTTTGAGATTTCACCATTAGCCTAAAAGAATCAGGTTGAGGCAACGTCATGAGGTGCAGCTGTCCAATATGAAAGGTAAATGCTCAACCGTTTTTGAAACATTGCATACACAAAAAAAGTACATGGATAGATGGACAGATGGTCAGCCGGTCGGTTTGGATGTTTGTCTTTAAACTTATGAAAGTCGGAATTTTGACGGAAATACAACCAATGATTTTCGACTTTCAAGTCCCACACAAAGAACGACATGGCAGATAAACAGCTAACCTTGAACACCACTGCACATGTGAAACATGCTCTATTACGTACCTATGCAACCAAAGGTGGATGGAAGTTATGTTTTCACCTGTCTGTCTGTGAGCGGTATATACAAAAAGTTAAGGACCGATTCGGACGAAACTTGGTGGACAGATTGGGTGTGTGATGAGGACAAATGGATTAAATTTTAGTAAAGATCTGAATCCGCATACGAGGCTTTTTAATTTTTTAATGAATATTCACCATTGAGTAATGGGGCCGAAGCAACACAGCAAGATATTTCAAAACGTTATGGATCAGTGATTTAACTTAAAGATTAAGCTCCCACACTTATGTAAGGAGTTTTAAGGTGCAACACACTTGTCGATCAACAAGGCAAACATGAACAAGGTGCTTTCCAAAGAAATGAGACAAAGTGGTGGAGAAGAACTGTTCAGGAGAGGGTTACAGGAAGATTTCAAAGTCACTCAATATCTCTGACTACGGTGAAAACCATCATTAAGGGTGTAGTACTGGTGAACAGGTGATTTTTTTTTTTTTTAGCTGAACAGTTTCCTTATAGTCTTATAAACAAGAATCATGCTATTAGAGGTCATAGAAGTACCCCTAATTATTGAAAAATTCAAATTTCAATTCAATTCAATATAATATTTTGCATGAAATTTGTTATAACTTGGGAAATGCATCATTCTTTTGGGCTGAAATTTGGACAGGATATTCAGAATATCACTTCCTTTAAAATGATGAAGGCTTTTGTTTATAGGAGTAGCCATTGTGGATTTATTGAAGGACGACCAAGTTTTATCTGGTAATTGGCATAATTAGCTAATTAGTGAACATTTGACATAATTTCACAAAATCCTCTCATCAGGTAGTAGAGTAACACATGTATAATACATGTACCAAGTTTTGTGTGAAAAGAATGATAGGTGACATAGAAGATAGAAGTAGAAATGTGTTCTTTGTTTTTCCGTGTTTTTTATTGACGGTCTAATTTATGCAAATTATATGCATGTAATAGGACAAAGAAGCGTTGAAACTGGGCTGAGTTAAAGCCAAGATTATATCTTTCAAGAAAAACTGAAAATTAGATATTAACTTGACTGTTTTTGTGTAAAGGCCTCTCAAAGGTACCTATGTAGTTTTCTCAATTTTTCACCAGTACTACACCCGCAAGAAGTGCAATACATATCATACCACCCAGACTCTACCCAGATCAGGTCACCCATCCAAACTCAGCAGCCAGGCAGGCGAGCAGGAAAGCAGGAAAATGGTTCAGGATGTCAATGTAAATCCAACAATGACTTTGAAAGATCTGCAAGGCTCCATGTGCAAGATGGGGGTCAGTGTTTACCAAACAATATCCCGATTCCCGTCACAAAGCTGGCCTCTATGGACAGGACAAGGGGGGAAATGAGAGTTCTGGAAGAGATATCACTCCCTCCACTCCTCCACCTCCCATATTGATATATCGGTATACTAGGAGGGTTACCCAGCATTGCTCGGGGTGGGAGTGGACTGAGAATGGGGGGGGGAGGGGGCAGGGGTAACAGGAGAGCATGGGGAACCTCCAGATTCGGGAGAGGGCAGGAAAATCAAACGGGGAGGGGGGGGGGCGACAGGAGAACTGGTAGGCCGGAAGGAAGGTGTAGGAGAACCACCTCGGTGGGGGTGAGGGCAGCAGCTGAGCTGGGGTGGCAGGACCAGACTGACAACCCTTGTACTACACACCACACTATCCACAATCCTGAGGGGGCACAGTTAGCAGGGACCAAATTCCAGCGATAGACCCCTTCCACCGAATACAAAGAGCCCTTCCTCCCGAATACAAACACCCTGGGGATAATGTACTGCATCACTCCACCAGGATCTGGACACAAGGACCCAAATCAATACACTTGTTGTCAAAGCATGTTTTAAGCTTTGGGGGAAAAAAAAGACATGATAAAGTCTCACACAAAAAAAAAAAAAAAAAAAAAAAATCCTTTATAAGAAACCCTTTCAAAATACACATTAAAGCCAAGCTACAGAACTTTCACTCAAATCCCAGGGAAGAAGCGGTGCCCCATGACCACCAACCCCTCCGAGAGGGAGGACACCACCTGGAGCGATGCACCGAGGGGATCCAGCACAGCCCCAATGGGCCTTCACAAAACAATACAAAAATGGCATCACACGACCTCGAAAGTTGGGGGTGTAGGGGAGGGGGGGTTGTGGGGGGGGAAGAGAGTGGGGGCACTGACTGCAGAAAATGTTCAAACAACGTCCTCCCCAAGGAATGCCAAAGGAGACGCCTCCCTTTCTCCAAGGCCCACAACCATTAAGAGAGTCTTCACATCAGGTGAGCCAGAGGACGTACTCGTACTCATACCTCTGATTATGAAATTAAAACAATTCCGGGAGTGCACGAAGTTGGTAGTAAAGCTTCTTCTTCCTGAAAGTCATCATACTTAACTCAGAAACGTGATGAACGGCAAATTCACCAGCAGTTATTCAACAAAAAGGTAAAATGACGATTTGACATTTGTGATCGATTCCGATTTGGATGCAATTGCTTTACCATTATATTTGCTCTCATTTCAAATGCGTTAATGTTTCTTTTTTGCTTGAACAATGCCAGGTACGCCAGGTATAAACACTTATATGGCTGCGTCTCCAATACTGCTACTAAAAACCTGACAATGGGTTCAAAATTTCAAATTGAGGTTCACTCATAACTTTTATCTTTATTAGAATCTTCACACACTGCCACAATACACAAGACATTGCAAAAGATAAAATCACAATGCCAAGTTCATGAAAATTGCTTGGATACATAACCCTATGCTCAGAGAAACATTCATCACTTGGTGTCCTCTGACACCATGCTTCACGAAGTGGAAAGATAAATTGGTTATAGCAGCAGCAACAGCCAGGCTTGAAGGTTCATCATGATGTCATACACTTTCTATTTGGGGGAAAAAAATTTTTTACTCATTTGGTCAGCAGAAACTTGAGCATTTAACCCTTTGAGTACAGGATTTATTTATTTTTGATAAAAATACCCCCGGTACGGAATTAATTTGGCATTTTGTTACGGGAATTTCAACCACATACTGACGATCTATTTATAGTTATAGTCGATGACGTGTAGTAACTTCATCCTACACAAAACTTTTTCACGGGGTTGCGGCACTGGACATCATCCGTACTCAAAGGGTTAAAAACATTTTTCAAAAACGATTTTAAGCATCAGAATTTACAGCTTGTAATCTTATCATTCCACGTCATGAAATATCAACCCCCTTTTACATTCAAAGTGTACTATTCCCTTCTGCATGGATTTTTTTTTAATTTTCTTTTTTCGAAGGGGGGGGGGGGGGGGGTTGGGGTGGAGGAGAAAGAAAGGAGAAAGAGTCTTCAGATTAATTTTGGTACCCAAAAAAAAAAAATCCTTTTGCACTGATCTGTGAGATAAATCCATTCCCATTTGCCTGTGATGTTGACATTGGGACATGATCCAACTTGGCTCCGTGCTCCCCGACAGGCCTCACAGAAACAGCTCCTTTCCCTGGCCACTACTCGGAATGGCTTCACGCTTTTGAAACTGTCCTTCGACCTTGTGTATTTGACAGGCTTAAGGTTCTCTGGCCTTCTTCTCTCTCTAGGAATGTCTTTTCCTTCAACATAGAAAAAGGTCCTCTTGTGCGAATGCTCTTCACCTCAAGGGATGGTGAGGGTTTTTTTCATTTCCCTGTACAAATTTCTTGCATTATCTATAATGCACTGCCTAGACTTGACAGCATTGGCAGCTGTATGCTTGATCACTCCAATTTCACCATCACAGCCCCTTCCCATGATGACTTCCAAAGAAATGTTTTTCTATGGAAATGTTTGAGTCAATGGGCCCGCAAGACATGTCTGCAAAGTTGAGTTTGCTTTTATACTGCGATGCAGCCCCATCTGAGAAGTGAATTTCATGTTGGATGTTGACACCAGTTGACTTGAGATGTGCGTTTGCTACTTTTGTGAAGTGATGGACAGCATGCTGGTTGTGTTTCTTGTCATCAGTTATCATAATAATGGACTCTCTGCAAACTGACGTTAGACGACATTCCAGCTGTGGGCACTGATTAATAGGCTACAACAGGGTGAATGGTCGCTTGGTTATACGCCCAATGTGCGGATTGAGCCTCGTCTTGGTAGTGGCAGTTGTAATTTTCTGCATGGTCAAGGCACATGACGACCCACTTGTCGGGAACATGGTCGTTGATGTAGTTGAATTGCTGTCTTAGCCATTTTGCATTGCTCAGGTGCTTTGCGAATGGAATCAGCCTTTGGAGTAGGGCAGACACCAGCTCAGCAGTGCTTCCACGTCTTTCCACTAGAGACATGTGGGCAGTTTCTTGTTTCGTCCACTCCTTCCATTTCATTTCTTCATTTCCACATTTGTCAAGAAGTGGCTGAAGCTTCTCCTCCAGTCTCCTAACCCCACAGGATGGACAAGTGCGTTTGATGCACTCTCTCTTAGGGAAAGCACCTGTCTGCATGCACAGTGTCTCATTCATGGCATCATACTTGTTCTTCATAGTGTTGTGGTGTTTGTCCTGACATTTCTTTGAAAGGCTCTCCAGCAGAAATGTTACATTCACGCAGTATTCACACATGCACTAGAGGAGTTTTGTTGCAGACATACTTTTGATGTTTGACGACTTTCGCTTACAGAATGTCGACAGACCGGTTTTCAAAGTTGGATGTTCTTCAAAGAATAGTGCATGCGCTTTTCTCAGGGACATCTCCATAACTCGTCTGGAAGAATTTTTTGTTGCTTTACAAGGCAATTCCCCAGATATGTCGACACGGCAGAAGAACTCCTGCACTGCATTCTTTGTATCCTCATTTACAGCATATTTCCTTGCCTTTCGTGAACCCTGTGTCTGAGAAGATTGCTTCTTCATATAGGACCCGTTGAATCCCAGATGCTTCTTTGCTGCAGACTTCTTTATTCGTTTTTTTTAACCACAGAAGTTTCATGAAGGAGCTTTCGAAGGGATGCATATTTAAAAGACCGTTTTCTCCTGATCTCTTTGATTACTTCTTTGACCGAGTATTTCTTGTAGAAGAGTCGGGCTTTCTTCGATCTTGGACTCACGATGCATTTTCTACGCAATGCTGCCTTCTTTCTTGGTGTAGATTTTTCTACCACTGAAGAAAGTACTTCTGCAAACTTGACTGGGCACCGAGGAAGCACTTTCCACGACCTGGACACCGCCATGTACTTTGCACAGCTTGACCCAAACGATGAATCTTTCTCATTACTTCCTGAAAGAACTGCTACCTGCCGAGCCTTCCCCTCTGCATACAATTTTCGCCTCCTCTCATTTATCCTTCTTCTCTTCTGGGAAGATATCGAAGCTCGCTGCAGTCTCTTGGCTTCCCTCCACTTCTGAGCCTGAGTCGATTTTCTTGTCCTTTTTGATGTAGAGCCTGACACCTTGCAACCTGATGCATTCTTTCTCTCTCTGTATTTTCTTGATCTGTCCTTCCCAAGTTGCTCGTCATGCTCTTTCTGCTCTACTGACCGCTTTAACCGCCACAATTTACATCGTAGCTTGTCCACTTCTTTATGCTTGCAGTACCTGCCTGGATCCTTTTTCAATCGTTGTCTATACTCTGTTTCTCAGCTTAAGTCTGTTTGGGCCTTGTTTTTGTGTTGGGGCTCTCTTTCATCATTTGCAGACGATTCCTCTTCCCGCTTTCGCAGGTTCATGTCTTAATGTCTGTATTCAAAAGTGAAAAGGAAATTTAAACCACACTAAAATTCTACTTTTTTTTGACAAAAGTAAATAATAAAGAAATACCCCAAATTATAAAATAATGTAATAAAGATTAAAGGGAATATTTATTTTGGAATGGTATGTTCCTTTCCTTCTTTTGTGCTGCTTTTTTTTGGCGGGGGGGGGGGGGGGGGGATAAGGGGGGCAGTTTAGGGGGTAAATAGTAAAAAATTATCTATTCATGAATCTCCTTTTACAGTAAATACACTAAGATTGGTTCACTTACAAAAGATCCACACCTATAAACAGGAATATCAATAACAATTACATCTGAAAGCTGCAGCAATTATTGCTTACAATGGCTTAACAACAAAACTCCACCCATATGACGACCATTTTGTTTTCGACATCAATTAAATACATGAATAATTTGCGCTCAAAAGTTCTCCTTTCCTTTTGGTAAAAGTGATTATGCTAACATTTATGGGTTGAAATCACCCGATGTGGTAACATTCGTGATAAACGACACTAAGATTTTGGTGTCCTCGCAAAGATCGTTTTGAGCATGCATGTTCACAAGTAAACATCGGAAATTAACTTTTCATTCGAAAAGATTATTAAATCAGTAAAACCTGTGGCTAATAACTCATAATATCTCCGTATTCTCAAACAGCAGTAGATGGCTCCAGTTAAAAAAAAAAAAAATGCGATCTTCAAGATAATGATCGTGCCGGAAGACAAAACAAGTAAGCGACACCTAATGATAGGAAAAGAAAAGAAAACATCTCATAAAACTTATAAGTGCACATATGAGTCATCAAAACATAAACAAAATCCTTCAAAATTATCTTACCTTTTGAAATCAAGAAAGATGATCGTCAGATGGCTCGATGAAAGAGCAGGATTTTCACGATGTTAATCACAGAAGTAACGATCTTCGCCGATGGAGGACGCGGCGGACGTTGGAGCTGAAGTTAGCCGACTCGCAAGCTAAACCGACTTACTATAGCGCTGCAAATTTACAGGGTAATAAAGTTATCCAATATAACTATTTTATTAAAATAAAGCAGCGCAATGAACAAAAAAAAAAAAAAAAAAAAAAAAAAAAAAAAAACAGTTTTCTTTTTGAATAACAGTCATTACGATGAGGACACCACCACATTTTTAAACATCAAATCAAAATTACTAATAACTAATTTCAGTCAGCTGCATTAAACCAGGCCGACAACTGCAGGCTTGGCTAGGTTTAGGTGTTCCTGCAGGTAATACCGTTAGTGTGCAAACACGAAGGTGGAATGAGCTACCAATGCAATAACGCTCATCAAAGAGACACGACAGCTAACGATCGTTACTCGATTTTCGCGAGTTGTTGACTCTCGTTATTCAAATCTATACATCACAATTTTCATGTGTAACTTGCAACAACGCTCTAAATTATGGTTTTGGGAAGCATCATACCACAACCGATATTTGTATCCAAATTATAATCATTCAATTATACCCCGGTTCCCCAAGTCAGGTTTTGGTGTCCGTTTTCTTAGAGAGCGACCGCTGAGGCATAAATCACAAAAAAACAGAATACGCGCATGGCGTCACTTTTTCCTTATATCTTTCTTACATAATGAGGCAACTCTTGGGTTCTTTATTTAAATTAAGGTGTACATTTTTAATCACAACAACAACATGGATTTTAAGGCCATTTTCCCTGCTGGAGCGGGGGTTAGCCTTGCGGTCCCCATGACAATCTTCTCCATTTTGCCCTATTTTCTGCATCTCTCCTTGTTAACCCCCTTGCCCGCATTTCTTCTTCCACCATCTTTAGCCAAGTCTTTCTCGGTCTTCCCCGTCCTTGACTTCCTTCTACATTCATTTCCATCACTCTTCTCAACCAGTCACTTTCATCCTTCCTCAACCCATGACCAAACCATCTCAACCTGTTCCTCTTCACAGCATCAATCACAGGCTCTATTCCCATCATCTTTCGCAATTAATCATTTGTCTTCCTCTCTCTCAACGACACTCCGCACATCCACCGAACCATTCGCATTTCCACCCTTTCCAGCCTTCGTTGCTGCTCTACATTCATCACCCATGTCTCGCTCACATAAATCATAACACTTCTCACACATGCAGCATACACCTTTCCCTTCAGCTTCAACGACACTCCCCTCATCAGCACGCCACTCAGTTCCCGAAACTTCTTCCATGCACATCTCACTTGAGCAACCGTTGCCGAGTCTGATCCACCTTCTCCATTCAGAATGTCTCCGAGGTAGCAAAATGTTTTCACACCTTCCAGCTTCACGCCGTCTCCAAGATCCAACTCAACATTTCCTCCATCTGCAGCTCACTCTGTGCACACCTTACATTTGAATGTAGCTGCCACATTGGTTAATGACCCTCTCAGACCACTACATTTTTGATGAACCCACTCAGCGCACATTGTACATTGAATGGAGTTCACTCCGACACCGTTCCTGCACACAGCACATGGCCACTTCCCAGTTCTTTCCACCTCACCACATGCTTTACCACTTGCCATCATCTTCGTCTTTCCAATATTCACCTTCAGACCTTTTGTCTCCATGCATTCCTTCCACTTGTTCATCTTTTCCTTCAGTCCATCCATACTTTCCGCAATCAACACCAGATCATCTGCATACAACTCCCACAGTAAACCCTCCTTTACGTTCAGAGCCAGCACCTCCATCACAGCTACAAATAGTAGTGGACTTGGTACCGACCCCTGATGCACTCCCACCTTCACCTCCAACTCACCACTGTTCCCATCCTATGTCCTTACAGCTGTGCGTGCTCTTTTGTACATTGCCATCACTACTCTGATCAACCATTCCTCCACTTCTAACTTCCTCAATGCCCATGTCAATACTTCGCGTGGAACCCTATCGAATGCTTTCTCCAGATCAACAAACCCAAGAAACAACTTCTTCCTCTTCTCCATGTACTTCTCCTGCAACTGCCTTACAATAAAAAGCACGTCTGTCGTTCCTCTTCCTGGCATAAATCCAAACTGCATTTCGTCGATCTTCACCTTCTTCCTGATCCTCCTCTCCAACACCCTTTTCAATACCTTCATTCCATGCTTCAATAACTTTATCGCTCGTTACGAGCCACACTCCAGAGGGTCACCTTTCCCCTTGTATAGAGGGATGAGGGTACTCAGTTACCCAAACCACTGGAATGCAGCCTTCTTTCACCACCAGATTACAGATCTCTGTCATTCTCTTCACACCCCAACTTCCTGCTGCCTTCAACATATCTCCCACAACTCCCGTCGGCCCTCCCGCTTTTCTACTCTTCATTGCTTCTATCGCTTCCTCAACTTCCTTCTCAGTTATCTTCTCTGCCGGTCCTAAAACTGGGTTACTCTCTATGTTGCCATGCCATTCATTCTCTGTATTCAACAGCATTTCCATATATGTTTTCCATATTCCTTCAATTCCATCTGGGTCCACAACGATTTGTCCCACTTCATCCTTCAAGCAACTCACCCCCATCACAGCACACCTCTCTTTCGCCATCTGCTCTGCAATCCTGAATACAGCTCTCTGACCCTCTTCCGAATCCAAGAGTTCTCCGAACATTTTCCTACATGCCTCCTGCGCCTTTGCTACCTCTTTCTTTGCAGCCATCTTGGCTGCCTTATAACTTTCATGCTCTGCTTTTTCTGCTCCCGTACCCTTCGCCTTCTGCCACTCCTTTAACTTCTTCCTCTTCTCGTCAATCCTCTTTCCAACTTCATCATCCCACCACCACGTTTCCGAGTGCCTCGGTGGTCCTTTTGTCCATCCACATACCTCACCAACGGCTCCCAACAGACTATCTTTCATTGACATCCAACCACTTTCAAGCTCAACCACATCATCCTCTACCCTACTCAGCCTCTCTTTTAATGCCTCCCTTACTGTCACCTCTTTCAACCTCCACACCTTCATTCTCGGTTGGTACTTCACCCACCGAGCTCTCCTCGCACCTTTCACCCTTATGTCGCAGACAACCAAGTGGTGCTGTGAAACAGACTCCTCCCCCGGGATCAACTTTGTGTCCCGGAGGTGCCCCCTATCTCGCCTACGCACCACCAGGTAGTCAACGGTTGTCGTAGACCCACCTGACGTGTATGTAACAAGCTTATTATCCCCTTTCTGGAACTGAGTACTACAAATCAACAAATCAGCTCCATCAGCAAACTACAAAATACTTTCACCTTCTCCATTTCTCACACCATATGAGTAACACCCATGAACTCCCTCAAAACCGTCCATACTCCTTCCCACATGTCCATTTAGGTCTCCTCCTACCACAACTTCCTCATCTTTCATGTTTTGCATCAGCTTCTCTATCGCACACCAGAACTTGTCCTTCTCTTCATCTCTCCGACCAACCTTCGGAGCATATCCCGAGATGACGTTCACCAAGAGCTTTCCAATCATCATTTTCACCATCATCAACCTTTCACTCACTCTAGTCACAGAGTGACTGAAGTGAGTCTAGAGCTCAACACACTGTCTACACACTCCGAAGAAAACAGGACACCAACACAATTCACGCCATCCGGGCACCCTTGCCATACAAACTTGTATTTTTGTCCCTGCCTACCCTTCACCATTCTCATACCACTTCCCTTCCATCTCGTCTCTTGCACACAACATATGTCCACTCTTCTTCTGACCAATACTTACACCACTTCTCCTGATCTCCCTGTCATTGTCCCTACATTCCATGCCCCAAACCTCAGAAACCGATCTCCACTTCAGGCTGTAGCCTGCCCATATGTTGTTGTAATTGTCATGGTTCCCTTTTTTGAGGCAATGTTTTTATGGCCGGATGCCCTTCCTGACACCAACCCTCTTAGTCGCCTCTTACGCCAAGCAGGGATACGGTGTACCTATTCTAACCAGGGTACACACGGGGATTTTACATTTACACATTTTTAATCACTGGCAATTATATCTGTAGTGTCAAAAACTCAGCAGTATTGGAGACGCAGTAATATACAAAAAGTTAAGGACTGATTCGGAAGAAACTTGGTGGACAGGTTGGGTGTGTGACGAGGACAAATTGATTCAATTTTGGTGAAGATCTGAATCGGGATACGAGACTTAATTTTTAAATGAATATTCACCATTGAGTAATGGGGCCGAAGCAACACAGCAAGATATTTCAAAACGTTATGGATCAGTGATTTAACTTAAAGATTAAGCTCCCACACTTATGTAAGGAGTTTTAAGGTGCAATACACTTGTCAATCAACAAGGCAAACATGAACAAGGTGCTTCCCAAAGAAATGAGACAAAGTGGTGGAGAAGAACTGTTCAGAAGAGGGTTATAGGAAGATTTCAAAATCACTCAATATCTCTGACTATGGTGAAAACCATCATTAAGAAGTGGAATACATATCATACCACCCAGACTCTACCCAGATCAGGTCACCCATCCAAACTCAGCAGCCAGGCAGGCGAGCAGGAAAGCAGGAAAATGGTTCAGGATGTCAATGTAAATCCAACAAAAACTGAAAGATCTGCAAGGCTCCATGTGCAAGATGGGGGTCAGTGTTTACCAAACAATATCCCGATTCCCGTCACAAAGCTGGCCTCTATGGACAGGACAAGGGGGGAAATGAGAGTCCTGGAAGAGATGTCACTCCCTCCACTCCTCCACCTCTCATATTAATATATCGGTATACTAGCAGGGTTACCCAGCATTGCTCGGGGTGGGAGTGGACTGAGAATGGGGGCAGCAGCTGAGCTGGAGTGGCAGGACCAGACCGACAACCATTGAACTACACACCACACGATCCACAATCCTGAGGGGGCACAGTTAGCAGGGACCAAATTCCAGTGATAGACCCCTTCCAGAATACAAAGAGCCCTTCCTCCCGAATACAAACACCCTGGGGATAATGTACTGCATCACTCCACCAAGATCTGGACACAAGGACCCAAATCAATACACTTGTTGTCAAAGCATGTTTTAAGCTTTGGGGGGAAAAAAAGACAACATGATGAAGTCTCACACAAAAAAAATAAATAAAAATTTTTTAAAAAATCCTTTATAAGAAACCCTTTCAAAATACACATTAAAGCCAAGCTACAGAACTTTCACTCAAATCCCAGGGAAGAAGCGGTGCCCCATGACCACCACCCCATTCAAGAGGGAGGACACCACCTGGAGCCATGGGTCGAGGAGATCCAGCACACCCCCAATGAGCCTTCACAAAACAATACAAAAATGGCATCACACGACCTCTAAAGCATGGCCAAGTGGGGGGGGGGGGGGGGGAGAGAAGAGAGTGAGGGCACTGACTGCAGAAAATGTTCGAACAACGTCCTCCCCAGGGAATGCCAAAGGACACACCTCCCTTTCTCCAAGGCCCACAACCATTAATCGAGTCTTCACATCGGGTGAGCCAGAGGACGTACTCGTACTCATACCTCTGATTATGAAATTAAAACAATTCCGGGAGTGCACGAAGTTGGTAGTAAAGCTTTTTCTTCCTGAAAGTCATCATACTTAACTCAGAAACGTGATTAACGGCAAATTCACCAGCAGTTATTCAACAAAAAGGTAAAATGACGATTTGACATTTGTGATCGATTCCGATTTTGATGTAATTGCTTTACCATTATATTTGCTCTCATTTCAAATGTGTTAACGTTTCTTTTTCGCTTGAACAATGCCGGGTACTCCAGGTATAAACACTTCTATACTTTACTCGGTGTACAAATACAAGTACAACTTTGGCTGAGGGGTAACATAGGCTATGTGGCCGCGGACTCATTCGGGTGTGTGGGCGTCCGGCAGAGGGGCGTGAATTCTCCATGTAAATGTGTACCTTGTAGCGCCACCTGGTGATGGTGGCAGAGGGTATTACAATTTCCGTTTTTACCTGGGCAACACTGTTAAAGCACTCTTGGCACAAGTAAATTTTTCAACCTTCCCTTCCCCCCTCCCCCAAACGGAGGAGCCTGTCAAAGCCTCCCCCCCCCCCTTCCCCCACACCCCACTCCCTTCCTCAACCCTCCCTCTCCAGCCTCCCCTCACCCGGCCACGCCGGGTACTCCTGCTTGTTTAATATAAAATTAAGTTTCCTTACTCGTGTAAAGTGATGGTTTGGGTCACTTTCAACTGGCGGTAATTCCTGTGATTGCAGCCGAAATCACCGCAGAACACTGAGCACGATCGCCATGTTTGTAACTGAAACCAGTGAGATGAACATCCTTCCTGGGCTATGGTAATCCACGGTGGAGGTAATGACTCCACTCGCTTCCGAAATATGACCACAGCGAGGTTCCCTCCAGTTATAGATACACCTCAGTCGGTGTTCCAGTACCAAGCAGCTTGTAAAGTGCTCGCCATGTGGCTTAAGCACTTGGCTCCACTGAAGCGGTTACCAAGGACAGCTGGATTGGCAAGCTCATTGATAATGGGACACCTGGCTAATGTGTTTACCAGTTTGTTTACAGTGCAGTCCTGTCAGGTGAGATTAATTATTAGGAGGTTAATTACCGTTATTATAATCCCACAATAAATTAAAATAGTCGGACCCTACCATTCGAGGCTATTTGTGGATGATAAAATGCGACCAGATTCTCTATTCGTGGAAAAGTGTCCCGCAAAATCAGCGGGTTTTTTTTCCTATTCGCGGCCGTGTTCCGCAAAATCGCAGGGTTTTTTTCCTATTTGTGGCCGTGTTCTGCGAATTCGGGTTTTTCAGCGGCGCAAAAATATATATTTCACGAGCCGCTAGAATCACATATGGTAATTTCAAAACCTTCGTGTATTCTCGTCGACATTCAGTTTTTGCCTCACCGTTAGTGGATTTTTCGTGACTCGGGAACCTATCCCCCCTTTTTCCATTGAAACAATGCCCCGCTATTCACGGGTTTCGCTATTCGCAGATTTTCCAGGAACCCCACGGTAAAAGGAATCCCCCGCAAATAGCGGGGTCCGACGTTATATTCACAGGAGCTGTCCGGGGGAGGGGGGATCACACAAGTCTTGTTATTCCTGACAATTATTGTACCGTTATTTTATTGTACCATTTGAAGTGGACAGAGAAAAACGCCATAAGGTGGAATTACCGCTCAATCTGCTATATATGCACCTTCCCAAGGTGGGAACAGACGATAAAAACGGGAATTTGTCTGAATTTTTTTGCAGTCAAGTCTAAAGCAACGTAGGCAAAGTGAATATGAAAATGACATGGAGTCCTTCAAGTCGTGATATGATTTAGGATTCTGAAGCGTCATTCGTGATACCCTCGGACACGATCACCGGAAGAAGCGGCGATCCGACGCCGGGAAGCAAGCCACTGCACCACCGGAAGAAGCGGCTATTTTTCTCCCCCCACGGAAATGTTTACTAAGACAATTTACATCACGCGACCTTCAGAACTCCTGGCGAGGGAAGCAAATTAAGTCACTACAACCTTTGCCATACGACATGTAGTCCACTTGGCAAGTGTAGTTTGATTGCGGAATAACAATTAAC
The DNA here is from genome assembly GCF_964187855.1 of Myxine glutinosa. NCBI lineage: Eukaryota > Metazoa > Chordata > Myxini > Myxiniformes > Myxinidae > Myxine > Myxine glutinosa. Next base: position 22,764,037 of record NC_136261.1, read on the forward strand.
GACTGAATACATGGACGATTTTGATAAGTGGCCAAATGGGACACCTCGGGCCAAATTTAAGTGGCCACAGTCTTTGGTGGCATTTGGCACCTGGGCCAGCGCTTATTTTTGAATCCTGATTATACATAATTTGTACCAAGTTTTGATTTAAATTCCTTCAGCTGTTCTGAAGTATCACATTTTTACCTGACATTTGATGCTGAAATCTAATCAGTTCGTCTTTGCATCATAATATATACTTGTACCAAGTTTGGTCAAAATCCTAACACTGGTTCACAAGTTAGCGCAGTAACAGAATTTTTACCTAACAGGACCTGACCTTAGACTTCTTGAGCCCAAAATCAAATTAATTAATCTTTCAAGCATGCTACATACTTTATCTAAGTTTGATTTAAATCCCTGAAGCAGTTCTCAAGTTATCGCATTAACAAAAACCCATCACTGACGAACGGACGGACGGACAACCTGAAAACATAATGCCTCCGGCGACTTAGGTGGCAGAGGCATAAAAACAAAACGATGCAAGCTAAAACATCAGGTTTGTGCCATTGTGGGGGAAGAGGATGAACGAGAGAGCCTTTGACCAAGATTCAGTGTTCTGCTGTAGCAAGTAGAACAGGATAGGATGAGTTTGTTACCCGGCATTCAAGCCTTCCATGTGCATTCCAGGCTGTCACATGTTGATTATGAACAATTGAACAAAACTTTTGTGAAGCTCGATTTGATGGAGTATGGGAATCGGACTAAGTTCAAGAGGGTCATAACAGATAGCAAAGAGTGTGAGAAATTTGTCAAATCAAGGCATTACCTGACCAAGTGGGTCAAACCAAAGACTGACAAGATGCTTAAAAGACCTGTGTGACCTATTAGAAAATCAACAATCAGCACATGCCCAGAAGGTGTCTGTCTGCATGAGAGGGCACCACAAACGTTTACGCTCAATAGATAATGGCATCACAACCCCTTTGTCCACAATATCTGCCACACATCATTTGGAAAGCTCTTGAGAACTGCTGCTGACAACTGCTTCCAGACCAAAAAAAATAAAAATAAAACTGGATGGAGCACACCATTGATTAGGGCACAAGGTCCAATGGAGGTAAATAAACACCAAAAACAGGGTCCGGCTGGGAGGTGTGACGATTTTCAGAAAACTCATACACAGTTATTTTTAGTCGAATTTCAATTTTTTTTTTTTTTAAAGACTACATATATAATGCCATGTAATACACTAACAAAGACATTTTAAAAATGTAATTCATGTTTGAAAAATGACATCTAAATGGCGGCCGTTCTTGTCCAAGCATTCTTGCAGACACGCAGAAAAGTTGTCCATAGACCTTTCAACCATGGCAAGTGGAATAGCTCGAATTTCTCTGGTGATGGCATCTGAAAGGGTATACCCCACATCTGAAAGGATATACAGGGATATACCCTGTATATCCCACATTTGAAGTTTCATCTTTGAATACTGCAAAATATCCAACACACAACAGCACATTTAATAATTGGAGTCATTTGATATTGTTGCTCCCAATACAGGACTTTCAAAATGACATAATCCGTCCCTGAATACTCAGTGCGCATGCGCAGAAACACCCGGAAACGGCAGGGTTTGGAGCACCATAAAGTACATAATGTGTGCAAGATGAGGATTGGTACCCAATATGCCTCATAAAGCTTCCAAAATATGCCAAAAATTCTTGGAAAACTATCTGAGAGAAAGGCCTGTACCTCGTTACAACAAAAGACGGAGAAATTTCTCAGCTCGCCGAACTGACAGCTGCCTGTACTGCAAACTCCGGACCAGATGGGCCAAAGTGCTACACAAACGGACGTGTGCTTTGGTATATCCTAACACATCTGGTGGTATATCCTAAAAAGGGAAGAAACATAAAATATACAAGGATTAACTAGTTATCATGTTTGTTATATAATAACAAAAAAAAATAATGAATAATACAACTATTTATCTCAACATTCAGTGGTGGTATTGTTGTTTCGACCACATTTAGTTGGTTTGGGAAGCAATTAGCCACCTCACTGTGGTTTGTTTTTAATGCTGGAAATAAAACAAGCAGGTGGTTAAAGTTATGACACGTCATTGCCTCTGCTGATAAAAAGTTTGTAAATAAGGGTTAATATTTCTCTTACCTCTGACACAACAGCTCATACAAGATGTTTAATTCATGCCCACTGCCAAGGCTTTGGTCTGTCGTCTCTCCATCTTCAGGACGAGTTAAAGGTCGAGTCAAGTCTTCAAAACACTCCATCTCATGACGTAAACTGATTCTACAAGTTCTGTAAGGAGTTCAGTCATAATCTTCCATTGCTCTTGATGTTCATCGACCTCAACCATCAACTGTTATTTGGAAACGATGAGTGGACGGACGTGTGCTACACAAACCCCCGATAGATCGCTGCCAGTGAATAGACTTTGGACCTTGTGGGAGCGCCTTTGGTGAACATAACAGGCTTGGTGAAATCGAAGTCTCCAATTGGAAAGACTGCTGTGCATCACGACCAAGTAATGGTTAACAAACAACTCGTCAGGAAAGGACAACTGTGAAACGTGAAACTTGAACGGCACTCAATAGAGTGCATACTTTCGCCAGGCTGAATAGTTTACGGTTTGTATACAACACTGAAATTGCTCAACATTGCTCAACACTGAAAGTACTTCCAGGACAGAAGTTGGTATTTCAAAAGAGTGGATCTGGGGTGAATTAGCGGGGGTAGAAAAGATCAAGGTTTTGGATGGGGGAAGATAAGAGATGGTGGAGAACAGCCGTTTTAAAGACCTGGAGGGAGGAGTGGGATTGAAGAGAGTGAGGGAGTTTGTTCCAGAGGCGGGAGAAAAGGGGTATTGAAAGAGTGAAGGTGAATAGAGAGTCTTGATTTTGGCAGTTTAACCATAAGAGTTGCTGGCAGATCTTGTGCGACCTGTAGGAATATTTGGGGGACAGAGCACAGAGAGCTGGGGGAGCAAGGCCGGAGAGAAGTTGGTGGAAGACAAAGACCACCAACCTGCCTGCGATTAGTGAGTGAAAGGCCCTCGGAGTTAGCTTCATCGCTGGAGATTCCAATGATTCTGAAAGCGTTGGTTTCAACAGCGTGAAGCCGAGCTAGGTGTGAGGCAGGAGCACCAGCCCAGAGGGGAGAGCAGTATTCCATTGGGCTGCGGCTGAAAGCCTTGTATGTGGTGAGGAGCTCAGGTGTGCCAAGGAAGGACTTCGCACGACAGAGGATGCCCAGTCGGCAACTGGCTTTGGAGGCCAGCTTGGAAATGTGGTTTTCCCAGGAAAGATCATGGCAGATAGTGAGACCCAAAAGCTTGAGTGACAGAACTTATTGGAGAATATTGTTGAGAAAGTAGATGGGAGGGTTGTCCAGTCGGTCTTTTTGGAGAGACATAGGAAGAGTGTGAGATTTGTCAGGATTGAAAGCCATGTTCCACATGTTTGATCAGTCTGTGATTTTGTCCAGGTCTGCAGAGAGTGAGGAGGCTGCAGACTGCCGATCTGAGGGATGAGGAATGGAGCGGCAGAGAGTGGAGTCATCAGCAAAGAGATAGAGAGATCATTAATAACCACCGTTTAGAGGCCATTTTTCCCCGCAAAGCGGGGGTTGGCCTTTTTCGGGAACCGTGGTTGTTGTTGTTTTTTGGTCCCCTTTTTGAAGCAATGTTTTACGGCCGGATGCCCTTCCTGACGCCAACCCTTTTTGCCGCCTTTAACGACAAACAGGGAATTACCAGTGAACTGGTACTCAATTAGCCGACCTCGGAAGGATGACAGGCTGAGTCAACCCCCCTGGCGTTAATTCAGCGATCGACCGAGATTCGAACCCAGGATCCTAGGATCCTAAGCCGGCACCCTAGCCGCTAGCCCAACACCAGGGATCTAGAGAGAGAGATCATTAATGAAGACCAGAAAAAGCACAGGGCCCAGAACACTGCCTTGGGGAACTCAAGCCTGAACAGGAAGGGGAGATGAGAGAATTCCATTCAGGGCCACAAGTTGACTGCGACCAGAGAGGGAGTCGACAAGCTATGTGCGGAAGCTTCAATGTATACCATAGGAGAGTTTAGTGAGCAGAGCAGGTGCCAGACCGTATCGAAGGCACGAGATATGTCAAAGGAGACGGCTCCGATTTCCTGTTTGGCATTGAGGGCCTCCATCCATTGTTGAAACAGCAGAAGCAGATTGTCCAGGGTGGAGTGACATGGTCTGAATCTAAATTGATGATCCGAGATCAAGCCATTGGAGAAGAGGAAGGATTAAACATCAGAAGCAATGATGGATTCCATGACCTTCCTGATGATTGCGAGCAGGCTGATTGGTCTGTAGTTGCAAGGATCTGTTTTTACACATTTTTTTGTGTAAAATGGTAATGATTGCTGTTTCCAGGCAGGCCGGTCTTTGCGATGACAATCAACAAAAACCAGGGTCAGAGCCTGAGGTGTTGTGGAGTCCTGCTTCCCACCACTGTTTTTACACACGGACAGCTGTATGTTGCAGCGAGTAGAGTAGGAGACCCACTCAATCTGCGCATCTTTGCCAACCAACCACAGTGAATTCCAGATAAGTAGAGGAACTGCACATGCTGCAGGACGACTAACCTACAATGTTGTTTATTGTGAGATCATATAAACTCAGGGGCAGATCCAGAGTGAAACATGGAGGTTTAATAGTTGCCAAGAAAATTTTGCTTTAACTATTTTAAATGGACAGGAAAAAAAAAAAAAAAAAAAACTAGGTGGACGAAAATACTTTAAATGCACCTTTTATCGTTGACCAATATATAGATTACAACAAACGAAGGCTATAGGTAAAAATGTAATTATCAGGGGTCTCCATCCCCCCACCCCCCCTTCCCTCTCCATCGATCCACCACTGAGATAAACGGTTTTTAAAAGTTTTTTCTACTACTTATCACTATTGTTCACCATCGCAAAGCATAAATGATGCCAATGGGAACAATATCCGATTCGCCTAGAACACCAATTAGAAACGTTTGTTTTAGTGAGATGTATAAAACAACACGTTTGTTTCCTGATTGCGGCTTTCATTCACCATCATTGACACTTTCATTTTGCAATTTATCATTTATTTTCCCTTCAACGTCTGATCTCTGGGAACAGAAAACAATTTCATAACACCATCTTTTGGCAACAAGTGTGCGGATGACTAAAATTAATACTGGGTTGTTAGCAGTAAACAAACTTCTGAGAGCATGCGAGGCAGCGCTTTGTGGCCTATACACTGCCCAAACAAAGGGAGGGTTTCCTACTGGTATCAATAATAATCAAAGCAAAAAGATGCTTAGTAGGACAAAATGTTAATAGACAGACAGACATATTAAGGACATTTCCATCAAAACAGAATTTAAAAGAACCACAAAGCTTATCATTGTGCACTCCTGATATTCCCGGTGTGTACCCCGGTTTAGAATAGGTACACCGTATCCCTGCGCATCGAAGAGGCGACTAAGGGTTGGCGCCAGGAAGGGCATCCGGCCATAAAAAAAACATTGCCTCAAACAGGGAACCATGATCGTCATGGGGCCCGCAAGGCTAACCCCTGCTCTCGTGGGGAAAAATGGCCTTAAAACGATCATTCACTCATGTGATATTCGCACAATGTGAATGAGAATCGAGACATCGAAGAACCTATATAGGCCTACTATCAATTACGATTTGGATGCTGTCTGCTGACATCACCTCCCAATGCTCTTAGTTGGAGGAGCCTGTTCAGTGTTCAGCGCTCCAACTGAATTGCAGAGTCCATGGCAGGACCATTTGGGCCACTGCAGAATCCTCATCAACATCTGTGACTGGGAGAGAAGTTTGTGTTCCTCTTCAAAGAAGATCTCAGTGGTACAATTTCAGCTTTCTTCAATTTCCAAGTCCTCCATTCCTCATTTTTCAGCTCCTGGTACTTGACCATTTTCTCTGAAGCATTTAGTCCAAAGTCATTGGGGACTGACACCTCAATCAACAATGTTGTCTCTTCCTTTTTGTGTTCGAGCACTATGTCCGGTCGTAATGCTCCACCTGCAATGTTCACAATTCATGAGATCATCTTGTCATGGTGAGCACCATGTGTTCATTTTCAAGGATCAGATTTGGTATGAGCTCCCATGATTGCACTGGAACCGGATGTTGAAATGTTTACATATGCCAGTGGATGACGCCACAGATGCTGTCATGTCTTGCTGTGTACAACTGTTTTGACAAGGTTTTTTTTTTTTTACATCCTGAAAGTAGGTGACTGGTACTTTGTTTCTACCCCTTAAGAACCCGCATTTGTCCGATTGGCTCAATCCCACCATTTTCTTAAAGCCATTAGTGTGGTGTGGGAATTTATGAGGACTCGTTCCACATCCCAATAAATTTGACCTCTTCTTGGCCATTCAATGAGCCTTCCTTGTCAATCCCCGTTCTGTCAAGCTCTTTTTTTGAATATTTCTGCTCCTTTGTCATTCTCCCATTTGTCAGAGTTTATCTGCTGCATTTTCTAATTTTTTTTTTGAATACAAAGTCAAGGGTCGTGGAAGAGCTAGAACACAAAACAGATCAGGACGCAACATAAAAGGAACAGCAAAAAGGGGGATTTGGGGAACGACACCAACAGCAGAGCAGAGGGACAAGATAGATGGAGACAGACAAATAAGGGATGTGCGGGTAGGGAAGGATGCAGGGGGTGGACAAGATGGATGCAGAACACAGCAATCTATGGAAGGAAAAACTGGGAGACGTTTGCTTTGGGGCGTGGGTGGTTTCATGGGGGTAGAAAAGATCATAGCTTTCGATGGGAGATGGTGATGAACAGCTGTCTTCATGACCTGGAAGGAAAAATGAGATAGAATACAATGTGGAAGTGGAACACAGGCAAGTGTTCACAGGGGGAGGGGGGGGGGGGAGGGAAGTGTAACAGGACTTTAGGTGAGCAGTAATTCTGGATTTTGGTAGTTTCACCAGAAGGGGGTTGCTGTTGGACAATGTCAGCTATGCAGAACCACTGGGTGGGGAGGTGGAGCACAGAAAGAGCAGAGTGCGCAAGGCCAGAAAGGAAGCTGGAGAAGACAGAGAACACTGACCTGTCTGCGATGGCAAAGTGATAGTGCTAGACTCAGCATCAGCACAGGAGATTCCAAAAATCTCAAAGGCCATGGTTTCCACGGAGTCAAACCAAACAAGATGTGAGGCAGGGGAGCCAGCCGGGAGGGCGGATAAGATAAGTTGTAGGTGGATAAGAGTTCAGGTGTGTCAAGGACTTTGTGCGATGGAGGATGCCCAGTTAGAGACTGGCTTTGGAAGCCAAAAAATATATACTTTAGACCATTAGAGAAGAGGAAGCAAGAGGCAACAAATTACCTTTTCTACAGACATATTTTGTCTTTCATACCATTCCTGGTCCAGGTCAAAACAAAATAATTGTGATGGGGTTGCGTTCTCATTCAACACACAAACTACACTGTGGAGATAATTTGGGTACGCTCAAATTACATGGGTTAACTTGCGAATATACATATACAAATACAATGCTTATATTAAATATATACTCCAAATAGCTGCTATATGTGTATTGTTTGCTATAATACTGTTGCGAATATGGAATTTGACCTCCATATCCGCTTGTAAATATTCCCCTATCTTCTCCGATACTCCCCAACTCTCCCCTTACCCCATTCCCTAGTCCCATTGTCTGTAAACAACACCCATTAGAGCCGATCTTCCCCTTCATTCCCCCATTAAATGTCGTGCCCAGGTCCCCCGCACCACACGTAGACAATTATAGGACATCTTGCTAGTTATTCTTAATCTATGTCAGTTAAGGACTTGTTTCCATTAATTATGACTCTTCGTTGCACCAGAATGTGATGATATGGCACCAGTAGGAGTTTAGGACCTTCCCATACCTCCCCGCATCTCTTCCCATCATCTCAAGCTCCAACAACAACCACAACAACAGCGGCTTTGCGTCCTCACTCCGGCTCGGTTGGCCGCCATTGAACATGTGCTCGACGGGGTTACCCAGAAGGGGGCTCCCTGTCGGCCCCTCGTCAAGGGCGGAGCCGGTAACCCCCGCACCCAATGAGAAGCCATGGGCCGATGCCATATGGGGCGGAGCTAACGAGCGAGGGCGTGACTCCCCGCCGGATATACGCGGCCCCGCGCCGGACGTGACGAGAGATGCGCCCCGAGCTTGGAAAGACAAGACGCCACCCTCCCGAGCGCTGAGCGACCTCCCCGGCATCTCCACCAAAGTCGCGACCCACGAGCGCTGAGCGACCACACCAGCATCTCTGGACACCACCGTACGTGATCCTGCCCTGAGCACAGGTGCACCTGGAGCGATCGCTACCCGCTTTCCTGGCCATCAAACCCCGTGTGAGTCAGCGTTGTCCCGTTTATCTGTGGTCTGTCTAGGGTTAATATAAGGTTGTGTCTAAGTGCCCACCTTCCTATGTTTCCCTCTTGTCCCTGTAATCTAACCTTTTCCGCCTTAATATAACCTCCTCCGGAGGTCTTGAGAACTGAACCCCTGGTGTCGTATTGTGTGATTATAATCCAGCCGGGTGTCTTCTTTTCCTTATTGAGCCAGCGTAGCGCGATTAGTTAACATTCGGGCACAATCGGGTAACTTGTACGGATACGGCGGCCATCCCGCTCGGCCCACCATACCATCAAAGTCGTATCTGTAACAATTGGTGTCGAGGAGTGAGATTCGGACCCGGGACTAAATTAGTTAGGCCCAAATTTTGGGAGGGAAAATCGATCCGGAGCGCGTACTGCGCTCGACAAAATCGATCCGGAGCGCGTACGGCGCTCGACAAAATCGATCCGGAGCGCGGGTACTGCGCTCGACGAAAGTATAACGGCGAAATTTCGAATTTGTTTTACGAAACTCGAATTTTGAAAGTCGCGCTATGGCGGATCAAGACGGCTGGGGTCCGGTAGGGGAGAGTGAAGCAGGGTCGGTCCAGGACCAAATTGAGACACGTGAGGAGAGCGAAACAGCGGGGGTAGCAGACGCGCGAAATGGCGCCTCGCTGGTCACCGCGCCGGCGACCGTGACAGCGCCCCTGGTGGATCCGAACCTTTTCCTCCTGCAAATGGGGGCCCTTATGGACAGGCTAGAAGCCAAAATGGGACAAATGGGGAACCGGATGGATGCTCAGGGTGAGCAATTGGGGGTAATGAGGGACGAAGCGAGGGCTCGGAGTGAGCAATTGGGGGTAATGAGGGACGAAGCGAGGGGTACCAGTGAGGGGTTAGACAATAATTTTAAGGGATTAGACAATAATTTTAAGGGATTAGACATGAAATTTGGGAAATTAGACGATAGATTAGGGGAAATACAGGAGGGGTTAACGGGGGTAGAAAACAGAATGGCCGCTCAAGAGAATCAAATGGAAGGGATGCAAAAAGGGTTAGAGGGGTTAGAAAACACCATGGAAGGCAAATTGAGGGACATGAGGGACCAAGCGGAAAGGGAAGTTAACCAAATGGGGCAGCAGATAGAGGGGGTCAGAATGGGGGTAGAAACCAAACTGGATGCTCACAGGGAGGAAATGGAGCAGATGAGGGTGGCATCTGGGCAGGAGATGCAAGTGATGGGAGAGGAGATCAGAAGAGGAGTGAGTGAGGAGGTCGGAGGAGTGCGCGAGGAGGTGAGGCACTGTAAGGAGCGCATGGAGAAAGAGGTGAGAAAGGGGACTGTAAAATTGCAAGGTGGTATAGAGGAGTTGACGCTGGGAGTAGAACAACTGACAGTGGGACAAAAGGAGTTGGGGGACCAGGTAAAGAAGAACACAGCGGTAATAGAGGGTTTAAAATCGACACAGAAGGAGATGAAAAAGGACGTAGGGGTAATTAAAAAAGAGTGTCAGACGGTACATGAGGACCTGACGAGGAAAATGGACAAGGTGGTAGAGGTAATGGAGGTTAAAGAGCGGGAGGTGCGGGAGCACATAGAAAAAAATAAAGTGGAGTTAGAGGAAGAACTTAAAGGGGCGCACGAAGAGATGAAGGAGATGAAGCAAAAATTAGAAGAAGTGGAAGAAGGGGTGAGCGAAATTAAAAAGCGACGGAGAGAGGATAAGAAAGAGATAAAAGAGGAGGTAAAAGAATTGGTCCAGAGTCTGTGTTCGGATCGTGATGATGTGCTCATTAACCGGATGAGGGATTCGCAGGTGATGGAGGAGAAGCGAAGAGAAAGAGGACCCGGTGTAAGTGGTGACCAATATGGTCGTGCGTATGATGCGCCAGGTGATTTAATAAGCTTGGGGGTCGAGATAGACCCGGGTGTTCGTGAAAGGCCGTTGGTGAGGTGTGTGACAGGTCTGGTGTGCGAAAGAGGAGGTGTGCGAGAAAGTCCGACTCTGGGGTGTGTGAGGAAAAAGTGTGTGCCCAGGAGTGAGGGTGTTGGCGAGAATGAGTCGGTCGTAGCGCGTGTGCGAGGGAGCACATGGAAGCGTGGTGTGGTGAGTGTTACAGAGGGTGTAACGGGAGAGTGTGCGCGAGAAAGGTGTGTGACGGACAGGTGCATGAGGAAAGAGTGCGCTGTCAGAAGTAAGGAAGAGTGTCCACCTGTGGTGAGTGTTACAGGGGGTGTAACGGGAGAGTGTGCGCGAGAAAGGTGTGTGACGGACAGGTGCATGGGGAAAGAGTGTGCTGTCAAGAGTAAGGGTGAGTGCGTTGTCACGAGTGGAGGTGAAAGTAGTGAGAGTGACATGGAGCGTGAGTTAGTTGTGACAGGTGAGCGAGGATGTACACCTGGGATGGAAGGATGCACACCTGGAATGGTAGAGCGTGAGTGGGAATGCACGCTGGAGTTGGTGGTGAGGCACGTGGTTGGGTGTGTGAATGAGGGCACACCTGTGATTGTCACAGAGGAGGTGACCGAGGAGGGGGCGCGAAGAGGTGTTTTGGTGAGGTGTGCTACCAACGAATGTGTGCCAAAGTGTTCGGTGGTCAGGTGTGTGACCAAGGCTGTGAGTGGAATGGGTGTGCCTGGGTGTGTAAGGAAAGGTACGAGGAGCATGGGCACGGCTGGATGTGTGAGCAAGGAACGGGCTGCGGGATGTAAGCATGCAGGTGAAGCATCGACGTTAGACGGGATAGAGTTTAGAACGACTTATAGCCGAATCGGGCCCTCGGTGCGTGCTGGGCCTCGCTTTGAACGGCCGCGTCCGTGCTCCACTAGGCGGAGCTGGCAGCCCGATAGAAAGGGTCGTCATGGCGACCACTTTTTGGTGAGACGTGCCGGCAGGTCTAGATCGGGGCATTGGATGGTTCCACGCCGAGGTGGTGTGTGGGATCTCGGGCCGGGTAAACCTCCTTCCCTGCACCGAGTGCCGGATGTATCCAGCCGCTGGCACAAAACAACCAGCATCCATTGCTTGGCTTTACGAAGCCGGGCTTTGGACAGGGATTGGCGCACCAAGAGGTATTAGTGAGTCGACTGGGTGATGAGGTTAGTGTTTTGGACCCAAAATTAGAGAAAAACAAAATTTGATGATTGGCAAGGGATTGGCAGATGATGGGCAGTGATTGGCAAATTTTTAATTTGTTGAAATTTGATGGGCAAAATTGGTAGTGAGAGACCCCCGATGTGGTGGGATGGCAAATCCACCATCCCTCACAGGGGGGGCAAAGGAGCACTAGATTATGGGGTGTATGGCAGTGAAAACTAGCCCGGGTGGGTTAGGATATGGTGTGTAGGGATCTAGCGAGGATTGACATTAGGTGACGTTAAGTTTAGTTAGTGACTGATACCTGTAGTAGGGACGCAGGTAGATTAGTGTGGATGATAATGACGAGGGAGCGCAATAGTTAAAGGGACGACTGGGAAGCGCAAGTTTCAGAAGGGAGTAGTTAGCTGAGATGATGCCGTGTGTGTGAGAATTGAACAGGTGTGATTGCACAGGTGTGCAACTGGACAGGTGTGTGGAGCCGTGTATGAGTAGTGAGTGTGTGGATCAGCGCGAATGCGCTTGGGGAGAGAAGGGTGCAGGTGGCACCAGGTGTGAGAGCACAGGTGTGCAGGTACAGGTGTGTGGAGAGAGTTGGAGTGAGTGGTACGGAGTGGTGTGCATGGTGCGAAGGTGTGGATGGGGGAAGAGTGGACCCCTTTCACGAGTACCCGGGGCGGGTAGTGTAAGTGTTAGGTAGAGGGTACAGGTAAATTGTGGTTGGATATTGGCATTTGTGGTGCGGTTGCAGAATGGTGTTGTGGATGGGTGCATTAGTGTTGTGGAAATGGCTGGGCGTGTAGCCTGTTAGTGTGTGTAGTTGGTTGGGCACTCCACCACTGTGAGGATGTCGGCCAGGTGAGGCCGCAGGTGGGCTCTGGGAGCCGGTAGAGTTGTGGATGGGGCCCGAGGATCCGGAGGATGGACCCGGGTAGCCCAGTGCCAGAGAGGGCACCGAGTGGGGAGAGTGCCAGAGGGCCTTCCCCAGGTAGTTAGGTTAGGGCAAGGAGCAGGTAAGCTCGGAGGCAACTGCAGTGGTGGAGGTGTGCAGGTGGGTAGACCCACTGGGAGAGGTACACGTCGCAGCCCAGAAATTGTACGAGGGCACCGGGAGATGAATCGGGGGAGTGAGACCCCAAATTGAAGAGCACCACAGTTTGGCCAATGGGAATTGGTTTTTTAGAACCCATAGTGTAAGAGGGCCAATGGTTTGGCCGGAGAAAGCCCCCGGGTAGTGTAAAGTTGTTAAAGTCATTTAGGAGATAGTTAGGATTGATGAACCTGTCGCACCATACGCAGCCACTTGCCTGTGGTGATGATGATGACTCCACACCTGTGTTTTCTTTGTTTGTTGCAGGAAATGAGATTGCTGTGAGGATTTGTGAGACGCATCACGACGTGGATGAGACATTGGGGTGATTCCATCTCTCCCTCCCTAGGAGGGACTGATGATGAATTGGTGATGGCAAATTTTGATGTTCAGTTGGAGATGGCAAATTTTGATGAGAGTTGAAAATGGCAAATTTGATTGGTTAGGAGGGAGAGAAGACGAATTTGGTATATGGGAGGAACGGGGAAGACAGTAGGGATGTTTGTGGATTAGTAAAGTAGATGTTTATGGGTAGTGTTGTGTTTTGTTGATACAGTAAGGGGTAAGGGAGGGGCCATGTAGGTTACCTGGTGGGGGGGGCGTACGGTAGGAACGTACCTGTCTCACCTGGTTCCCATGTGCCCCCAGTGTGCATCACCTTGCATTGCGTGCACTTTTGCGCCCTTACCACCTTGCTCACTTGTCTTGTTTTTGTCTCCCACCTCCGAGGATCTGGCTTTGGGGTAGAGAGAGAGGAGAGAGAGGTGCTGGCGACGCAGTTGTGGGCCTGCACTTTCGCTGCTTGCTGCCGGGATCGATACACCATATGGACCGCAATGTTTGTGGCCACCCACGATGGACCGCAGTTCGTTTGCGGCCAAGCACCACCCGGGGATGGACCTATGGGTCAACGTGGCACCTATGCCATACAGGTGAACCACTTTTAAGTAACACCAAGTGCACCACAAGAAGAGCAAGAGACACCTGCAGGGTTAGGGGTTGTTGAAGTTATTTTTATTCCAATGAACAATGGTGACTGCACCGATTGGTGGTGGGGTGGTGCTTTTGATGCGCGGGAAGGGTGCTCTGCACGTTATTAAAGGCCGTCGGCCACAGAGCACTCGTGGGTTGGTGTATCGATGTTGGCAAGCGCGCTCTCTCTATGCATAACATCTGCATGTGTTCCTCCAAAGACAGGTCCTGGATCGTAGTGTAAATAGCAGCGTAGTCTTGTAAATAATGCCCCCTACCGGCTGTATGTGTAGTTTGCGGATTCTTTCCGGATTCGGTTATCCTGTGGGTGTGTTTCTGAGAGGAGAAGGGTGCAACGTCGCAGGGGGACATATTTACTCATTTGTGAATATCTGTAAAACTGTCGCACTCAGGGTAGAGTTAATAGTAGAGGGAACTACATTGCGTGCCACACTAAAGTAGGTAAAAATTTATCGGGTCGGGACGCCCCGAGGGTAGAGAAGGGTGCAATGTTGCGAATATGGAATTTGACCTCCATATCCGCTTGTAAATATTCCCCTATCTTCTCCGATACTCCCCAACTCTCCCCTTACCCCATTCCCTAGTCCCATTGTCTGTAAACAACACCCATTAGAGCCGATCTTCCCCTTCATTCCCCCATTAAATGTCGTGCCCAGGTCCCCCGCACCACACGTAGACAATTATAGGACATCTTGCTAGTTATTCTTAATCTATGTCAGTTAAGGACTTGTTTCCATTAATTATGACTCTTCGTTGCACCAGAATGTGATGATATGGCACCAGTAGGAGTTTAGGACCTTCCCATACCTCCCCGCATCTCTTCCCATCATCTCAAGCTCCAACAACAACCACAACAACAGCGGCTTTGCGTCCTCACTCCGGCTCGGTTGGCCGCCATTGAACATGTGCTCGACGGGGTTACCCAGAAGGGGGCTCCCTGTCGGCCCCTCGTCAAGGGCGGAGCCGGTAACCCCCGCACCCAATGAGAAGCCATGGGCCGATGCCATATGGGGCGGAGCTAACGAGCGAGGGCGTGACTCCCCGCCGGATATACGCGGCCCCGCGCCGGACGTGACGAGAGATGCGCCCCGAGCTTGGAAAGACAAGACGCCACCCTCCCGAGCGCTGAGCGACCTCCCCGGCATCTCCACCAAAGTCGCGACCCACGAGCGCTGAGCGACCACACCAGCATCTCTGGACACCACCGTACGTGATCCTGCCCTGAGCACAGGTGCACCTGGAGCGATCGCTACCCGCTTTCCTGGCCATCAAACCCCGTGTGAGTCAGCGTTGTCCCGTTTATCTGTGGTCTGTCTAGGGTTAATATAAGGTTGTGTCTAAGTGCCCACCTTCCTATGTTTCCCTCTTGTCCCTGTAATCTAACCTTTTCCGCCTTAATATAACCTCCTCCGGAGGTCTTGAGAACTGAACCCCTGGTGTCGTATTGTGTGATTATAATCCAGCCGGGTGTCTTCTTTTCCTTATTGAGCCAGCGTAGCGCGATTAGTTAACATTCGGGCACAATCGGGTAACTTGTACGGATACGGCGGCCATCCCGCTCGGCCCACCATACCATCAAAGTCGTATCTGTAACAATACGATTATATATTAATGAATGCTCAACAATGGATGGATTTAATCAAAAATTATTATTCGTTCCATTTGTACTTGTGATGCTACATGACGAAATGCAGGTATTTTACTCTCTTGCCTTAAAACTCTACCTCCGAGTTATCTTGTTTGGTCACTGTAGTGAAACGTAGGCATTTAAGTTATAGCCCAGGTGTAGTAACACCTTCTGCCCACTAAAGTGCTCTTATAAATATCCGCTCGCTGTCTGCGAGAGGCAGACCTGTGACCATTTCGTGCTTACTTAGGAAGGTGAGAAATCATATTGGCATGAGGCTTGCTTATTTGTATCCTATATGATGTACACTTCCGATGCCTATTAGTGTACTGAAATGATGGTTGCCATGTATTCTTTCTAGATGCTGTTCGAGATTGATTCAGATTAAACTCGGAACGAGAGAGGTTGTGAGACTGATTTTTACAACAGTCACCTCGAGGAATGCATGCACCCTGTGTTTCACCCCTCCCTTTGCCCCAATGCTTTGCCTTTGCCCCTGTATCACCAACTTGGCTGTAAAAATTTGCTCCACCAAACGTTCTCAGATACTTAATCACTGGGTCCATTATGCTACAGGCCAAAATGCAGGTTCAGACTGTGCTTTGACATTCCATCTTGGCTTGTGTTTGTTCTCTGCTATCAACTCTGGCTTACCCATCTCTCCTGCACTCCTTCCACAGGGAGCGGGCAGGCAATCTCCCTGGCTGTCCAAGCTTTTTCACAAAGTTATCTTAAGAATGTTCAACTCTGTTGAACTCTTTATCTAACTGGGGCCCTGAGCAAGGTCCACAGCTGTTTGTCATCAATGACCCCCACCTACATCCACTTGTGCATATAAAGGCAAGGACCAAGGCAGAAGTTTCATGCTTTTCAGTGTTACAGCTTCTCCATGCATGCATGATTTAAGGCATCAACTCTGTATTAATAAATTTATTATTCAAACTGTATAGTGAATTCTTCCACAACACCCATACTCTTAATATATGTGCATGTTCAGCTAATAAAAGTTAGCAGTCTCCAAAGAATAAACTTTTACAGGTGATTAAGGATGTGGTTACGTTTCATTGAAATTGTGTATGTAGTTTCAGAGAAGACAACAAATACCTACATTTGGGGGAGGAGGTGGGGAGGAGGGAGGGAGAGGGGAGGAACATGCCCTCCCCTCCACCCGAAAACCGCCTTTGACCCCGATTTTTTTAAATGTCGGCAACAAACGTTGGTAACGTGACGTTGTGATCGTAACGTTGTGATCAAATATCATCGAAATTGTATGTACAGTTTCTTAGAAAAAAGCAAATAGCTATTTGGGGGGGGAGGGCTGGGCACACCGCCACAACTTCCCCCCCCCCCCCCCCCCCCACCTGCACCTTCCCTGAGAGCCTGATTTTTTTTTTAGCTCACCTGGAACAAAGTTCAGGGGAGCTTATGCGATGGCGCGTCAGTCCGTCAGTCCGTCAGTCCGTCAGTCCGTCAGTCAGTCCGTCAGTCCGTCAGTCAGTCCGTCAGTCCGTCAGTCAGTCCGCCAGTCAGTCCGTCAGTCCGTCAGTCCGTCAGTCCGTCCGTCAGTCCGTCCGTCAGTCAGTCCGTCCGTCAGTCCGTCCGTCAGTCAGTCCGTCAGTCAGTCCGTCAGTCAGTCCGTCAGTCCGTCAGTCCGTCAGTCAGTCAGTCCGTCAGTCAGTCCGTCCGTCAGTCCGTCAGTCCGTCCGTCAGTCCGTCCGTCAGTCAGTCCGTCCGTCAGTCCGTCCGTCAGTCCGTCCGTCAGTCAGTCCGTCAGTCAGTCCGTCAGTCCATCAGTCGGTCAGTCCATCAGTCGGTCAGTCCGTCAGTCCGTCAGTCCATCAGTCGGTCAGTCCGTCAGTCCGTCAGTCCGTCAGTCCGTCAGTCCGTCAGTCCGTCAGTCCGTCAGTCAGTCCGTCAGTCCGTCAGTCCGTCCGTCAGTCCATCCCGAAACACTTGCAACTTCTTCTCCAAAACCACTGATGGGATTGTGACCAAATTTTATTTATGTTGTCACCAAAGTTTGTTCATGGCATTAAAATAATCTGGGTTTAAGGGGGTCTACCAGGAGTCAAAGTGGATCCACGTTTGACTCCCCAAAATAGGAATTTGCTTTTTCCTCTGAAACTATACACTATTTCGAAGAAACTTGACCACAACCATCACCACCCGTGATGTACCGAAGTTTGTTCATGGCACGAAGAAAATGAAGTCTATGGAGGTCTATGGGGGGTCAAAGTGTGACCATGTTTGACCCCCCCCCCCAAAAATAGGTATTTGCCTTCTTCTCTGAAACTACACAAACAATTTCGATGAAACTTGACCACAACATTCACCACCCATGATGTACCAGAAGTTTGTTCACGGCATTTTAAAAAAAAACATTTTCGGGCCCCGAAGAGGTTTACGGGGGGGGGGGGGTTGCCCCCCAAAATAGGATCCGGTGAAACAAACAATTCCGATGAAACTTGACCACAACCTTCATCACCTGTGATGTACCAAAGTTTATTCATGGTATTAAAAAAAAGAAGAGTCCTGATGGGGTCGACTGGGGGTGTTGCACCCCAAAATGGGTATTTTTTTTTTTGTTTGTTTAAAGTCTTATGATTATGTTAGTATGATTCTACAATCTACATGCTACCCTGTCTTCCAGCAACCTTTGAAATTGGTTTAAAATACCTTTAGTCAGTGTAGTATACAGTTCATTCTACCAGGTGAGCGCCAGCTGTGTATGTAGTTTCAGAGAAAAGAGCAAATACCTACATTGGGGGGGCTATGTTTTTTTTTAATGACGTGAACGAACTTTGTTAAATCATGGGTGTTGATGGTTGTGGTCAATTGTCATTGAAATTGCTTGAGTAGTTTCAGAGAAAAAAAATCAAATACCTATTTTGGGGAGGGTCAAACCTGGACCCGCTTTGACCCACCCACCCCCCCCCCCCCCCCATCGATCCCTCTAGACTTAGATTTTCTTAGTGCCGTGAATAAACCGGTACATCACGGGTGGTGAAGGTTGTGGTCAAGTTTCATAGAAATATTTTATGTAGTTTCAGAGAAGAGGGCAAATTCCAATTTTGGGGGGGTCAAACCTAGGTCCACTTTGACCAATGGCAGACTCCCTTAAACCCCGATTGTTTTAAATGTCGTGAACAGACTTTAAACACAACATAACAAACTAGTGGGGTCACCCGTGGGAATCCCACGGGCATGGACGTGTGTGACATTTCGACATATTGAGTTAGATGCTGCACCTGTCTGTCTCTGACACACACACACACACACACACACACACACACACACACACACACACACACACACACACACACACACACACACACACACACACACACACACACACACACACACACACACACACACACACACACACACACACACACACACACACACACACACACACACACACACACACACACACACACACACACACACACACACACACACACACACACACACACACACACACACACACACACACACACACAATCTCCAATTTGCCATTTCAATTTATTTATTTCACATAATATGTGACCCCCTCACTCCTCTCCACCTGACACTCTCCTCTCTCCACCTGACACTCTCCAATCCCTCACATTCCTCACCTCTCCAATCGCTCCTCACTCGCCTCTCCAATCGCTCCTCACTCGCCTCTCCAATCGCTCCTCACTCGCCTCTCCAATCGCTCCTCACTCGCCTCTCCAATCGCTCCTCACTCGCCTCTCCAATCGCTCCTCACTCGCCTCTCCAATTGGCTTTCCCCGTCTCGTTTCTCTCATTTTCTCCAGTCTCATTCTTTTTCTTGCTCCAAATCGGCCCGTCTCGCCTGTCGGAATCGGAAATCGGGCCGTCTTGCTTTCTTGCTTGCGCGTAAATAAATTGTGTTCATTACACCATTTCTGGATCTGATGACTTGCCAGTAACCATTTTGTAAAAATAAATGTGCAGCATCTAACTCAATATGTCGAAATGTCACACACATCCATGCCCGTGGGATTCCCACGGGTGACCCCGCAAGTTTGCATTGACGTTCGTCGATGGACTCGTTCGCCCGTCTCATTCGCTTTCTTGCTACATCCTGTTCAAGTCTGCGTTCTTCATCGATTGTCTCATTCATTTTGGAAATGGAAGTTTCCACGCAACGCATGAATTGTCGCGATCCTCAAGAGGAAGCGTCTCGTAATCAAATGATAAATGGCAAGTAAATTATATTGTGGAAAATTAAAGATTTCAAATAAACCTATTTAAAGTGTATGCGCACATAACTAATTAAAAAAACGAAGAAATATCTCTCGGTAATTTCCTGAAACATTTTACTTCCGGCTAATAATGTTGAATGAAATAAAAACGAAGAAATATATGTCGGCATCATTGTTGACGTTTTTGTGACGACTGTCATCAAACGAAAAAGTAATATATCTTAACGGAAAAGCAAAAGCGAATTTTTTATATATATTGACACGTTGCCGTCGGTGTCATGTTGGGCGGTGTATGATACACCATGACGCGATTTTTAAAAATATATCTCTGCATTTTCCCGCGTGTGTGAAATGTTCTCAATTATTGCTGACACCGAGTCTGAAACCATCGATAAAAATGAAATCATATGGTGAGTTAGATTGGAGATAAAGGCGTGAGAGAGACTCAATGGCCTTGAAGTTTGAGAATTCATTTCGTTCTATAAACGGCAACTTTCATTGGATTTTCTTCCCATTTTTTTTCAACCGAGTCTAAAACTATGTTAGCGACTGTGAAAAATGAAATGATATATCGAATTTGATTGGAAATAAAACTGGGAGAGAGAGCAAGACACCACGGGCCTACAAAACAGGCCTCAAAGCTATGCGAGTTAATAAAATGGTGGATATTTGTTTATAATTATATGAAGCCACTCCCAGAATGGGTGGAGCTATGGGTGGAGCTACTCTGCAAACCGAGTAAGCCACACCCCGGACAGACACCCAACAGACAGACAGACAGAATCATCTACGGCTATTATAATATAGATAATTTGTGCCAAATTTGGTCACAATCCCATCAGCGGTTTTGGAGAAGAAGTTGCAAGTGTTTATGGACGGACTGACGGAAAGACTGATGGACGGACGATGCGCCATCGCATAAGCTCCACTGAACTTCGTTCCAAGTGAGCTAAAAATATTTAGACACAAAACATCCCCCCAAAACACGAATACATGAAAATGCATTAATACATAGACTGCATTAAATGTTACACCGAGTTAATAAAGAATACAATAGAACGAGGTACATCTACAAGGAATATGACTAGCTGATTGGTAATGAACACACCCCAGCACTTTCATCGGTGGGTTCATTACCAAGTTATTATTACTTGCAAAAAATCGAAGATTTTTCAAGTACATTTTTTTTGGTATACAAGATCGAGGCTTGTGTAAGAGGCAACATCAATTCCAAAAAAAAAAAAAAAAAGACACAAAACATACAAAAAATGGAGTGGGAGACAAGATGAGGAGAGAGAGGGAAGCACACAAGTACAACAGCAGAGAACAGGGACAACGGAAGATCTGTGGGGGGGAGGGGGCATGGGAAGGCGGGGGGGGGGGGAGGGGGGGGAGTATAAAACACATGGACACTGCTGGAACTTCCAGGAAAGAAAAAAAGTTGGTATTTCAAAAAAAAAAAGTGGATTTGGGGTGAATTAACGGGGGGTAGAAGAGATCAAGGTTTTGGATGGGGGAAGATAAGAGATGGTGGTGAACAGCTGTTTTGAAGACCTGGAGGGAGGAGTGGGATTGAAGAGTGTGGGAGTTTGTTCCAGAGGCAGAAGTAAAGAGGAATGAAAGAGTGAAGGTGAGCAGAGAGTCTTGATTATAACGGGTTTTTGCATGCTGCCGTATCCTAGCAACCACTGATCCCTAGCAACATTGATTTGTCGTATATTTAATTATTATATTGTACTGTATTTACATAAAGATCTCATGAATAATATTTTTACTATTTGTATTGTATTTTACCAATTCGATTTGATGCCTTTTTGTGATATTAAAGAAAACTTGTTTTAATCTGCCAACTGTAGCTCCCTGTGCTAGCATACATCTGACTAGTTGTTGTAATTTATTGACCAGTTCAGAGCTGTGTGTGGTTGCTCTCACAGTCCTAATTGTTTCACCTGCAACCGTACCATAAAATAGCTTTTTGGGAATGTTGCTGTCTACGAAAGGCATCCGGACAATGTGGAACGGAAAAGCATCTCGTTTATCAAATAATTTGGTGTGAATTTATTATTATGGATATCAATTTGCAATTCTAAAAAGGAAACTGGTGGAAATTTGGTTTTCCTTTTTAAATTCAAGTTATTTTGGATATATATCATCATGACGCTGCTGAAATATAAATCCATCATTAATTGCCAACAAATCATCAATGAACCTGAAGATGTTTCGTTGTTTCGGCATCTTTGTGCAGTTGCTAATTTATTCCTGCACATGTTCTGGACCCAATCAAACTCGTACATGTGCAGAAACAAATTTGCAAAGAAAGGGGCCGGATCTGAACCCATGGGTATGCCCAATGTCCGCTGGAGTACCTAGTTGCCAAATGT
The DNA here is from genome assembly GCF_964187855.1 of Myxine glutinosa. Taxonomy (NCBI): domain Eukaryota; kingdom Metazoa; phylum Chordata; class Myxini; order Myxiniformes; family Myxinidae; genus Myxine; species Myxine glutinosa. The sequence goes on from NC_136261.1 coordinate 22,785,820, forward strand.
AAAGCAACTGTAGTTCAGAAGAAATTGAATACTTTCTTTGAGTTTACTTTTTGAAAAACTGCATGAATATTGATTATCCTTTAGAGACCAGTGTGCTCTGTTTTGATACACGTTAATGTATACTTTATTACCTCCTGCAAATGCTTTATCTACTGCTCTGTCCAATGCGGTTACGAGCTAGTCATATGGAATGTTTGTGCACAATGTGGAAAAATCAAAGTTGAGACATTTTGCCTTACCCTTGTACCCTCGCATGAGGAGAGGGTATTGCATTTGAGTCCTTTTGTCTGTACAGAATAAATAAGATTTTCTCTGCAACCGTTGGTCCGATCGACAGGGAATTTTCACCATCGGTGCAACTCCACCTGTATATTTTTTATGACAATTATGACGTCATAGGTCACTTGGTTCGGCCGCCATCTTGAAAAACCAAAAAACGATGCACCTCTATATCTCCGAAAGCGCTGCATAGAAAAAATTGAAACATGGCTCATTGTAAAGAAATCTCCATGGGGAATAAAATATGTTAATGATGATGTCATAGGTGCCTCCATTATGACGTTACAATTCGACAAGTACAAAACTTCATCCGATCAAGATGAAATTTGAGCGTCATGTTGGCATAAATTGGTGGAGAAAAAAAATAAATAATGATGACATCGGTCACGTGGTTCGGCCGCCATATTCGTTTTAACACAAAAGCCTTAAAAACCACTGAAAATACTCCTAGCGAGGGTTTGCAATCTGATTACCTTCGCAAAAGCGGAAGGTTATGTTTTGATCGCTGGGTATTTATTTGTATGTCTGTGTGTGTGTGTGTATGTTATTCGCATAACTCAAAAAGTATTCAACCGAATTGCATGAAATTTGGTGGGATGATTGGTTATTATACGGGACACATTTGATTAGATTTTGGGAGCAATCGGGTCAAAGGTCAAGGTCAAGGTCACGAAAAGGTCAAAATCGTATTTTTGTTGTTCTGTTCCCTACACTCCCATGCCAAGTACAGAACAGTAGCTGCGGCGAAGGTATGCGCTCTACCGAGTGCCCGTTCTAGTTGCTCTTTTTCTTGTTATTAATGTTATGGATAATGTCGATTACCGGTTTGGAATTGTTAATGATCCAGAATTTCTTAATACTAGAATAAAAATTCACTTTTTTCATGGTAGTTTTTTAAAGCATTTATAGATTAGTTTCATCGCCACTGTTATACAACCCGACAAAGGTTTCAAACTACATTCTCTACTTGCGATGATGAACCTCATCTTACAAGGGTGTTTGTGCATTTTTGGGATCCAGTAAATGAATGGTAATTTATGGTGTTTATCCAGAACCAACAGTCTTCTCGCCTTTGAGTGATTTGTATGGTGTTGTGTCAAGTCTGTTTTGTTATCGTTACTTATTTTGTAGGTAAAACATTACATACACAAACAAACACAAACACAAACATAAAAACATTGCCTCAAACAGGGAGCCATGATTGTCATGGGGCCCACAAGGCTAACCCCCGCTGTAGCGGGGAAAATGGCCTTAAAACGATCATTCATTCATTTTTTCACTTATTTTGTAGGTCTTTGAAATTCCCGTGTCGAAGCCCAATTCTTCAAAAAGTGTTTGAATATAGAATGGTTTACATGCAAATGCAATATTATTATTTGCTTTGTCAATTTGAACAATAATATATTGTGTTTGAAGCTGCCTAAAACAATCACGTGTCTCTGGATTGTTTAAAATTGCCTTCCGATTATTGATTCGAACTTTTCTTTTCAAATCAACAACTCTCCTTTTCACACGTTTCTCTACCTCCTCCAACCATAAAGCCATTTGTGTGTTTGGTACTTTATGTTCATCAATTTGTTCTCTCATCCATTCGCCCAATCCCATCATTGTAAGTTCCATTGCTTTATTCCAGTTTATTCTTTTATTTTCTCTATAATTTGGTCCTTTTGTAAGTAATGCACGTAATCTTTTATCTTTCACTATTCTGAGATCACCTGTGATGTGGATCTTTAAATACGGAATGTTCACAATTACAATGATGTGTTATTTACCAATTCCTCTATATCTATAGATTGTACAGTGTCCTTGTAGTTGAAGATTTCCCCGAATTGAATTTCCCAAAGTGTACAAAACTCTTCGTCGCTCTCTCTGTTGTATTGTTTCCGGAAGTTTATTCCACACTTCCTTCTGTTGAAGTATTTTCTCGATATTGATCATTTCCACCCCTTTGTTATCTATATATATAAAACAGTGTGTGTGTTTGTGTGTGTGTGTGTGTGTGTGTGTGTGTGTGTGTGTGTGTGTGTGTGTGTGTGTGTGTGTGTGTGTGTTTAATGTTACCGATAGACTCCTAAACGGAGAGGCTTATGTGCTTGATATTTGACATAGACATTGAGCGTGGGACGAACATGGCCGAACTCAAAATATTTGACGATCCATATTTTTTATTCATATTTACCTCAGCGCATTTCAGCGCACAGAATCAACGGAATCAGAGCAGGTGGGCGATGATTCGCTCAGAGCGATCACGTGATGACGCTATGACGCTATGAAAAAAAAAATCGCTATGACGCCATGAAACGCTATGACCGCTATAGAAAAAAAAAATCGCTATGACGCTGTGAAAAAAAAAAAAAATCGCTCGCTTTGCCAAGGAGCTCGCTCGCTCCCCCCCCCCCCCCCCCCCCGTTCCCCTCCCCTCCCCCGCCTCCCCCAATGCCGGGTACTTCTGCTAGTCAAACATAATTTTGATGTTGTTTTTTTTCTACGATTCAATTCTTTAGGTTTCTCTTTGTACATTTTATGATCAATTATGTCCAGAATTGCTTCCATGTGTTGGAATGGGAGTTACTCTTGATCGTCCTCTTCCATTAATCTGTTCACAATTTGCCAAACTTTTCAGTTTTTTTTTAAGGTAATTGATCTTAATTATTGTGTTGTCGTATAACACCAACACTAACACACACACACTAACACACACGAGATTATAAAGTGGATTTGCAAAACAATATAGATATGTATTAACATGAGGAATTATACCATTCTTATTGTGATTATTGGTGCATTTGTGTACATTAAACGAGTAAAATTCCACTTTACCTGCTTTTTCTAATACCAACTTCACCCCTTAATTTTCTAATAATCCTGTCGTTAAATATCAGGGGTAAGTAAAGGTTTTTTAATATATATATATACTAGCCGAAGGACCCGGCGTTGCCCGGGTTCTTTTTGAATGAATTTACAACTATAATTCAGCTTTTACTCGCGGCCGTAGAAGATTGACTACTATAATTCAGCTCAGCTTTTAATTGCGAAATGGGCCCAGCCCGGCCGATGTGGGCCTCGACCGGCCTCGCCACCGAGCCTATAACCTTCCCGGAGCCCGACCCGACATTTTTTGTATTAGAGGTTTCCTCCTATCTTTCACCGTTCAGAATCAGGAGATTAGCTTGCGAAAACAAAACAAAACACATACATACATATATATATATAAATCACGTGACAATGCTTTCTTTCCTCGAGATGGATCGAACATTCCCTCCCTATACAGTATACGCACTTTATCATCAGCACTCAAGGCGATAGGCCTACGTTTTGTCGGTAAAGTGAAAACTACCCCAGTCACAAAGATATGAACCACAATCTCTCGTTATCTCGGGTTGCATGACGTCATTGAATTCGCGGGGGGCCTTGGGCACGCACGTGCGTTAATCCCCCAACCAAATGCAAACTTCCCCTATACCCACCAACATGCCCATATCTCAGACTATCGGACGATAAAATGGAACCTCTCCGAGTCCGTCAAACACAATCCTCCACATGTGAATGATAATTCAAATTATTACTATTAGCCATTTACCAATTATTTTCTAACTTTATATGGGCCACACGAAACACAGCCCGGACTGAGACGAGTTTGTTTTAAACAAATAAACACCTTTTTTGCAGTCGGAGCTGCTGTTAAACTCAATTCCGCCGTTTAAATGTTGAAAATCGGTTCAGGTTAAGAGTTTGAAGAGCGTATCGCATTGAGCGGAAATTAAATAAAGGCACGAATACCGTCCGGAGAGTTGTATGGGCGTACGAGGGGGAGGGGCGTACGAGGGGGAGGGGCGTACGAGGGGGAGGGGCGTACGAGGGGGAGGGGCGTACGAGGGGGAGGGGCGTACGAGGGGGAGGGGCGTACGAGGGGGAGGGGCGTACGAGAGGGCGGAGAGTACGAGAGGGCGGGACGTCCGAACGGGCGGGGCGTACTGGGGGAGAGGTGCGGAGCTGAGGGGTTTGGAGGCCGTCGGTGTCGGTCCCTGGCCCTGCACAGTGCACATAGATTCGGACATTTTGTCTCCGGCCCGGACGATGTTTAGCATGCCCGCATTCTACTCATACTCGTATAGTTCATCTTCCTCGCAAGTTCAACGCGGTACAGCTCATTCCTTCAAAATTCTCAGAATGCACGAACACCGCGTAAACTCAAGGGGTCTGTTCAGTCACCAAAGCAAGTTTCTTGTGGCGCGCTCGCAGAGCGGCCTAAGCATTCAAGCAAGCACTAGTTCGCTACTTTGTAGCTGAACACACCAGACACCTCAGCCGAGGAACGCGAAGCTCGCGGTAGTTTCAAACCGCCATTATAATTATATCGAGAAAATATATTTTTATATATATATATTATATATATAATTTAAACTTACAAACGCCAAAAGCTGACGTCACACTGCACAAACACCTCAAGTAAACTCTCGCACGTTCAAACAGCACTCAAACAAATCGTTTGGCCCACCGTGCTCCGTGCGCCACACTTTCTGCCAGGAACAGCATCGAGAATGTCTGGGGGAGGGGGTCAAGCCAAAATGCAGTGAAGCAACCGGATATCCGGTGATGCAAACAATTCCACGTGCTCTTCCGAATTTTTCTCTGCAGTGCAATTCTTCATTTTATAAACGTTTACGTCATATACAGGTGACGGATGTATCTCTCATTAAGCGACATTTCAGTCAATAGGTTGCTATTAAAAATAAACTCTATTTACATAAGAGACACCAACGCACCGCACCAATACACCGCATCTCTCAGTCTCAAAGGCGCAGTCCACATCGGACATCGCAGAAATACAAGGTTAGCGGATGCTTGTAAAAACAATGTACACATTTGAGAATATTTGCTTTTTTGTATATATTTCGCTGAGAATATACTTCGACAAAAAAAGAAACAAATTAGCCATTGAATGCATGTACCTGTATATCTTCTTCTTCTTCCTCATATGGTTAGACTACATACATTACTTATATTCTCAAAACTGCACTAGTCATATTTTTAGCATTAACGTAATAGACCGTCACATGTACGTTCTTGAAGTTAAGGTAGCCAGCACACAGGTGCACAATAGCTTCGTGTTTTCGAGAAGGAAATCTTCAATGTACCCAACTAACCCAAGGATGGTGCTCCCCCTGCAGGCCCTGCACCGTCACCGTATCTCCAAATATTTGGGGTGAAGTTGTTTACAGACCAGTATTTTCATTTAATCGTGCTTTTGTGAAGATTGCTGTGGCTGGCTTGTATGTCCTGTTGGGCCGCAATGGCACCGCTACGCCGCAGGGGCCTCGGCAACGAAAACAACACGAGATAAGAGACTCCGACAGTTTGCGTCAAAGAAAGAGGGGGGGGGGGGGGATGAGAACGACGTAATATTCTGTGCTGAGAAGGGAGGAAGGAAATGCCATTTCCTGAGCTGGTCTCATGTGGTATAAATTATTTTAAAAGTTACTAGAACGGCACTCAGTAGAGAGCAAACCTCCACCTGGTTGGTCATATCACTCAATGGTGAAGAATCACTTTAGAAATTCTACTACCCGGGTCCGGATCTTCACCAAAATCGAATCGATTCTTCCTTGTCACACACACAACCTGTCCAACAAGTTTCGTCCAAATCCGTCCACAACTTTTTGAGATAATTTGTTGACAAATGGACAGACAGACAGATGAAAAATCACCCATAGAGTGGGACTTGGAAAAACAGAACAAAGTAGAATGGCACTCGTAGAGCATCCTTTTGACCTCAAAAATAATTAGTGATTGAATTCAGTGACCTGATATGCAAATCGTCTTCAAAGTTTTAAGTTAATCGGATGAAAATTGACAATTTTTTAAAATTTGGCCTATATTGACCTTTTGGCTGATGTTGACTTCAAAAATAGTTGGTGGGTGGTATCAGTAAGCTGATGTGCATATCCTATTAAGATTTCAAGTCAATCGGATGAAAATTGAGGATTGTAGAAATTCGAAAAAAAGTGGTTGACCTTTGGCCTACGTTGACCTTTTGTCCTATGTGGACCTCAAAAATCGGTGGTGGTTGAATTCAGTTCCCCTTTATGGAAATCCAATTCAAATTTCACGTCAATCCGATGAAAATAGAGGATTTTAGAAATTCAAAAATAGTGGTTGACCTTTGGCCTATGTTGACCTTTTCGCCTACGCTGATCTCAAAAAGAGTTAGTGGTTGAATTCAGTTCGCTGATATGAAAATCCTATTCAAATTTTAAGTCAATCGGATTAAAATTGAGGATTTTAGAAATTTGAAATTGTTGTTGACCTTTGGCCTATGTTAACATTTTGGCCTATGCTGATCTCAAATATAGTTGGTGGTTGAATTCAGTTCCCCTTTATGGAAATCCAATTCAAATTTCATGTCAATCGGATGAAAATAGAGGATTTTAGAAATTCAAAAATAGTGGTTGACCTTTGGCCTATGTTGACCTTTTCGCCTACGCTGATCTCAAAAGGAGTTAGTGGTTGAATTCAGTTCGCTGATATGAAAATCCTATTCAAATTTCAAGTCAATCGGATTAAAATTGAGGATTTTAGAAATTTGAAATTGTTGTTGACCTTTGGCCTATGTTAACATTTTGGCCTATGCTGATCTCAAATATAGTTGGTGGTTGAATTCAGTTCCCCTTTATGGAAATCCAATTCAAATTTCATGTCAATCGGATGAAAATTGAGGATTTTAGAAATTCAAAAATAGTGGTTGACCTTTGGCCTATGTTGACCTTTTCGCCTACGCTGATCTCACAAATAGTTCGTGGTTGAATTCAGTTCGCTGATATGAAAATCCTATTCAAATTTCAAGTCAATCGGATTAAAATTGAGGATTTCAGAAATTTGAAATTGTTGTTGACCTTTGGCCTATGTTGACCTTTTGACTTATGTTGATCTCAAAAATAGTTGGTGGTTGAATTCAGTTAGCTGAAATGAAAATCCTATTCAAATTTCAAGTCAATCGGATGAAAATTTAGGATTGTAGAAATTCGAAAAAAAGTGGTTGACCTTTGGCCTACGTTGACCTTTTGTCCTATGTGGACCTCAAAAATCGGTGGTGGTTGAATTCAGTTCCCCTTTATGGAAATCCAATTCAAATTTCATGTCAATCCGATGAAAATAGAGGATTTTAGAAATTCAAAAATAGTGGTTGACCTTTGGCCTATGTTGACCTTTTCGCCTACGCTGATCTCAAAAAGAGTTAGTGGTTGAATTCAGTTCGCTGATATGAAAATCCTATTCAAATTTTAAGTCAATCGGATTAAAATTGAGGATTTTAGAAATTTGAAATTGTTGTTGACCTTTGGCCTATGTTAACATTTTGGCCTATGCTGATCTCAAATATAGTTGGTGGTTGAATTCAGTTCCCCTTTATGGAAATCCAATTCAAATTTCATGTCAATCGGATGAAAATAGAGGATTTTAGAAATTCAAAAATAGTGGTTGACCTTTGGCCTATGTTGACCTTTTCGCCTACGCTGATCTCAAAAAGAGTTAGTGGTTGAATTCAGTTCGCTGATATGAAAATCCTATTCAAATTTCAAGTCAATCGGATTAAAATTGAGGATTTTAGAAATTTGAAATTGTTGTTGACCTTTGGCCTATGTTAACATTTTGGCCTATGCTGATCTCAAATATAGTTGGTGGTTGAATTCAGTTCCCCTTTATGGAAATCCAATTCAAATTTCATGTCAATCGGATGAAAATTGAGGATTTTAGAAATTCAAAAATAGTGGTTGACCTTTGGCCTATGTTGACCTTTTCGCCTACGCTGATCTCACAAATAGTTCGTGGTTGAATTCAGTTCGCTGATATGAAAATCCTATTCAAATTTCAAGTCAATCGGATTAAAATTGAGGATTTCAGAAATTCAGAAATTGTTGTTGACCTTTGGCCTATGTTGACCTTTTGGCTTATGTTGATCTCAAAAATAGTTGGTGGTTGAATTCAGTTAGCTGAAATGAAAATCCTATTCAAATTTCAAGTCAATCAGATGAAAATTGAGGATTTTAGAAATATGAAAAAAGTGGTTGACCTTTGGCCTATGTTGACCTTTTGGCCTATGTTGATCTCAAAAATAGTTGTTAGTTGAATTCAGTTTGCTGATTTGAAAATCCCATTCAAATTCCAAGTCAATCGCATGAAAATTGAGGATTTTAGAAAAATTGAAATTGTTGTTGACCTTTTGGCCTATGTTGACCTTTTCGCCTATGCTGACCGTTTGGCCTATGCTGATCTCAGAAATAGTTGGTGGTTGAATTCACTTAGCCGATGTGTAAATCCTCTTCAAATTGCAAATCAATCGGATGAAAATTGAGGATTTTAGAAATTTGATATTGTTGTTGACCTTTGGCCTATGTTGACCTTTTGGCCTATGCTGATCTCAAAAATAGTTGGTGGTGAATTCAGTTAGCCGATATGTAAATCCTCTTCAAATTTCAAGTCAATCTGATGAAAATTGAGGATATTCGAAATTTGAAAAAAGTGGTTGACCTTTGGCTTATGTTGACCTTTTGACCTCAAAAATATATAGGATTTTGTCGGACAAGAAACTCTACCATTTGGTGAAGTTTCATGAAGATCGGTTAAAAAGTGTGACCTGTAGGCAAGTATAAGTGAGTGGACAGACAAACACACACACACAAACCGGAGCGATCAACATACTTGGCAAAAACAACAAAAAACATTTGCCAAGTAACAGACAAGGGTGAAAATAGAACCTCCATCCACCTTTGGTGGCAGAGGTAACTTGAAAGCATCTGAAAACGCAAAAAAAAATCGCTCCCCCAGTCCAAGCACCCTTCAATACCTTTGACCTTCGCTTATGAGCACATGTTACATGAACGTCGGTACGGGCAGGTTGGGCGCGAGGCACTTTCTTGCATTTTGGGAGGAGGTAAAATGCACCAGTACCTTTATGGCGGACATTTCACATTGGAAACTGACCACAAACCTCTCCTCGGTCTGTTGGGGGAAGATAAGGCGGTATCACCGACTTTATCTGGTAGGGTACGTCGCTGGGCTCTAACCATTGCTGGTTATGACTACAAGCTTGTGTACAGGCCAGGACATGAAATGTATTGTGCAGACGCATCGAGTTGTCTGCCGCTTCCGAAAACCATTGAGGAACCACCTCTACCTGGTAATGTTGTTCACCTGCCGTCTCTGGTTGTTCATGAGAAAGCACCTGTCACTGCAAAGCAAATTGCAAGAGGTACGAGCGATGATCCTACATTGTCACATATGTTACGGATCCGTCACTTCCACCTTTGTTGTTATTATAGACTTGTCGGATTTTTAGTTTCAGGTAATATTGTTGTTAAGATTTTTGTGTGAAATGGAGATGACTTTAGTAAAAGGTAAAAATATATGTTTGTGAAGGAAAAAGGAAAACGCGGCAAAGAGACCCGGAAGAAGAGAGATCGAGATGGGGCAGAGAGAGGAGGTTGAGAGCTGTGAGTCATATCAAGGATGCGAGCGGACTTGTTTTTATATATTGGTGGCGAATGAGTTGAGGTTTCCCGTGAAAGGGATTGGTTGCGACATCGTCATATATTGCAAGTGAAATTAAACCTGTGTCTCAGGTTTTATCACCTAGTGTGAGTCATCGTTGAGAAATCAAGCGCCTCCATTACAGGCCTACACGCCATTTTGTCCTCTAAGAAGAAGAGGCTGTCCGCTTGGTGCATCTTGTTTTGCCATTGGGATTTTTCATATCGACCTCATCGTGTTGATTGCCATTGGTTTACCTATCGGCTCAATTCCCACAGCGACCTCTCACCTCGTAACTCCTCATCCACAGTTGCGCCAATACGTGCCTATTGATTTGCCGTTCTGCCCGAACTCGATCTTCACCCCGCGTGGAGATTAGTGCATGCACTTTGGGGAATGTTACATTCTATTTACGTTTGGCGTATCGTGAGTTTATTGCTTTGAGAGCATTGGGGAATGATGGTACCATCAGATGTATTGCTCATGTGATGTAAGTGACATTTTCAGTGTACTTTCTTTAATAGTGTTATTATTACCCTCGCCGGAGGAGACGGTATTGCATTTGAGTCCGTTTGTTTGTCTGTTTGTCTGTTTGTCCACACAGAATAAATATGATTTTCTCTGCAACCGTTTGTTCGATTGACAGGAAATTTTCACCATAGGTGCAACTACACCTGTATAATTGTTTTATGATAATTATGACATCATCGGTCACGTGGTTCGGCCGCCATCTTGGAAAATCGAAAAACTTTGCACCTCTATATCTTCGAAAGCGCTGAATAGAAAAAAAAATTGACACATGGCTCTTTGTAAAGAACTCTCCATGGGGAATAAAATATGTTAATGATGATGTCATAGGTGCCTCCATAACGATGTCATAATTTGACAAGTACAAAACATTATCCTATCAAGATGAAATTTCTTGAGCACCATGTCGGCATAAACTGGTGCAGAAAAAAAAAAAATGATGACGTTATCGTTCACATGGTTCGGTCGCCATCTTGTAAAAACCAAAAAACTTTGCACCTATATATCTCCGAAAACGCTGAATAGAAAACATTGAGACATGGCTCATTGTAAAGAACTCTCCATGGGGAATAAAATATGTTAATGATGATGTCATAGGTGCCTCCATTATGACGTCACAATTTGACAAGTACAAAACTTCATCCGAACAAGATGAAATTTCTTGAGCGTCATGTAGGCATAAATTGGTGGAGAAAAAAATGATGATGACGTCATCGGTCACGTGGTTCGGCTGCCATATTTGTTTTAACACAAAATCCTTAAAAACCACTGAAAATACATCCTGGCGAGGGTTTGCAATCTCTGCTTGCTCTTTTTCTTGTTGTGTATGTGAGTGCATTGGTGTGAATACAATATTACTTGTTTTGTTCTACAAGTGCATTGGTGTGGTTTTACCATGGTTTAGTAGAACACTCAAGAATACAAATCATTCTGCCGTGTTCCCGCTCCAGACTCTGAGGTGCACCGTAACCGGGGTTTGGGGAGGTAATACGTAACACATGTCAGACGCTGTGTCCTGTCGGGTGATTGGTCATCTTGTGCAGGTGAAGGTAAACCGTATCTAAACAGGAAGGACGAGTTGTCAGTTGACGTGGATTGCCTCCTTTGGGGGAGTCGTATCATCATCCCACCTAAACTACATGAGACAATATTGTCAGAACTACATGATGCTCACCCTGGGATGGTCGCTATGAAAACTATAGGCAGAGCTCACGTGTGGTGGCCAAAGTTAGAAACATATAAACCTGCAGACGCCATTGTTACACATGTCAGGTTAATGCTAAGTCACCGCTGGAAGCACCACTTGAAATGTGGTCATGACCAGGTAAACCTTGGTTGAGGTTACACACTGATTATGCTGGACCTTTCTTACGTAAGTTGTTCCTTGTCATCGTTAATGCCCACTCAATGTGGATTGAGGCTGTTGTTGTACCCTCTACAGGCCCAGGCATTACAATCGAAGCCCTACACAATATATTCACCATTCATGGTATTCTTGATTGCATTGTATCGGACAACGGCTCATCTTATACCAGTGCAGAGTTCCTGAGCTTTTGCAAGAAAAATGGCATCGAGCATTATACATCTGCTTCATACAAGCCTGCCAGCAATGGCCAGGCTGAGAGGGCCGTTCAGATCGTGAAGAGTGGACTAAAGCGTGTTGCGGAAGTACAAACTCGCTCGGCCCGAGTCCTATTGAGTTATCGCACCCGACTGCATCATGCTCCTGGTCGTTCTCCTGCATCAATGTCAATGACACACTGACACAATGACACACTGACACAATGACACACTGACACACACGATTGCAAATCCCTGTCTCCCGCTGCATGGGGGACTGGCTGACTAACCCAGGAGAGGAGGAATTGGGGATCTTCTGTATGCAAGCCTGAGGAGGTCCTGCGATGCCCCCATTCCCTCACCACAAAGGACCAACTTCACGCTGCTCTACGATGGTTGATGGAGAGTCAGCTTCACTTCTTATATAATCAAAACCAGTTGTTGTTTTGTATTGAGCCTGTGGCTGCTTGTTGCATCATTCCTCTGGAAGCTCGTTTGTGTGCCCCAATTACCAGTGAGGTGGTACTCAATTTGCTGACCTCGGAAGGATGACAGGCTGAGTCAACTCCCTTTGCGTTAATTCAATGATCGACCGGGATTCAAACTCAGGATCCTAGGATCCCAAGCCATCACCCAAACCGCTAAGCCAACACCAGGCTATCAAAACCAGTGACGTATCATTTGCTGAACTCCCTCTACTCGTCGAATCTATGCTTTAGACATTGCACTCCTGTTGTCTCGGAGACGACTTCAAAGCTCGCATATCCGTGCTGGCGCATTATTGAGAAGTCAGGTTTCCCGTTCCTCCTCTCTCATAGTCTTCATGTAACCACTTGAAGGTCCCGTCTTCAACGTCTCTCACACACCTTGACCGGAACACTTGGACTCTTCTCTATACTTCGGTGATACAAGGCTTTCACCTTTGGAGGACATTTACGATGCCAATGGCCTATCAGCTTCATCCTGTGTGCCTCGGCGCATCCTCTGGCCTAGTTCCTTTTGAACCTGTTCACCGCCAACTCTTTACACCATTATAACATGCTGGAGTTTATTTTACAAACTCTTCGCTTGAGATAAGTTGCAACCTCTAAGTATCTCTCTCTGAAAGGACCATCCGGCAAACCCTCCGATCTACTTTCTCAACAATCCTCGAAGAAGTTCAGTCATTCAAACTCCTGGGTCTCACTATCAGCCATGATCTTTCTTTCTTTGGCAAACCACATTTCAAAGTTGGCCTCCAAAACCAGCCGCTGACTCGGCATCCGTCCTCCGTCGTGCAAATCCTTCCTCAATACACCTGAGCTCCTATCCACCTACAACGCTTTCATCCGCAGCTTGATGGAGTACTGGTGGAGTACTTTCATCCACAGTTGACTTCCGTTTCCGGTTCCCTGGGTGAGGTTGTGTGTTGTCTGAACTAGTCCATGTCGATCAAAGTTTTTTTTTCTCTCAAAGTTAAGTACCGCACTCCTTCCTGCTTCCCTTCATACCCCTCTGCCCCCACCATTCTACGACCCCTCCCCCTCTCACACCTCATCATCATCTCCTCATCCTCCTCTCCTCATCATCTCTCATCACCAGAGTGTTTCAAAAAGATGGACCCAATTTCAAAGCAGTATATTTCACGATGGCAACATGTTACAATTACACAAAAAGTTACAAACGGTTTTATGAGTTATCAAGTCTTACTAACCATTTTATAAATGCTCTATGTGCCCTCCACCTGCTGCAAGAACAACATCGAGACGATACGGTAGTTGAATTCGTCCCGAACGTCTCTCAGAGTGTCTTCTTTCACTGAAACCACCGCTGCCGTGATTCTGTTTTTGAGTTCATCCAGATTAGTCGCTAATGGTGGCACAAAAACACGGTCTTTGACGTATCCCCACAAGAAAAATTCGCAGGGTGTAATGTCTGGGGATCTTGGGGGCCAAGAGTCTAGCGCCAAGTCTTGGGGCCCCGTGCGACCTATCCAACGTTGAGGCAGTGTGTCATTTAGAAAACGTCGAACCTGCAGGTGCCAATGTGGCGGTGCACCGTCTTGCTGAAAAATGAAGTCATCGGAATCTTCATGAAGTTGTGGAAAGAGCCAGTTCTGCAGCATTTTGAGATAGGTTTGCGCCGTAACTGTTTTTCCCTCGAAAAAGAAAGGGCGATAAACCTTTATTTGAGAAACGGCACAAAACACGTTCACTTTCGGGGGATCACGCTCATGCTCTACAGTTTCGTGTGGATGCTCTAGTCCCCATATGAGCACATTGTGACGGTTAACTTTACCGCTTAGATGAAACGTTGCTTCATCACTAAAAATCAAACGCGGTAAGAAGCTGTCGTCTTCCATGTTCTGTAACATCGCATCACTAAATTCTACATGCTTTCCTTTGTCACCTGTACGAAGAGCCTGTACCAGTTGCAACCGGTATGGCCTCAGAATTAAACGTCGCCTTAACACACACCAGACAGTCGTATGAGGGATCGCAAGTTCTCGGCTGGCACAACGAGTGGACTTGCGCGGGCTACGCAGAAAACTCTCTTGAATTCTTCTCACGTTTTCCTCTGAAGTGTGTGGTCGCCCTGGGCTCTTCCCCTTACATAAACAGCCTGTTTCCTCAAATTGTCGGTACCAACGACGAATGCTCTTTGGCATTGGCGGATCAATGCCAAAACGCCGTTGAAACGCACGCTGCACTGCAATTAAGGATTCAGTCTTGCTGAAATGCAGAACGCAAAACGCCTTGTGTTGTGGGGTCGCCATCTTGCGAACGACTGAGGCTAGAGGCTGTTGGTGCGCTGGGAGAGCCATCTAGCGGTGGTCGTTTGAAACTCTATGCCCCGCCCTTTCAAGTGGTAAGAGGTTCATTTATGTGCGGTTCGTGGTTGCAGAGATATAGCGATTTCAAATCGGGTCCATCTTTTTGAAACACCCTGTATTTTGTTTTGCTGTGTATGTTCTCCTGTGTTTCTGGTTCTATCGTGTTTTGCTTTTCTTGAACAATATTGTGTATTAGTCAGTTTCTTCTCAAGTGTTTGGGGCCTGGTGAGCCTCGAGGCCTGCCCAGTCGCGTCGTATGGTCTTTTGTAATTCACGTTCGATCTCTCTCTGGATTTTTTTTCACCCCTCCTTTCCCCCTAACCCTTACCCTTTGTTTGATGTTTTAAATCCAAAAAGAAAAGAAAATAAATAAAATAATAATAATAATAATAATTACCTTCCCTCCCCCACCCGTGTCCACGTGTTGAACCAATGGTTTTTGCTTTAGAATGTTTAAACTCCCCCCTGCCATGTTGTATTCATTTTTATAGTATAAGTCGCTTTTTTTTCTTCCTGTTCAAAAGGCTGCAATCAATTTGCTCATTAAATCTTTCCATCACAATACAAAATTCAATCTCTTACAATTCTTCCTTTCTTAATTCTTAAAACTCACACTCATTCCACCCCTCCTCAATCAGATCTCTGATTTGAATATCTCAAGAAACCTTCTTCAAAACTCCCAACTCGTCTGTAATAAATGTTCGATTTTCTTTAATCATCATCATCATCATCATCATCATCATCATCATACTAAAATACGCCATTTAGTGTCTGTCTGTCCGTCTGTCTGATTAATTTTTGACGCCAATACATTCCGTCCTTACTTATCCAATCTCAACCAAACTTGACAGGATGACCAAGGGTTACATAATGAAGGTTGTAGCACATTCCTTTGCCCCCCTCCCCAAGGGGGTTTTCTTCCCTGAGTGGGTTTTCCCCGCCATTGCCGTCAATGGCGTTGCGTGTTGAGGTGTATATCAATGTAAAATTAGCTTTATCGTGGCGGTTGTGCAAAGAAGAAGATTTATCGTGGCGTTTTTCCAAAGACGCTTTTATGTAAAGAAAATGTAAACTGTTCACCTGGCAGAGGTATGCTCTCTACTGAGTGCCTTTCTAGTTTGAACCTGCGTTTATTCATTAATTTTGATGCTTGTTTGGGAAATGCAAGTGAAAGCGTTGGGTGAGTTGTGGCTTGGGAAGACGGAAAATTCGCTGCATCCTGGTACAAAGGCCAGTGACCGCTCGGGGAAAGCGAAGAGTTCACCGGCGCCAAATAAACCCGACATTGTCAGCATAATGCGAGTTATGTTGCCTAAGGTAAGAAATGCAGAAGAAGTGTCCGGCATGGGTCAAAAAATGCCCAAGGTGTGGGAACATGAACCACTTCAAGAACTAGATGGTATTCATAGAATACTTACCCTGCGCAGTCAACTTGTTGCGAGCCAACTCTTCTGTTTTTGAACATATTTTTTTTGATCCAATATGGCTGCCAGACCACGTGAGCGATGACATCATAAATTTATATTCTCTAATATAATAGTTGCATAGATCACACTCAATACATTTCAAACTGATCAGACTAAGAGTTGTCCCTGTCAAATTATGACGTCATAATTATGGCACCAATGATGTCATCGTTAACAGCACCTATTCCCCATATGGAGTTCTTTACAATGAGCCATGTTTCAATTTTTTCCATGCAGCGGTTTTGGAGATAGAGGTGCAGCATTTTTCGTTTTTTCCAAGATGGAAACATGACCACATGACCTGTGAGGTCATGATTATCATTAGAATATTCTAAAGGAGGAGACGTTCCAATGGTGAAAATTTTGTGTCCATCAGACCAACAGTTGCTGAAAAAATGTAATAATGATCGGATGGATAAGTGTTTTATTTGTCGAATTATGACGTCATCATCATTAGCATGTCTTATTCCTCATGGGGAGGAGTTGACAATGAGCCAGGTCTCAATTTTTTCCATATAGTGGTTTCAGCTCTTTCACGAGCCTCGATTCAGTATACAAAAAAAAAGAAAGAAAAAAAAAGAGATATAGAGGTGCGAAGTTTTTCCAAGATGGCGCCTGTACCACGTAACCTATGACGTCATAATAATCATTAAAATATTCTACAGGAGGAGGCACTCATATGGTGAAAATTTCATGTCAATCGGACCAACGGTTGCTGAGAAAAAGAATTTTTAAAATGTAGACACGTACGGCACACGGCACACGTACGTACGCAATTGAATGCTTAACCCCGCTTTTCGCTTAGCGAGCGCAGGGCAATCAGTGTAAGGCTAAGCTAGGACCTTAATATTGTGCGTGATGTTTGGGCTGATGGAAACGAGGTCTTTAGCATCAACTGTGTTCTGTCTCTAAATCATGTCCTGTTACTCAGTGATGGGAGGTGGTCGAGTCAACGTTACGTGAGTAAACTCAGACGTGAAAATTGACACGTTACTATAAAAAATAAATAAAAATTAATATCCATTGTGAGAAGGTTTTATTTTCCATTCTGGCTTTGCATAAAACAATGGCAATACATCACAATAAAACCATTAAAACAAATTGTGCGAATGATCTTGAAGGAGCTGTGCTCCAACGCGAGTCGAAAGGATTGACGCGACAAAAGACGGAAATTCGACCGAGTTGCTTTATTGCACAAATCAAACTTGGGTACGCTGACAAGCCCGTTTATCGGGCAGCAATATATATACACATCATGCCGGAGCGTTTGCCCGGGAAAGGCGAGACCGGGCGTGCCCGGGCGTCCTGGGCGAGCCCTGGAAAGGCGAGTCTGGACGTGCCCGGGCGTCCTGGGTGAGCCCTGGAAAGGCGAGAGCGGGCATGCCCGGGCGTCCGAGGCGAGCCCTGGAAAGGCGAGGCTGGGCGTGCCCGGGCGTCCTGGGCGAGTCCTGGAAAGGTGAGTCTGGACATGCCCGGGCGTCCTGGGCGAGCCCTGGAAAGGCGAGAGCGGGCATGCCCGGGCGTCCTGGGCGAGCCCTGGAAAGGCGAGAGCGGGCATGCCTGGGCGTCCTGGGCGAGCCCTGGAAAGGCGAGTCTGGGCATGCCCGTGAAAGACGAGACCGGGCATGCCCGGGCGGCTCGGGCGAGCCCGGGAACGGCGAGACCGGGCATGCCCGGGAGAGGCGCGTCTGGGCCTGTCCAGGCGGCCTGGACGAGCCCGGCATGGTGATCGCTCCCTGGCCGCGTCCTCGGTAGGTGCAAGGCGATTGTGTATACCCAGCGGTAACCGCTACAATCTGAACATTATTCATCGGTCATATGAAGAACACCTACCCACACGTACTCGGACATCACAGGCAGGGGAGATAGGAGATAAAACAACGAGATGAAAGAACTCAGGGTTGTCTGCATCTATAACATCCTAAGATGATATCTCTATTATAAAACAAGAGTGTCTGTATGTCTGTCTGTCCGTCCATCCGTCCCCAAACTACTCCCTCAGTTTTGGGGCTAGCCCTGCCAAACCTCCTGTGGAACGTTTTGGGGTCCCATCGGATGTTGTAGGGTAGGTAAGTGGTTTCATGAATTCCTAATTAAAATGATAAATTTGAAATCGACTCGATACGGACCTTTTCCCGAATCTGGGAGTGAACAGATGACGACAATGAGCTGGTTTGATAATATCCCAGTACAATCGTCATTTAACACAGTATTTTGTTATAGTATTAATGTATGATTGGAATGATGCTTTTTGAAATGAAAATATGGATATCGAGTTCAAATGAATGAGGAAATGACGTGAGGGTTTCCACTCTCTAACCGTGACATTCGTGGATTCGCCATATGCAGATTCGCCATTGACTGGGGATAGAACCATTCAGACGGGGTACGTTTTTTTTGTCCGAGTCCTTCAAGAACCTGCTGTCAATGCCCGACGTTCGACTGAAGGTGGCACAGGAATGTGGAATTTATTGGTTCATCGTTTCCCATTCACCAATTTTTACGCAAGTCATTCACAAACCAGCTGTCTATGTTTGACGTTCGACTGAAGGTGGCACAGGAATGTGGAATTTATTGGTTCATCGTTTCCCATTCACAACTTTTCACGCAAGTCATTCACAAACCGGCTGTCTATGTTTGACGTTCGACTGAAGGTGACACAGGAATGTGGAATTTATTGGTTCCATGGTTTAGCATTCACCATTTCTGCATTGGTTGTTTGCTTTTGGCTTCCCACCCGTGCATAGCTCAGGTACCTCGCTAGCATATACTGTATATATATATATATACACAAAGAATTAAGTTAAGCACCCCTACACAACGAATTAAGGTAAGCACCCCCTAATATATATTCTTTGTGTATATGTATACATTGGCATATATTCTAAGGTATGTGAGATCAAATAATGATTGGTATGACATTAGCAATTATCCATTGATGAAATGCAGATGAGTGCACTCATCTGTGACGCCCATCGCTCGTGCAGCACGTGTTATCATCCACGTGGTCGTGATTTTCTGTAAATGCACTATCATCACGGGTTATTGCAAGTCACGCCTGAGCTCGTGTGGGGGTTACATGGTCATTTTCTCGTAATGGTGGCTCGTAGACGGTTGTCGGACGGAGAACGATGGCGGATAATAGGCATGATCGAGTCCGGAATGTCCAGAAAAGCTGTAGCTCGAACGTTTGGTTACCACCATTCGGTGATCAGTCGGTTGGTGCAGAAACACCAGGAAACGGATGCGGTGAAGGACCGCCCAAGGTCTGGAAGACCTCGCGTGACAACAGTCCGCCAAGATAGAGCGCTTTTGAGACTGGTGCGACGATATCCCTTCGCCTCGAGCCATTTCCTGAAGGACAACTGGCTGCCCAACAGAAGGCTATGTCACCGTACCGTGAGGAACCGCCTGAAATCGGCCGGTTTAAGGTCAAGACGAGTGATCAAGCGTCCAAGGCTACTCGAACGACATCAGAGGGAGCGTTTGGCATGGTGCCTAGCGCGACGTGGATGGAACATCCGGTCTTGGAGGCGAGTTCATTGGTCGGATGAAAGCCGGTTCTTGCTGTACGTGACAGATGGGCGTGTTCGGGTGTGGCGCCACAAAAACACCGCGTATGCACCTAAAAACATTCAACCAACGGTACCCTTTGGTGGTGGCTCGATTATGGTCTGGGGATGCTTCTCCCATGACTGTAAGTTGGACCTGATAACTGTGCGAGGTAACCTCAACGGAGAGCGATATGCCGAGGAAATCCTGAATACCACCGTAATCCCGCACTTCGATGACCACACCCTCGCCAGCAGACCCATCTTCATGGATGACAACGCCAGGCCTCACCGTGCGAGACGCGTCCGAGCCTTGCTGGAGCAAGGTGCTGTGACAACCATCCCCTGGCCTGCGTACAGTCCTGACCTGAACCCCCTCGAGCACGTTTGGGACATGTTGGGACGACAAATTGCGAAGATGGTCCCTCCAATAGCCAATCTGGATGAATTGGAACGTGCATTACATCGGGAATGGAACAACCTGCCACAGCAACGCATACGACGGCTTACAGGGTCTATGAGACGTAGGGTTGAGTCAGTGATCCGATCACGTGGGTCCTACACACGTTATTGACGCAAAGATCGCTAGAGGTCTTCTCAGAACAATGACTGTACGTTAGAAAACATAAACGTCATCCACACTGTCCGTGATGGACCTATAGCTCCATACTTAAATTGAGGTGCACATATGCCTAAAATTCCCAAAAAATTTCACCTTAAATTATTCAGAATAAAATATTGAAAACGGCATGATTGTTATGTTTTTATGTGACCATAATATCACTTCTCCAGAAAATATAGCAATATCATGGGTATATTACACTGTTTTGACGACAACAAACTTGTAATGTGCGAGGTTGTAAAAAAACGGGGGGGGTGCTTAACTTAATTCTTTGTGTATATATATATAAAACATCCTAAAATTAATGGGATGTGTTAAGAGAAATAATGTGGTACTAGAGAGTTCACAGAACACCTTATCCCACACAGTGTTTAAGTATATAATTAAATATAGATCAAATTGAAAGATTTTAAAGATCATATAAAAATGAATGAATTTGAATTCAGAGGCAGAGGACTTGCTAAACTGCAGGTGCGTTTTCTGATTCGTGTTCCGATTTGTGTTCAAAATGGAATATTCAATTGAAATGAAGTTGCTCTTCGATTATAAACTGACTTTTGCGGATGGACGGACAGACAGACAGACAAGTGAACCAATTCCTTAACCATGCTTTTTGCTCCACATCCGCGGGATAATAAGGGAAAGTAAAAAAGGTTGTTAGAGGTGTTGGGGAGGAACAACAACAAATGCAAAAGATGTAATGGGAAGAGGGGGATGAATGAAATGTGTAGAGTCAAAGTGCCATCCTTTTCCACACTTAATACATAGTTTTCCCATTATAGAGTATATGCACATCATTTTATGCAAAGCATTGTACAGTGCATTCAGAAAGTATTCAGACCCCTACACTTTTTTCACATTTTGTTATGTTGCAGCCTTATGCTGAAATCGTTTAAATTCATTTTTTCCCTCATCAATCTACACTCAATACCCCATAATGACAAAGAGAAAACAGGATTTTAGAAAGTTTTTCAAATTTATTAAAAAGGAAAAAACTGAAATATTACATTGACATAAGTATTCAGACCCTTAACTCAGTACTTAGTTGAAGCACGTTTGGCAGCGATTACAGCCTCGAGTCTCCTTGGGTATGACGCTACACGCTTTGCACACCTGGATTTGGGGATTTTCTGCCATTCTTCTCTGCAGATCCTCTCAAGCTCTGTCAGGTTGAATGGGGACCGTTGGTGGACAGCCATTTTCAGGTCTCTCCAGAGATGTTCGATTGGGTTCAAGTCAGGGCTCTGGCTGGGCCACTCAAGGACCTTCACAGAGATGTCCCGAAGACACTCCTGCGTTGTCTTGGCTGTGTGCGTAGGGTCATTGTCCTGTTGGAAGGTGAACATTTGGCCCAGTCTGATGTCCTGAGCGCTCTGTTTCAGGTTTTCATTGAGGATATCTCTGTGCTTTGCTTCGTTCATTGTTCCCTCAACCCTGACCAGTCCCCCAGTCCCTGCTGCTGAAAAACACCCCACAGCATGATGCTGCCACCGCCATGCTTCACTGTTGGGATGGCATTGGGCAGGTGATGAGCGGTGCCTGGTTTCCTTCAGACATGACACTTAGAATTGAGGCCAAACATTTCAATCTTGGTTTCATCAGATCACAGAAGCTTGTTTCTCACAGTCTGAGAGTCCTTCAGGTGCTTTTTTGCAAATTCCAAGCGGGCTTTCATGTGTCTTTCACTGAGGAGAGGCTTCCGTCTGGCCATTCTGCCATAAAGCCCAGATCGGTGGAGTGTTGCAGTGATGGTTGTCCTTCTGGAAGTTTCTCCCATCTCCACACAGGATCTCTGGAGCTCAGCCAGAGTGACCATCGGGTTCTTGGTCACCTCTATTACCAAGGCCCTTCTCCCCCGATTGCTCAGTTTGGCCGGGCAGCCAGCTCAAGGAAGAGTCCTGGTTGTTCCAAACTTCTTCCATTTATGAATTATGGAGGCCACTGTGATCTTGGGAACCTTCAAAGCAGCAGAATTTTTTGTCTAGGCTTCCCCAGATCTGTGCCTCGACACAATCCTGTCTCTGAGCTCTGCAAGCAGTTCCTTCAACCTCATGGCTTGGTTTTTGCTCGGATATGCATTATCAGCTGTGAGACCTTAGATAGACAGGTGTGTGCCTTTCCAAATCATGTCCAATCAATTGAATTTACCACAGGTGGACTCCAATCAAGGTGTAGAAACATCTCAAAGATGATCAAGAGAAATGGGAGGCACCAGAGCTAAATTTCAAGTGTCATAGCAAAGGGTCTGAATACTTATGTCAATGTGATATTTCAGTTTTTTCTTTTTAATAAATTTGCAAAACTTTCTAAAATCCTGTTTTCTCTTTGTCATTATGGGGTATTGAGTGTAGATTGATGAGGGAAAGAATGAATTTAAACGATTTCAGCATAAGGCTGCAACATCACAAAATGTGAAAAAAGTGAAGGGGTCTGAATACTTTCTGAATGCACTGTATATGGCATTTAATGAGCACGCATCGTCATGGATATGCAGCACACGGTTGTTGGTTGCATCGTCTATGACTCTCTATGGACCTGTAGGTGGTGTGGGCGTTCGCAAGTTCATTGTGAAGGAGTTGGGAGAAACGCCAGAAGCATGATCAGTATCGCAAGCAGAGGCGCAGCCTTGAATCATTGAAATGAGGGCCTGTCGGAATTTAGAACTTGCCAGGCTGTACACCAAGGGGTTGATGCAGCTGTTGAGGGAGGTAAGTGCAAAGGCTACATCGGATAAGAGAATGATCTCCCATTTTTTCAGGTGGTCCTCGGGAAACGTACCGATCCAGCAGAAGATCCGAACTAGGATATAAACCTGGTACGGCGAAGTGCAACACACAAAAGTAAAGATCACTCCTCGAGCAAGCCGCTCCGAAGATCTAAACTTACATCCGTTGGTCGTTTCGTTCAAATCATGCAACTGTCTCACCACGAGGCAGTGAGCAATTGCGATGAAAGCCAATGGGATTGCGAAGCCAAGGAAAAACAGTGCAAGCAGTCGAAGGAGCAACAGTTTGTTAGCAGCCTCCTCGTCACCAGTCTGCATGAGTACTCCGCTCAAACCAAGTGGGAATGCAGTAATGGCGGCCAACAGCCATGTGGAAATCACCGTCATGCGTACGCGACCAGGTGATGTCCATGCAGCGAAGCGTCGATCTTTGAGCAGGACCAAACAACGGTTGGCCCCGAAGCACGCCAGTGACAACGCACTCGCCTGAAGGCCAAAAACGGTCAGCAACTGGTATATGACACCGACCCAGCCAATGTCCACGTTGTACATTGCAAGCAGGTCCGGTGAGTCCAGACGTTGTGCCTTGGCGCTGCCGGTCCATACGAGCAGCACCGACAGCAGGAGAATGTCCGAGGCGACGAGACTGACGAGGATCATTTCTGGGACACGTTGCAGTGAAAACCTTCTCAAGATGACCCACAGGGCAACTGCATTCTCCAGCAAGCCGGTGATTGAGATGGCAACATATACAACGTAAAACCAGCTTTGACGCAGATGGTAAAAATCACAATCCAAAGGGTTTACAGAGGTACAGTTCCATTTTCTTGGAGACTCCATTCTTTGTAAACCTTTTTTTCTGCGGAAAAGGAATTGGGATTCATGGAAGTAGGAACACGAAAGTTTGAGTAAATGAGTTGCTTCAAAATTAAAATGAAGAAGTTCTCTTACAGTTCTTCCTTTTTTACATTCCCTAAACTCACCTGTATTCCATCCGCTCCCTTAACGTTTTCAAACGGATCTCTGACTTGAAAATCACAAGAAACTCATTTTGCAATAAATGTTCGTTTTCCATTAATCCTGCAACACTTACGACAATCCCAAGTCACACCTCCCCTCCGAAAAAACCACCCTCCCCTCTTAAACTCCTTCCTCACCCCTCCCGTTCAAATCTCCCCCCTCCACTTCCGAAACCACCCCCTACTTCCCTCCAAAAGTCCATCCTCCCCCCTCCCATTCAAAACGCCCCTCACTCCTCCCCTTCAATACTCCTTCCTCGCCCCTCCCCTCCTGAACTCCCTCCTCACCCCTCCACCCCTAAACTCCCTCCTCGCCCTCCCCTCCTAAACTCCCGCCTCACCCCTCCAGTTCAAATCTCCCCCCTCCCCTCCCAAACTCCATCCTCACCCCTCCCCTTCAATACTTCCTCCTCGCCCCTCCCCTCCTAAACTCCCCCCTTGCCTCTCCAGCTCAAATCTCCCCCTCCTCACTCCTCATGTTGAAATCTCTGCCTCACCCCTCCTGTTGAAATCTCCCCTCACCCCTCCCCTCCCAAACTCCACCCTCACTCCTCCCCTTCAATACTCCCTCCTCACCCCTCCCCTTCAAATCTCCCCCCACCCCTCCCAAACTCCATCCTCCCTCCCAAACTCCACCCTCACCCTCAATACTTCCTCCTCGCCCCTCCCCTCCTAAACTCCCACCTCACATTCAAATCTCCCCTCACCCCTCCCCTCCCAAACTCCACCCTCACCCCTCCCCTTCAATACTCCCTCCTCACCTCTCCCCTTCAAATCTCCCCGCCCTCCTTTTTACTTAAATTCTCCCATCTCACCCCTCCTCCTTAAATCCTATTGCATTGCATTTGATATAAGTATTAAATATTGGGGGTATGGAGGGAAAAATAGTATGTATAAAATGTATTATTGTGGCGGACATGAAAGCCCACTGGCGTGGTGACATCATTCCGCGCACCAAGTGGGCGGCGGCCACGCCCGAGGGGTAGGCGTGGCCTGAGGATATACACGGGGCGCGCAGCCCGGAGCGCGATAGTGTTACAGTGAGCTCCTGAAATAAAGACGCTTATAAGTTACTGCTTGTCCGCTTCCTCCTTGCTCGCAAGCAGCGCGCATAACGCCGCGCTTTACTGGTGACCCTCGACGTTGGATCTGCCGGAGCGATCCTTCCACACACGACGCCATTGCCATGGCCAACTTCATCAAACTTCCCGAATTTTGGGAGGCCCAGGCCGAAGTCTGGTTCGTCCAAGCCGAAGCCCAATTTCAGCTTCGGCGCCTCACCGGCGACGACACGCGCTACTGCCACGTCGTCGCCTCCCTCGGGCCCGGCACAGCCGCTCGAGTTGTGTCCGTCCTTCGCCACCCACCGGACGGCCACAAGTACGAGGCACTCAAGCGGCTACTCCTAGCCACATTCGGCCTCACGGACGACGCAAGGGCCAACCGCCTCCTGGATCTCCCCGAGCTCGGCGACACGCGCCCGTCAGTCCGAATGGACCATATGTTGTCACTGTTGGGCGACGAAGCCCACGGTTCTCTATTCCGGGCGCTTTTCCGTCGCCAACTTCCAGCGCAGGTTCGCCTCGCGTTGGCCGGGACCGTGCTAACGGAACCCCAAGCATTGGCAGCCGAGGCAGACAGGTACTTCGCGGCTGCGGACACGCGGGCGAGAGTCAGTGCGGCCGTCACGGACCTCGAGGCTGATGCTGCTGATCCACAGCATCAGCTTACACAGCATACGCAGCATGCTGATACGCACCTCGTGACCGCCGCCACGCCCCGCCACCTCCGCGGCGAAAACCGCCACCGCGGGGAACACCGCCAACTCCACCGGCCTGGCGGAGCCAGCCGCACTCCTCCAGCTCCACCACCTGGTGCTGGTTCCACGCCAAGTTCGGCCATGAGGCTCGGCAGTGTCATCCGCCATGCTCCTTCAACAGGTCGGGAAACGCCCGGGCCGGCGCTCAATGATGGCGATGAGCACCGGCCGTTCGAGCAGCCTGCTGTTCATAACGGACACCTTATCCGGGCGCCGTTACCTGTGCGACACGGGAGCGCAGGTGAGTGTCGTTCCCGCCGGTACGTCAGACAAGCACGCCGTGGGCGGGGGCCCCGTGCTGCTTGCCGCGAACGGGACGCCCATCCGTACGTACGGAAAATCCTGCCTCTCTCTGCGGTTCGGAGGGCAGGTTTTCCGATGGACGTTCGTCACCGCCGACGTGCCCATGGCACTGCTTGGCGCGGACTTCCTGTGCGCTAATGGGCTCCTGGTCGACGTAAAGCGCAGACGTCTTGTCCAGGCCGAGACGTTCAGCTTGCTCGCTTGTGCGCTGCCCAGATCGTCGAGCAGCTCAACGAGCGGCTTACCGAGCGGCTTGCCAAGCGGCGTGCCGAACAGTTCGGTTCCGGCCACGTTGATCTGTACGCTTCCGGCAGCGGACGAATTCACCCGCCTCCTCGCCGGCTTCCCGGCCCTCACGCGGCCCACCTTCTCGGTGGGGGGCCGTCAAGCATGGGGTGGCCCATCACATCCCCACCGTCGGGCCACCGGTCTATGCCCGGGCACGCCGCCTCGAGCCGACGAACCTGGCGGTGGCAAAAGCGGAGTTTGCTACCCTGGAGCGACTCGGCATCGTTCGGCGCTCGGAGAGTGCTTGGGCGTCGCCGCTGCACATTGTGCCGAAGCCCGGCGGGGGATGGCGACCGTGCGGGGACTATCGCCGTCTCAATGACGCCACCACTCCCGACCGCTACCCCGTCCCCCACATTCAGGACTTTTCCGCCCGTTTGGCGGGCATGTCCTTCTTTTCGAAGGTGGACCACATACGCGGCTACCATGAGGTCCCCGTCAGGCCGGAGGACGTCCCGAAGACGGCGGTCATCACGCCATTCGGATTCTTCGAGTTCCTGTGGATGCCCTTCGGTCTGAAGAATGCGGCTCAGGCGTTCCAGCGACTGATGGACAGCGTCCTGTGCGACTTGGATTTTGTCTACGTCTACCTGGACGATATCCTCGTCGCCAGCGCGTCCCGCGAAGAGCACCTACGCCACCTCCGCACGCTCTTCGAACGCCTGGGCCAGCATGGCCTGATTGTGAACCCCGCAAAGTGCCGGTTTGGCATCGCCGTAATCGATTTTCTGGGGCACCGTGTCATCAGGCACGGAGCCGTCCCCCTGCCGGCCAAGGTGGAGGTGGTGAAGGGGTTTCCGTGCCCCCGCACGATCAGAGGGCTGCAGGAGTTCCTGCGCATGGTGAACTTTTACCATCGGTTCCTGCCCCGTATCGCCCAGCTCCTGCGCCCCCTGCACGACGCTCTCCGAGGTAAGCCGGGCAAAGGCGACGTTACCTGGACCGAGCAGATGGACACGGCGTTCACGGGTGCGAAGCTCGCCTTGGCTAACACCACCATGCTCGCGCACCCGGTGCCCGATGCACCGATCGCCCTCACCACCGACGCCTCGGACTACGCGGTGGGCGCGGTGCACGAGCAATGGGTGCGTGGAGCTTGGCAACCGCTGGCGTTCTTTAGCCGGCAGCTTCGCCCGCCCGAACGCCGTTACAGTACCTTCGACCGCGAGTTGCTCGGGCTTCACTTGGCGGTCAGGCACTTCCGCCATCTGCTCGAGGGCCGTGCGTTCACGGCCTTCGTCGACCACAAGCCGCTGATCTTCGCGATGGGCAAGGTCACCGAGCCGTGGTCGGCCCGGCAGCAGCGTCACCTCTCGGCCGTGTCCGAGTACACGACGGACATCCGGCACGTCGCGGGGTAGGACAACCCGGTGGCGGATTGCCTTTCCCGGGCCGTCGCCCACGCAGTCCACCTCGGCATCGACTATGCCCGGATGGCAGCGGACCAGGCCGCTGACCCCGACGTCCAGGCCTTGCGGACCGCCGTCACGGGCCTCCGCGTCACCGAGGTGCCGTTCGACGGCGTGGGCGCGGCCCTCTTGTGCGACGTCTCCCTCGGGCGGCCTCGCCCCATCGTGCCCGCGGGCTGGCAGCACCAGGTGTTTGACGCCATCCACGGCCTGTCCCACCCGGGCGCGAGGGCCTCCCAAAGGTTGATCGCCGACAAGTTCGTCTGGCATGGCCTCCGGAAGGCCGTCCGCGGCTGGGCCAAGACATGCCTCGCTTGCCAGCGCGCCAAGGTGCACCGGCACACCCAGGCCCCGTTGGCCCCGTTCACGGTGCCGGAACGCCGGTTTGACCATGTCCACGTGGACCTGGTGGGACCTCTGCCCCCCTCGCGGGGTTTCACCCACATCCTCACCATGGTGGACCGCACCACCCGGTGGCCGGAGGCCGTGCCCTTGGCGTCGACGACGGCGGCGGACGTCGCGCAGGCTTTCATCGCCCCTGGGTCACCCGGTTCGGCGCCCCCTCAGACATCTCGTCCGACCGTGGCCCCCAGTTCACCTCGGAGCTCTGGGGGGCGGGTCGCGCAGGGGCTCGGGGTCCGGCTGCACCGAACCACGGCCTACCACCCCCAGGCTAACGGCCTGTGTGAGCGATTTCACCGCTCATTGAAGGCCGGCTTCCGGGCCACCCTCCGCGACGGCGGCTGGGTCGACAGGCTCCCCTGGGTCCTGCTGGGCCTCCGGACGGCGCCCAAGGAGGACCTGCGCGCATCCGCGGCGGAGTTGGTCTTCGGGCAACCGCTGCGGGTGCGGGCGAGTTCCTCCCCGACTCCATGGCACCATGGTCCGCGGCACAGCAGCGCTCCGCTCTGCAAGACTCTGCAAGAGACCGCCCAGAGGTTCGCCCCGGTGCCAACGGCATGCCACGGGCACCCACCGTCGCCCCGGAGCTTCGCACGGCGGAGTACATCTTCGTCCGCAACGATGCCCACCGGGCACCACTGCGGCCCCCGTACGACGGGCTTTTCCGCGTGCTGGAGACCGGGGCGAAGCACTTCACCCTGGACATCGGCGGTACTCCTGACCGCGTTTCTGTAGACCGCCTCATGCCGGCCCACCTCGACGTGGACCATCCACTGCCAGTGGCCTGACCCCCGCGTCGGGGCCGCCCCGCTGCGGGCGGACCCCCGACACCGCCCAGCCCCGCTGCCACGCCGCCCCCCGGTCCTGCACCCATCCCAGGGGCATCCCACCTGGCATCCCTGCACCCCGGACGTCGCCGATCGCCAGGGGGCGCTTCGGGCGGGTCATCCGTTTGCCCCGCAAACTGGCCCTCCAGGTGCGCGGGAATTCTGGGGGGGCGCGTGTGGCGTACACAAAAGCCCACTGGCGTGGTGACATCATTCCGCGCACCAAGTGGGCGGCGGCCACGCCCGAGGGGTAGGCGTGGCCTGAGGATATACACGGGGCGCGCAGCCCGGAGCACGCTGGTGTTACAGTGAGCTCCTGAAATAAAGACGCTTATAAGTTACCGCTTGTCCGCTTCCTCCTTGCTCGCAAACAGCGCGCGTAACGCCGCGCTTTATTATAATCAAAATAAACACCAGTTACTGCACTGTAGTTACAAGAAGGAAGCCGGACATTAACAATACACACACACATACATAAACACACACACACACACATATATATATATAATATATACACATACCTACATACATATGTTTGAATATTTGAATGGCAGTTTGAGTCGATGGTTGGATGGAGGTGTTGTGTAATGGACATGTCTATCAGGTAAAGTGTTTATCGCTTAGTAGGAGTATATTGTTATATAAAGTGATTTATGATTTACGTTATTCGTTTGTGTTAATACATTAAATACTAGTAGTAATTAAACAAGTTTGAATAAGGATATTTCATTGCTGCATTGACTAACTGTCTGGACACAACTTTGAGGTTGTGGATCCATTGATGGTGAGTAATCTACTGATGTGGACCTGCAGTCAGGGTTGTGGACCCGCCGTTTGGAGGTTCTGGGCTGAAATGATCGAAACCTCGATGAAAAACGATGTCCAGCTGATGATCCGGGCAGTTGGAAAACCAATCAATTACTTATAGTTCATATCTTCAAATATAAAATATATTTTACAAGGAATAATATATCTATGTATGTGTGTTTGTATAGGTGCGCTTATATGTACATGTGTATGTATATAGGTATGTGTTTGTGTGTGTGTGTGTGTGTGTGTGTGTGTGTGTGTATCTGTGTGTGTGTGTATCTGTGTGTGTGTGTGTGTGTGTGTGTGTGTGTGTGTGTGTGTGTGTGTGTGTGTGTGTGTGTGTGTGTGTGTGTGTGTGTGTGTGTGTATGTATTGTTAATGTCTGGCTTCCTTCTTGTAACTACAGTGCAGTAACTGGTCTTTATTAGTCCCCTACCGGTGTACACCGGAGGGGACTATAGGTTTGCACTCCGTCCCTCCGTCTGTCAGTCCGTCAGTCTGTCAGTCTGTCAGTCTGTCAGTCTGTCAGTCTGTCAGTCCGTCAGTCCGTCAGTCAGTCAGTCAGTCAGTCTGTCAGTCCATCCGTCACGCAAAGAACAGTTTTCCGGACCTTTTTTTCTAAACTCTTAACGCTAATGATTTCAACCTCAGTACATGGTTTCCTCATGATAAGTTACAGATCAAGTTCGAACTTCACGACGTTTCGATCATTTTTGACAAAGTTATGGCACTTTGAACTTTGGGAATTTCCCCAACAGTTTTCCGGACGACAGACTGCCGGTAGGGGACATGTATTGCAGCGCAATACTCAGAATGCTTGTTTTGATTATGATTTCTGACATGACAATACAGGCAAAGACATGGCAATCTTCCCAACATTGGTTATTAACTCTTCGAAGTGTAACCTTCCAACAGTCAGAAAAGATCACGATTACCTCAGAATTGTGACGTTTGAATGGGGTTGACCAATCGTCGAATCACATCTAATTAAATAATTTGCCATTCTAATCTATTCCAGACAGTAAGGTGAGGAATCCTACACGAAGTTAGCCTTCGGAAGAAGTATAATGAATGTTGACTGGTCCATATGATAATTTGGCTTTGTGGGAAATTTGAAGTCTGGTTGACCTTGTTTCCTCCCCAGTTTTGAATCGAGACGTTCGTCTGCGGACGAGCGAAGCCGATGCCGTTTATTCCAGATATGTGAAACACCCTGCAACCCATGCCTGCAGAAAACAGACATTTTTGGAACGCCGGCCACATTTTGCATCCAATCCTAATGTATTTAAAAAAAAAAAGGCATGTGCTCCTATTCTGAAAGTTTAATGTCATCGGTCAAGCGGTTGTGGAGAAAACGAATTTTAAAGCAAGTAAAGGTGACAAAGTGAGGATGGAAGAAAAAAAAAATTTTTTTTAGGGCCTCGGCCGACGTTCCACAACATGGTCAAGAGTGGCTGTGAATGGCCAGTACCAGTTTAAATGTTACCAATTATGGCCCAAATCATGATTGTATCATTCGACAGTTTCATTTTTTTCGCTCTCACGTGAGGGTAGTTTCCAATTGCAGATGCCTTCTGTTTTTGTGTATCGTTTTGGGAAGTTAAAATTCATCTAGCAACTAATGTCTATGTGTGCGCCATCCCTCAGATGGATGTTAAACAAGGCGTCCCGTCTGCCCGTATTAGTTGGTGGATGTTAAATACCCCACATTGTCCTTCAAGAAGAGGGGGCTAATTATTTTTCGCTGACACTCTGGCCATATTCGAAAAAAAATAAAAAATATTTGTATACAAAGTCCAGGCTCATTAAAGGAAAAGTGCACTGAACGGATCAGGATGCAACAAAACAAAAGGAACAGTAGATAAAGGGGAAGTAGCGCCAACAGTGGAGTTGAAGAGTAAGATAGAGGGAGACATAGACAACCAATGGAGGGAAAAGGGGCATGAAAGGACGAATGGGGTGGGCAGGATGGATACAGGAGGAAACTCAGGAAGGAAAAACTGGAAATTTGGAAGGAGGGAAACTTGGTGGTCAGGTTGGGTGTGTAACCACCTTTAGAGGCCATTTTTCCCCGCAAGCGGGGGTTGGCCTTTTTCGGGCACCGTGGTTGTTGTTGTTTTTCGGTCCCCTTTTTTGGGTTGGGTGTGTGACCAGGACAAATTTATTCGATTTTGGTGAAGATCCAGAGACTATATTTACCTCCGCCACCAAAAGTGCATGGGAGTTATGTTTTCACTCCTGTCTGTCTGTCTGTGAACAGGATATCTCAAAAAGTTGTTGACGGATTTGGACGAAACTTTATGTACCAGTTGGGTAAATGATAAGGAAGAATTGAGTACATTTTGGTGAAGATTCGAATCTCGACCCGGAGCAGATAATTTCTTAAGTGATTCTTCACCATTGATATTTTGGTGAAGTTAAATACCTTCACCATTGTTAAATACCTCACACTCTTACGATGTCTCTCCGAAAAGACCGACTGGACAACCCTCCCATCCACTTTCTGAATAATCCTCTCCAAGAAGTTCTGTCACTCAAGCTTTTGGGTCTCACTATCTGCCATGATCTTTCCTGGGAAAACCACATTTCAAATCTGGCCTCCAAAGCCAGTCGCCGACTGGGCATCCTCCATCGTGCGAAGTCCTTCCTTGGCACACCTGAGCTCCTCACCACATACAAGGCTTTCATCCACAGCTCAATGGAATACTGCTCTCCCCTCTGGGCTGGTGCTCCTGCCTCACACCTAGCTCGTCTTCACGCTGTTGAAACCAAAGCATTCAGAATCATTATAATCTCCCACGATGAAGCTAACTCCAAGGGCCTCTCACTCACTCACCGCAGGCAGGTTGGTGGTCTTTCCGTCTTCTACCGACTCCTCTCTGGCCTTGCCCCCCCCCCCCCCAACTCTCTCTGGGTTCTGTCCCGCAAATATTCCTACAGGTCGCACAAGATCTGCCTGCAACCCTCTTATGGTTAAACTGCCAAAATCAAGACTCTCTGCTCACCTTCACTCCTTCATTCCTCTTTTCTCCTGCCTCTGGAACAAACTCCCTCACTCTCTTCAATCCCACTCCACCCTCCAGGTCTTTAAAACAGCTGTTCACCACCATCTCTTATCTTCCCCCATCCAAAACCTTGATCTTTTCTACCCCCGCTAATTTCACCCCAATTCCACTTTTTTGAAATACCAACTTCTGTCCTGGAAGTCCTTGGTGTCCTTGTGTTTTATACTTCTCCCACCCCCCCCCCCCCTTCCCACGCCTCCTCCCCCCAAGCCCTCTCCCTCCCACACATCTCCCTGCTCTCAAATGTTGTGTTTGTGTGCTTCCCCTTCTTTCCCCATTTTGTCTTCCGCTCCCTCTTTTTATATATTTTGTTTGTCTGGTAGATTTGTTTGTGAAGTAAATGTCAGCTCTTTCACGAGCCTCGATTCAGTATACAAAAAAAACCAAAAAAAAACAACCTCTGTCCTCTCCATGCTTTTCTCCCAACTCCCTTGCAGGGCGCGTGGTCTACCAGCAAGCTTCTCCGAGTGAAAGTGCCAGAATCATCTCTCACTTCCACTTATTTATTCCTCTTTCTTCCCACCTCTGGAACCAACTTCCACATTCTCTTCAATCTCTTTCTTCCTTCTAGGTCTTCAAGTCTCCCATGACAGCACGAGTGTGTCCAAAGCTGGAGCATACTTTGAAAAGTGTTGTAACTTCCCTCATACAGTGGCGTGCAAAAGTATTCACCCCCTACCAATAACGCCACATTTAGGTGAATTACGAATTATGTCGAAACAATTTTTCCAAATTAACTTTTCTGTTCATAACTGAAGAAATCAAACTAAACACTGTTATAGTTGAAGGAAGTTACATGCCAGGAATACCTGCAAAAAACAGGTACACATGTTTACAAAATTCACTGGTTGCAAAAGTATTCAGCCCCTAAGGTCAGTACTTGGTGGAAGCACCTTTTGTGGCAATGACTGCCATGAGTCTACCAGGTATGCACAGTGAGATGGTGAAAGCTTTGCCCATTTCAACATGGAAATTGCGATAGTTCTGCCAAGTTTGATGGGGATCGTCGATGGACTGCAATCTTCAAGTCTCGCCATAAATGTTCATTTGGGTTCAAGTCAGGTCTTTGACTGGGCCACTCAAAAACATTTAATTCCTTCTTATTCAGCCAATCCAGTGTGGCTTTAGCTTTGTGCTTCGGATCATTGTCCTACTGGAACACAAATCTCCTACCCAGTTTCAGATTCATGCCCGACTCAAGCAGGTTTTCATAAAGGATTCTCCTGTACTTTGTGCCATCCATCGACCCTTCTATCCTGACAAGCTTGCCAGTCCCTGCTGATGAAAAGCAGCCCCATAACATGATGCTGCCACAGCCATGCCTGACAGTAGGGATGGTGTTGACTGGGTGGTGTGCAGTTTTAGGCTTGCGCCAAAGGTAACACTTTGGATTTAAACCAAAAAGTTCATTTTTGTCTCGTCTGACTAGAAACCGTTTTCCACACGGCTGCAGTATCATTATGATGCTTTTTCGCAAACTCCTTAGAGCCTCTAGATACATCTTTTTAACAATGGCTTCTTTCTTGCCACCTGTTCATAGAGGCCAGCTTTGTGAAGGGAAACATGGATGAGTTACAAATATATATATATTTATATATATATATATATATATATATATATATATATATATATATATATATATATATATATATATATATATATATATATTGTCCATTTTGTGGTCAATTCATACATCATTTATCCCAGAGGCCGTCAGAATTTGGTATATATATATATATGTATATGTCACAGTAAAATTTAATTCTCCCAGGTAAAAATACCATGAAATCAAACCCAAACAGCTTGGGCACCAGAGACACAATAAATAAATAAATAAATGTTACAATAGCACCAAGCACTTTATATACGCAAGAGGAGGGTGCAGAAAAAACAAAATAGAATTAGCACATCAACACAGAGGAATTTCCCAAAGCTTTTTTTCTTTTACATATATGAACGAGGTTAAAGGGAAATCCAAACATACGGAGGACCTGGTGTCATCAAGTTAAAAGTTTGTGTCATTCACCAGGGACAATCCCAGGAGACCGAGGTGCTGGACAATCTCGGTGCATCTGCTCTTTCCAGAGCAAAATAATGCGTCACTGCTCACGATTCGAGTTCCATCTTGCGGTCACACAAGTGATCCAAAGGAATGGGACTCTGACAGGCCGGCACACAAGTACAAAGACATTCGTGATATTTCGAATGCAGTGCGTACGTCAGGCGGAGCTGGCATAAATTGATCTCTTGCTAGAAATGTGGGTTCAAGAAAGGAAAAGTACATTACTTACAAATACAGTCACCACATATCTGCAGTCTGTGCAAGAGCTGACTGCAAATGTACAATGTGATATCGTTTACAGGTGTATACGAGCATGGCAGTGATACGTTTCCACTCACGGATCATTGTACAAATTTACAGACAAAAGGCGATGCCCATTCACACTTTGCCCACACCCACCCTTGCTGCAAAACTGCTTCTTCACTTCACACCAACCATGTGATGCCAAATTAAAATAGAACTTCCCCCACTCCCAAGCTTCCTCTCCCCTTTATCATTTACATATCACCACCATTTCAGTCCTCAATACTATCGCTAATACTACGTACATTTTCAGCAAGTTGAAAACCATTTAAAAAAATTAAACATTTGTGCAAGAACACCAACACAGGTGTATTTTAATTTGCTGTTATTCGTACTGTTGTCATCTTTCACACTTGCGGGTCCGACTAAAAATAACAGGAAACACACAGGATGCAAAAAAAATAAATTAAATAAACAACAACAAACACGCTTCAGAAGCAGCGACAACCAGTGTACAATTAAAATAAATTACAAGCATATTGTTTGCTCTGTTCCACATAATTTAAGAGCGATAGTATCTCAAATAATGCACGCGCAAACTCAGATATTTAGGCCAGCCTGTTGTGATGAGGAGAAGAGTGTGGAGAGCGATGGTGAGAGTCACGGTCAGTTGGTTGTCATAACAGCATCAAAGGAACTCAAATGCAATAAGTACCTGGTATATGCAACCATACATCATTTATCCCAGAGGCCGTCAGAATTTGGTCAATTCACTTCCGCAAGGTGTGTGCATGAAGTTGGTAAAGCAAGGACCGATGCCCTCAAATTACGCCCCGTTCACATTTTTCACAAGGTGCACGTCTCCGCCCCTTTGATTGAAACCAAAACTATCACTGGCACCTCACACCGTACATATGAAGAATGTCACACAGGTGTACACAATTTGTGGGAAATGCAAAGCCACAAACGCCTTACAAAATTCAGGAGCCACAACAAAAAATATCGCTCGTCCAACCCGCGTAGCTCCAATCGCATAGCTGGTAGTAAGCACAGCCAAACATATATATATATATATATATACATATAGACATACATACGTACATAGGTCTAAAGGTGAGCTAGAGTCAGTCATTCCTACCCACTGCGGAGAGATCCTGAAAACTCGACTTCACACCATTTTCGTAAACAGAATATGAAA
This sequence comes from Myxine glutinosa, assembly GCF_964187855.1. NCBI lineage: Eukaryota > Metazoa > Chordata > Myxini > Myxiniformes > Myxinidae > Myxine > Myxine glutinosa. Next base: position 22,822,333 of record NC_136261.1, read on the forward strand.
AACTGGATGCAGGAAACAGGAGAGCAAACTGGTACCCACGCCTGAGAATTACTGTTCATGGTTCCCTTTCTCTGAACTATTGCTTCACCACTCAATATACAATTTGTTACATCATCCGCCTTTATCTACAATGGCGCGGTCAACCCGCACCGAGGAAAGTTCATATTTACAATCCAGCATCCACAGACGCAGCGACAGTGGACACTAGTTGGAAAAGCAACCCGTACGGAGGAAGCTGAATTAGGAAGACGATGGAAAATCGATATGATTACAGGATCACATGTCGATAACTTCCTCTGCAGTGCCTCCGCAGCGCAAGCGATACCGTCCGGTCCGCCAGCTGATAACTGGGTCCCAGAGTGCTGCACAGAAGATGATCAGGGCCATGGACTCCCTTATGAACCAAGCCACGGCATAGTCCAGTTTGGAGAAGCTCAATGGACCACCCTAATTGAGGAAAACGGGTCGGTAAGCAACAATGTAGCTAGCGGACAATAAACGTCTTGCTTTTTACAGATGTAGACCGTCAGAATTCAGGTGAACCGGACAAGCACGCACCTGGACGAGCCTGAGCTTGATGAAGTCCAAGAGAAACCAGGCAAATACGTAGCAAAGGAAGGCCAGCACAAGATCCCACTGGAAGAAGTAATGTGCAGACCAACTGACCAGCAGACCCGACACGAAGCACTCGGAAACTGGCTCGCACACTATGGTGGCTGGCACCATATGTATCCTTAGTTTTGTCCACCTGCACAAAACATACAAGCAAATTAATATTGTCGTGTGGATGGCTCTATTAAGACAGAGCACCCATGGATGGCAAATCGAGCTTACTTTGAGGCGTTATCCAATTGATGGCGAATGATACGCGATGAGGACAAGAATACCGACTTACCAACCAATCGTCGAATAGCAAATTAATATTTTTAAGGCTGCCGGCCAATGGCGCCGGTTAAACGGAGCCAAAGAGTGGACCATGAAACGTAACACGTTATTTTTTGCACATGATGTAACGTTGATTGTACTCTCGTCCTCCCTGCAGAGGAAAATGTTTGAATCAAACGAGGTTCTTTTCTTTGCATTTACTTAGCTTCGAGCTATTGCTTAGCTCTCTCTACCAGGTGATTCAATTTTGTGAATATCGGTGTCGAATTGTGAGCTGTAGTCAATTGACATACGGACAGGCAGAACAGACCAGATCAAACAATATACTATACTTACGAATCTTCGATTTCATAAGTATTAATAACTATGACAAGTAGAGCTACATTCAAAGTACACTGCCCCCATGCAAAATAAATAAATAATTGTTCAGGTATGGTGTAAACAAGGCAACTCCTGAGGGGTATGGCCAGCATGTCGGTTTCCAGACCCAGAATACTATTAGCTAGTCTTCAATGGTGAACGATAACATGCACTAGGTGGCACTATGTGTGCAGTTACCTGCCTGTGTGAAATCAAAGTTGATGTTTCTCAGATGCAGGAATAGTGCATTTTTCTAACCCCGCCAACACCACTCACATCAGATGTGAAGTACAAGTAAAATTCGCTAATTTCCCCATTTTTCTTTCCTTCGTTCATATTTAAATCGATTTGGAGTACAAGACGAATCCAGGTCAACTACGGTGTTTAGAAAAAAGTCATTCAGTTCGGACGATAGCGGAGTTAATTCCCCCCTGACACTGTCACGTGACACACCACTGCCTACGGTACTTCCAGGGTCATGAATATTAATGAGCAGTTTTGTGCATATTATTTGAAATACTTTGTGTGTCGACCTTTTGGACAAATAGGAATCTACAGCGCTTTCAGAAAGTATTCACACCCCTTGATTTTTTTTAACCTCAACCACTGAAGGTGGGTGTAGGTTGTTTTCACCTGTCTGTTTGTTACTTGCGAAAATGGAAGATTTTCAAATATATTGGTTGGTCTTGTGCGTTATTACTTGGCAATTTTATATATTTTTTTGACAAGTATGTTGATCACTCTGGTTTGTGTGTGTTTGTGTGTGTGTGTGTGTGTGTGTGTGTGTGTGTGTGTGTGTGTGTGTGTGTGTTCGCTCACTTATACTTGCCTACAGGTCACAATTTTAAACCGATATTCACGATATTCACGATATTCGATATCCGATATTTACGAGCCTGGTGTTGGCTTAGCGGTTAGGGTGCCGGCTTGGGATCCTAGGATCCTGGGTTCGAATCCCGGTCGATCGCTGAATTAATGCCAGGGGGGTTGACTCAGCCTGTCATCCTTCCGAGGTCGGCAAATTGAGTACCAGCTTGCTGGGATGAATGATCCCGGTGTGTACCCCGGTTTAGAATAGGTACACCGTATCCCTGCGCATCGTAAGAGCGTGACCAAGGGTTGGCGCCAGGAAGGGCATCCGGCCATAAAAACATTGCCTCAAACAGGGAACCATGATTGTCATGGGGCCCGCAAGGCTAACCCCCGCTCTAGCGGGGAAAATGGCCTTAAAACGATCATTCATTCATTCATTCATTCATTCACAAAACATCACCAAATGGTAGAGATCGCGGTCCGACAAAATCCTTTTTTTATTTTTGAGGTCAAAAGGTCAACATAGGCCAAAGGTCAACCACTTTCTTCAAATTTCAAAAATCATCAATTTGCATCTGATTGACTTGAAATTTGAATTTTTTTTGCATAACAGCTTACTGAATTCAACCACCAACTATTTTTGAGATCAACACAGGCCAAAGGTCAGCATAGGCCAAAAGGTCAACAGCCGTTTCTAATTTCTAAAATCCTCAATTTTGATCCGATTGACTTGAAATTTAAATGGGATTTTCATATCAGTTAACTGAATTCAACCACCAAATATTTTTGAGATCAACATAGGTCACAAGGTCAACATAGATCAAAGGTCAACCACTTTTTTTACATAATTTCTAAAATCCTCAATTTTAATCCGATTGACTTGAAATTTGAATAGGATTTTCATATCAGCGTACTGAATTAAACCACCAACTATTTTTTAGATCAACATAGACCAAAAGGTCAACATATGCCAAAGGTCAACTACTTTCTTCAAATTTCAAAAATCATCAATTTTCATTCGATTGACTTGAAATCATACTTTGCACACACAAGCAAAGTATGATACAACCTTGCATTTCTTACAAAATCATGAAATTTATAAACTAGCAGGTAGTTTTAACTAAATTTTAATTGAAGACTTGCAAGGTACAATGGATGTTTCAATATGGGCCAAATCACAGCAGAGGATTAGTATTTGAATTCAAATCGGATATGGAAGTAAGAATCGCTGGAAAGGAAATTCTGCATCTCAAAAAATATATATATAAGAAATAATAGAACATATAAAAGAATGATCTGTGTGTTTTAGTCACCTAGAGGGGAGTTCATGCATGGCCGATTGTCGCTGTGTTTCATACGACTCCCCCATGCGTCACTTCCCCTCGTGGTCAGCGATCTATACAATTTACGCTCCTTCGGTTTTCACACTTGTTCAAGACTATAAAGTGCTTCCATAAGATGTCTGGAAAGCGACACAGCAGACGTCAGAAGCTTTCACTCCCATAGAAGCGGGACTCCAGATCTTCACTGGCAATGATCCTCGCAGAGAGAGAAGCCTCAAAGCAGTCAGACAATTGAAACCAATGATTCTATCAACTGCTACAGGGAACTGTGCAGGAAAAGAAGCAACTTGCAAAGCAGACAACCTTGCATGTACATTTCTCCAAGAAAGATGACGGGGCTGGTAGTGCCTGGGATGTAGCCACTAAGCCTGCCACTTCTCAGGCTGCTACCCTAAAGCCTGCCACACCTCAGCCTGCTACCCCCAAGTTAGAGGATGCAGATGACGCTGCCACACCCCAGTCTGCCACCAGAGGATATGGATGATGCTGTCACGCCTCAGCCTGCCACCAGTCAGAGGATATGGATGATGATGTCACCCATCAGCCTGCCACCACCCAGTCAAAGGATATGGATGATGCTGCCACACCTCAGCCTGCCACCAGACAGAGGATATGGATGATGCTGTCACCCATCAGCCTGCCACTACCCAGTCAGAGGATATGGATGATGCTGTCACGCCTCAGCCTGCCACCAGTCAGAGGATATGGATGACGCTGCCACACCTCAGCCTGCCACCACTCAGTCAAAGGATATGGATGACGCTGCCACACCTCAGCCTGCCACCAGTCAGAGGATATGGATGATGCCGTCATGCCTCAGCGTGCCACCAGTCAGAGGATATGGATGATGCCGTCACGCCTCAGCCTGCCACCAGTCAGAGGATATGGATGATGCTGTCACCCATCAGCCTGCCACTACCCAGTCAGAGGATATGGATGACGCTGCCACACCTCAGAGGATATGGATGACGCTGCCACACCTCAGCCTGCCACCAGTCAGAGGATATGGATGATGCTGTCACACCTCAGCCTGCCACCAGTCAGAGGATATGGATGATGCTGTCACGCCTCAGCCTGCCACCAGTCAGAGCATATGGATGACACTGCCACACCTCAGCCTGCCACCACTCAGAGGATATGGATGATGCTGTCACCCATCAGCCTGCCACTACCCAGTCAGAGCATATGGATGACACTGCCACACCTCAGTTTGCCACCACTCAGTCAGAGGATATGGATGATGCTGTTGTGCCTCAGCCTGCCACCAGTCAGAGGATATGGATGATGCAGTCACGCCTCAGCCTGCCACCAGTCAGAGCATATGGATGACACTGCCACACCTCAGCCTGCCACCACTCAGAGGATATGGATGATGCTGTCACCCATCAGCCTGCCACTACCCAGTCAGAGCATATGGATGACACTGCCACACCTCAGTTTGCCACCACTCAGTCAGAGGATATGGATGATGCTGTTGTGCCTCAGCCTGCTACCAGTCAGAGGATATGGATGATGCTGTCACCCCTCAGCCTGCCACCACCCAGTCAGAGGATATGGATGACGCTGCCACGCCTCAGCCTGCGACCACACAGTCAAAAGATATGGATGACGCTGCCGCACCTCAGCCTGCCACCAATCAGTCAGAGGATATGGATGATGCTGCCACACCTCAGTCTGCCACTAGTCAGAAGATATGGATGATGCTGCCATGCCTCAGCCTGCTACCACTCAGTCAAAGCATATGGATGATGCTGTCACCCCTCAGCCTGCCACCACTCATTCAGAGGATATGGATGACGCTGCCATGCCTCAGCCTGCTACCCCTCAGTCAGAGGATGTGGATGACACTGCCATGCCTCAGCCTGCTAGCACTCAGTCAAAGGATATGGATGATGCCGTCACCCCAAAGCCTGCCACCAGTCAGAGGATGTGGATGATGCTGTCACCCCAAAGCCTGCCACCAGTCAGAGGATGTGGATGAGGCTGTCACCCCAAAGCCTGCCACACCTCAGAGGATGTGGATGATGCTTGTACCCCTCAGCCTGCCACACCTCAGAGGATGTGGATGATGCTGTCACCCCAAAGCCTGCCACCAGTCAGAGGATGTGGATGACGCTGTCACCCCAAAGCCTGCCACCAGTCAGAGGATGTGGATGATGCTGTCACCCCAAAGCCTGCCACCAGTCAGAGGATGTGGATGAGGCTGTCACCCCAAAGCCTGCCACACCTCAGAGGATGTGGATGACGCTTTTACCCCTCAGCCTGCCACACCTCAGAGGATGTGGATGATGCTGTCACCCCAAAGCCTGCCACCAGTCAGAGGATGTGGATGATGCTGTCACCCCAAAGCCTGCCACCAGTCAGAGGATGTGGATGATGCTGTCACCCCAAAGCCTGCCACCAGTCAGAGGATGTGGATGACACTGTCACCCCAAAGCCTGCCACCAGTCAGAGGATGTGGATGATGCTGTCACCCCAAAGCCTGCCACCAGTCAGAGGATATGGATGACGCTGTCACCCCTCAGCCTGCCACACCTCAGAGGATGTGGGTGACGCTTGTACCCCTCAGCCTGCCACACCTCAGAGGATATGGATGATGCTGTCACCCCAAAGCCTGCCACACCTCAGAGGATATGGATGACGCTGTCACCCCTCAGCCTGCCACACCTCAGAGGATGTGGGTGACGCTTGTACCCCTCAGCCTGCCACACCTCAGAGGATATGGATGACGCTGTCACCCCAAAGCCTGCCACACCTCAGAGGATATGGATGACGCTGTCACCCCTCAGCCTGCCACACCTCAGAGGATGTGGATGACGCTTGTACCCCTCAGCCTGCCACACCTCAGAGGATGTGGATGATGCTGTCACCCCAAAGCCTGCCACACCTCAGAGGATGTGGATGACGCTTGTACCCCTCAGCCTGCCACACCTCAGAGGATGTGGATGACGCTGTCACCCCTCAGCCTGCCACACCTCAGAGGATGTGGATGACGCTTGTACCCCTCAGCCTGCCACACCTCAGAGGATGTGGATGACGCTTGTACCCCTCAGCCTGCCACACCTCAGAGGATGTGGATGATGCTGTCACCCCTCAGCCTGCCACACCTCAGAGGATGTGGATGACGCTTGTACCCCTCAGCCTGCCACACCTCAGAGGATGTGGATGACACTGTCACCCCTCAGCCTGCCACACCTGTCTCAAGTCATAATATTTTAATAAAGATTGTTGTATTGAAATGTGGATTTTATTTACATCGTGGAGTTGAGATTTTGTTCCCGAGGAACCTATCTCCACATATAATGAAAGTATATGGGATAATTAAATTAGATATACAGAAATGTACCTTGCGGAACGATTTTGAGGAGCGTAACCCATCCATATATCAAGGGATTACTGTGCCATAACTTGTTTTAAAAGTCAGACATCTTTCAATATCCCAGGAAAATAATTTGCATAAAACAAAGGTTGATGCATCTGCCAATGTTATGAGAAACTATTACTTTGAAGTGTTTTTGTGCAAATAATCTTGGCCAGCGAGAAAATCGCCTCGTAGTTTGGCCCGTGTGCCCCAGGCTAGAGAAATCACCTGATTACGCGTGACTGGAACAATGAGATGGAGTACGTTCCAGGATTCTGCAGTGCCACTTGTTGCGCCATTGCAAACTGCCAACCCCTGCATGGAACACATTGGTGTTTTGATAGTTACTCCAAAATGGAGCCCTCAACATGGCCGTAAAACAGACATCAAAACATCCTTTTGTTTGATCCTTAGGCATTTGTGACAATTATGCACATATAAATGGCATCCCACAAACGAACAAGAAGAAGAAGAACAACAACAGCAGAGGGCACTCTATGAGCAGCGTCTGCGACGCGGCTAAAAAGGTGGAGTGGGACGCTGTTTCTTGGTGTTTAGGTCATTTCAACACAAGCTTAATTTTCTAGGAGATACCCCCTATACTCTGTGTCACACGAATGTGAATTATTATTTATTTTTTTACTTACCCTTGTGCAGAGTATAGAAGAATAAACCTCCATTTGTTAAGAATTATGGTTTCTATAAATGGAGAATGCCAAGTGCTCCTTGTTATAAAACTGCAAAATACCATGATGACAGGTGGGATCTTTTACCTTGGATAATTCTCAATTGTTAACAGGTATGATCGACCCATCCGGGATTGTGCCCATCCGGGATTGTGCCCAATAGCAATTGGATTGTGCCCATCCGGGATTGTGCCCAATAGCAATTGGATTGTGCCCATCCGGGATTGTGCCCAATAGCAATTGGATTGTGCCCATCCGGGATTGTGCCCAATAGCAATTGGATTGTGCCCATCCGGGATTGTGCCCAATAGCAATCGGATTGTGCCCATCCGGGATTGTGCCCAATAGCAATTGGATTGTGCCCATCCGGGATTGTGCCCAATAACAGCTTTGGTAGCCCTCCCTATGTATCATCACGATGCAAAAAGGAATGGTCAACAGGTACGATAAGATTTTCATTGGAGAAGCTAATAAAACAAACAAGACCGAAGTCTAACAGCGGCGTAGCCGAGCTTGTTAAATATTATAAACCACAAACACACATGATTAGCTTTTTAAACAATCGCTAATGCTGTTCATAACATGAAACAAAGAAATTTGGAGGAATCCAGACATCCATGAGGTAAGTTTTACTTACAGAACTGAGGGAAGATCTACGGTAATCTAGATTACACCCCACGAGGGCTGGGTACTTACCGTTTTGTTGGAAGAGACGTAATGCCGATGCTTTCGATATTTGAAGGTCATTTAACACCCCCATTTAGGGGGCATCTCCGGGACACAAAGGTGATCCCGGGGAAGGAGGCTGTTTCACAGCACCACTTGGTTGTCTGCGACATAAGGTTGAAAGGTGCGAGGAGAGCTCGACGGGTGAAGTACCGACCGAGAATGAAGGTGTGGAGGTTGAAAGAGGTGACAGTGAGGGACTGAGGGAGGCATTAAAAGAGAGGCTGAGTATGGTAGAGGATGGTGTGGTTGAGCTTGAAAGTGGTTGGATGTCAATGAAAGAAAGTCTGTTGGGAGCCGTTGGTGAGATATGTGGATGGACAAAAGGACCACCGAGGCACTGGGAAACATGGTGGTGGGATGATGAAGTTGGAAAGAAGATCGACGAGAAGAGGAATAGGTTCAAGGAGTGGCAGAAGGCGAAGGGTACGGGGGCAGGAAAGGAAGAGCATGAAAGTTATAAGGCAGCCAAGAAGGCTGCAAAGAAAGAGGTAGCAAAGGCGCAGGAGGCATGTAGGAAAATGTTCGGAGAACGCTTGGATTTGGAAGAGGGTCAGAGAGCGGTATTCAGGATGGCAAAGCAGATAGCGAAAGAGAGGTGTGATGTGATGGGGGTGAGTTGCTTGAAGGATGAAGTGGGACAAATCGTTGTGGACCCAGATGGAACTAAAGGAAGATGGAAGAGATATATGGAAATACTGTTGAATGCAGAGAATGAATGGGATGGCAACATAGAGAGTAACCCAGTTTTAGGACCGGCAGAGAAGATAACCGAGAAGGAAGTTGAGGAAGTGATTAAAGCAATGAAGAGTAGAAAACCGGGAGGGCCGACGGGAGTTGTGGGAGATATGTTGAAGGCAGCGGGAAATTGGGGTGTGAAGAGACTGACAGAGATCTGCAATCTGGTGGTGAAAGAAGGCCGCATTCCAGTGGATTGGGAACTGAGTACCCTCGTCCCTCTATACAAGGGGAAAGGTGACCCTCTGGACTGTGGCTCGTATCGAGCGATAAAGTTATTGGAGCATGGAATGAAGGTATTGGAAAGGGTGTTGGAGAGGAGGATAAGGAAGAAAGTGAAGATTGACGAAATGCAGTTTGGATTTATGCCAGGAAGAGGAACGACAGACGCGCTTTTTATTGTGAGGCAGTTGCAGGAGAAGTACATGGAGAAGAGGAAGAAGTTGTTTCTTGGGTTTGTTGATCTGGAGAATGCATTCGATAGGGTTCCACGTGAAGTAGTGACATGGGCATTGAGGAAGTTAGGAGTGGAGGAATGGTTGATCAGAGTAGTGATGGCAATGTACAAAAGAGCGCGCACAGCTGTAAGGACGAAGGACGGGAACAGTGGTGAGTTTGAGGTGAAGGTGGGAGTGTATCAGGGGTCGGTACTAAGTCCACTACTATTTGTAGCTGTGATGGAGCTGCTGGCTCGGAACGTAAAGGAGGGTTTCCCATGGGAGTTGTTGTATGCAGATGATCTGGTGTTGATTGCAGAAAGTATGGATGGACTGAAGGAGAAGATGAACAAGTGGAAGGAATTTATGGAGACGAAAGGTCTGAAGGTGAATATCGGAAAAACAAAGGTGATGGCAAGTGGTAAAGCATGTGGTGAGGTAGAAAGAACTGGGAAGTGGCCATGTGCTATGTGCAGGAAGGGTGTCGGAGTGAACTCAATTCAATGTACAATGTGCGCTGAGTGGGTTCATAAAAATGTAGTGGTCTGAGGATCATTAACCAGTGTGGCAGCTACATTCAAGTGTAAGGTGTGCACAGAGGGAGCTGCAGATGGAGGAAATGTTGAGTTGGATCTTGGAGATGGCGTGAAGCTGGAAGGTGTGAAAACATTTTGTTACCTAGGAGACATGCTGAATGGAGAAGGTGGATCAGACTCGGCAACGGTTGCTAGAGTGAGATGTGCATGGAAGAAGTGTCGGGAACTGAGTGGCGTGCCGACGAGGAGGGGAGTGTCATTGAAGCTGAAGGGAAAGTTGTATGCTGCATGTGTGAGAAGTGTTATGATTTATGGGAGCGAGACATGGGTAATGAACGTAGAGCAGCAACAAAGGTTGGAAAGGGTGGAAATGCGAATGGTTCGGTGGATGTGTGGAGTATCGTTGAGAGAGAGGAAGCCAAATGATGAATTGCGAAAGATGATGGGAATAGAGCCTGTGATGGATGCTGTGAAGAGAAACAGTTTGAGATGGTTTGGTCATGTGTTGAGGAAGGATGAAAGTGACTGGTTGAGAAGAGTGATGGAAATGAATGTGGAAGGAAGTAGAGGTCGGGGAAGACCGAGAAAGACTTGGCTAAAGATGGTCGAAGAAGAAATGCGGGCTAGGGGGTTAACAAGGGGAGATGCAGAAAATAGGGCAAAATGGAGAACATTGTCATGGGGACCGCAAGGCTAACCCCCGCTCTTGCAGGGAAAATTGCCTTTTAAAATGCCTGTTTTATTTTAACAATCGGTTTGTTTGTGTTTCAAACTGAATGAAAAACGTCAAGGTAGAGCATGGCGATTGTGATATATGACAGGTTCGACGATATGTTCGGCCTGAACGGCATATAAATCAAAATGGCGGTGTGTGGAGAGTCAGCCGCCGTACCGCCGTAATGACATGAGACATCAGACGTAATCACATCACCCTGTCATGTGACCAGATCCTCAGCTATGATTGGTATACGTTTGAGGGGACATACATACATGCATACATACATACATACACACATACGGATGGACAAACACTGTTCTAGACAGCTTTGCCCTATGGGCTATGCCGTAAAATCTCTCCGTGTACTACCCGTCACCCTCCTAACCCCCAGGAGTACCTTTGGCTGCGCTTTCCCTCGACAACCACCTCCTGCTTGGCTGTGTGCTGTACTGTCCTCCAAACTAGGACGACTCTATTTACATCTTGGGCTCTTCCAACATGGACAATCTTATAACCACTCTCTCTTCCTCATACGCATGGGTGAAACTGCAGACTTTTGAAAAGAAAATAGAAAGTGCGGAGTAAAACGACTCCTTGCTCGGAGGATTGGGGGACATTCCCTTCCAGAAAAAATTGAAAGGTCGACGTCAAATACTGTATATGCATTTTGGGGGTGATCCTATCCAAATTGTAATTGTTAAAACTATGAAAACTTGGGAAGAAGTGACATTTGGGAAGATTCTTTTGTTTCTCCTGAACATCCACTGCTAAGAAGATTATCTTCAGTTGGTTAGTACAACATTTTGTTATCATTCATGGATAAGTGAATATTGAATACCACTTACCTTGTCAAATGTGAGTTAGTAAAAAATTGTAATGCGTCGTCAACCTTTTACAATATACAAGGCCTTCATTCGCAGTTTGATCGAGTACTGCTCTCACCTTTAGGGTGGCGCCCCTGCCTCACACCTTGCCCTTATTGATGCCATGAAAAGCTAGGCTTGTTACTTTCGTATCACAGGCAAGTAGGTGGCCTCGCTGTATTCTAACACCTATTTGGTCTTGTACCCTTCTGTCCTCTCTTGCCTCTGCCCCTTATAGGTTTCTACAAGGCACACACATTCTGCCAGTAACCCTCATCTTTTTAAACTCCAAAAATCCAGCCTCACTGCTCACCTTCACTCATTTGTTCCACTTTTCTCTCACCTGTGGAACCAACTTCCCCGGTTTTTTCAGTCCCATAAGACAGCTGTTCACCACTACCCGAGTTCTCTTATACCCCCCCCATCCATACTCATTATCTCTTCTACCCCCCAAAATGCACCATCCCAAAGCACTCCTAAATTCCAGGTTATCATGATTTCCCCCCCACCCCACTCTCGCTCACCTTTTTTGTTTGTTAGTTGTCGGTTGGTTTGTTCCTTTTCTGTTTAATCCCCCATTTCCCCCTTCCTCTTCTTCTTCTTATTGTGTTTCATTCAGCTGGTGTGCAGCACGTTTGCCCCTTGTGTCTTTCTCCCCCTTCCCTTGATCTCACTCTCACTTCCTCTCTGCTGTTGCTGATTCCCCCTTTCCATTTTGTTCGCTTTAATTTTGCTCCAGCTCTTCCATGAGTCTCTTATCATGGATACAAAAAAACCCAGATACTTAACTTTAGCAAATGCCAAATAATATCAATATTATAATTACAAAATACAATTATACAGTGGATTACATTGACAATTTTGATTTTAAATCACAAAGTTACCAATTGAGGTTGTTAAACAAATCATTCTATCAGCCTGTGAATGAGCTTGAGATTTATCTCTCTGTAAATGAATAACTTAAAAAATAAATAAAACAAATCGTGCTTCCATAATCAACCCAAAAATCATAAAACAAACCACCGAGCACCACAAAATGGTGCAAACCTCTTGCTTACCTGTCTGCAATTGCCTTTGAAATAAAGTAATCCTCTGCCAGGTACTGACCAAATGCAGCAAGACCACCGGCCTGATCAACAACAGCCTTGCGCAATAGGCATGACATGCCCGTTACGCACTTGAACCCCGTGGCGTGAGCCGCCACATATGTACGTGCGTGTGACGTGCCAAAGTACACCTAATACAAAAAGGAGAACGCAAAGACGGATTTAAAAAAGATTGCCAAACACCTTTCTCCACGTAAATGCTTTTCAGAAATTTAATCTTACCTGCTCTAATGTAGCCGCAAACCCTCGCCTGTCGGCAGTGTAAGGGAGCCCATGAACCAGTCCAACTTTCTCGGTCATTTGACGAGCCAGGTCTGCAAGGGTGTCCACCCGCACTGCATACAGTTCAAAGTTACCGACCAATCAGTTCTACCTTGTAAAATTGTGTTTTCCAACACAACATTATATATATAAATAAAATAACCACCTTTAGAGGCCATTTTTCCCCGCAAAGCGGGGGTTGGCCTTTTTCGGGAACCGTGGTTGTTGTTGTTTTTTGGTCCCCTTTTTGAAGCAATGTTTTACGGCCGGATGCCCTTCCTGACGCCAACCCTTTTTGCCGCCTTTAACGACAAACAGGGAATTACCAGTGAACTGGTACTCAATTAGCCGACCTCGGAAGGATGACAGGCTGAGTCCCCCCCCCCCCCCCCCCCTGGCGTTAATTCAGCGATCGACCAGGATTCGAACCCAGGATCCTAGGATCCTAACAACATTAACATATATATACATAAACAAGTACAGATACATTCAAAGTACACCGCCCCAATGCCAAAAAAATAAATAACATCCTCTAGCACGGCATTGCCGGAGCGCCAAACCGCAATGCAGCACATAGAGATTGTATTAGGAGGGAGAGGTGCACAATAATTGATTGATTAATTGCATAATTAAAATCAACAAATAGTAATCATAAAATATTTTCTTAATCAATTGGCTAGTAGCATACCTAAAAACCACCAGTGCTTCATCCAAAGCTGTAACTTTTTGAAAAATAATTAAATAAGCCATTAATCAAAAAAAATAATTAATTGATTAATCGATAAATAATCGATTAATTGATTAATCAATAAATCAAAAATATCCTTTATAGCTACATCACTTGGTCACTGTCGTGTCCAAATATCAGCTTCCTAGCTCAAATGGTGCTTGTGATAATGCCCAGAGGAGAAAGGAAATAAATAGGAACTTAACTGAATGAATGAATGAATGAATGAATGATCGTTTTAAGGCCATTTTCCCCGCTAGAGCGGGGGTTAGCCTTGTGGGCCCCATGACAATCATGGTTCCCTGTTTTGAGGCAATGTTTTTTTATGGCCGGATGCCCTTCCTGACGCCAACCCTTGGTCATGCTCTTACGATGCGCAGGGATACGGTGTACCTATTCTAAATCGGGGTACACACCGGATCATTCATCCCAGCAAGCTGGTACTCAATTTGCCGACCTCGGAAGGATGACAGGCTGAGTCAACCCCCCTGGCATTAATTCAGCGATCGATCGGGATTCGAACCCAGGATCCTAGGATCCCAAGCCGGCACCCTAACCACTAAGCCAACACCAGGCAACACCAGGTACTTAACTAATCGATAATAATTAAATAACTAATCAATTAATTCATCAATCAAAAAACAAAAAATACAGTTTTTGCCAAAGCACTTGCTCACTATTGTGCCAAAATTTTAGCTTCCTAGCTCAAAGGATGGCTGAGATGTCGCCCGGACAAACATGAAAACAAACAACCGGAGTGAAAACTGAGTACAGTACTCCCTTTCAACATGTGTCATTGCTGGGCCCCCTTCGGTGCTCGGCAATGATGTTATGCAGGGCCTGGAGATGGCATATGAAAGGAACGGTGTACAATATATATATATATATACATTAGTCCGTTGGCTGAGTAGGGTTTACATGCACCCCCCCCCACCCCCCCCCCCCCACAACTTAACTTCCCGGGTATGTCCATGTACCCCCCACCCTAGGGGTTAGGAAAAACCATGTTAACAGGAAAAAAAACTCATTCCCAAGGTACCTCCCACGCATATTTTCATGTTACCCCCCCCTCCCCCCCTGTGTCAGTGATTTCCGAAAATTAGGGGTAGGCGAAATTCAAATGGCCATAACTTTTTACCTAGTCATCCTATGGTTGCATATGACCCCTCAAAATGTTTGTCCTGGGACACTCTTTACAATGATATGTGTTATATGCAAATGAGGTCACTAATGAGGTCACCAGAGGTCAAACTATGAGGGAATGAGTTTTTTTCTGTTAACATGGTTTTTCCTAACCCCTAGGGTGGGGGGTACATGGACATACCCGGGAAGTTAAGTTGTGGGGGGGGGGGGGGGGTGCATGTAAACCCTACTCAGCCCACGGACTATATATATATATATATATATATACACACACACACATGTGTGTGTGTATATACATACAGGGTGTTACAAAAATAGTGATACAACCTTCAACGTTTATTAACAAAGAAACCTCAGGAACGTGAACCAAACATTTATTGAAAGCTTATGATATGGTATTTCCGATCACTGATTGCTATTGCAGTAAGTGACTGCAAGAGTTGGTGAGAGCCCAAGGTCTGAAATTGGCATTTACGCAAAATACTTGTAACCCGAAAACATAACGTCTCTGGCGAATTCGGCAACGGAGGCATGGAAAAGGGCATACCCCGTGAAAAATTGGCGAAACTCCCCAAAACTCGAACTTGTTCTGTAGCTTATCATAATAAAGCCATGTACCAAGTTTCAGTTGAATATCTTAAAGGGGATGGAATAAGGTGCAGAAAACCACAGGTGGGACAGACGGATAGACAGATGGAGAGCAAACCTATAGTCCCCCACTGGGTAGGGGACTAAGAAACCGCTGTGTCGGTGCCAAAAATATACCCATGCCATGGTTGTGCCAGGAAAGCTAATTGTCACGGAGTCAAACCTATGGGGTCAAAACTTTGTCATAATCTTCAAACCAGCCAATTTCAGGCCTGCACTGCGGGGTGATGACGTCCCCCAACTCACATCGCAGGACTTTTGGCATATACTCGCCATACTCGCCATACTCGCCATACTCGCCATACTTGCCAAGTGTGGGATTGTGAGAGCCACGGCAGGAAATTGGAATTTGTTCCGGATGCTGGTGATAACTCGCTAACTCTTCATCAAACGACATCCACCATTAACCACGACCATCGATTTCACACATCCACCATAAACCAGTATCTTTACCATCCATCAGAAGCAATAAATGTAAACAGACAGGGTATCAGCTTAAAATCGATATCTAATGGAAAGAATGCATCATCTACTCCTCTCCTCAGAGGATTTCACCTGGAAAGCTGAAACTTTTAGGGATTAATATGGGCATCCTGAAGTTGTGTCTGTGGAAGGTTTTTGATGCCATAAAGTTAAAAAAATAATCATTTCGTCCATCTTTGGCATTTTTATGTAGTCTACCCAGAAATTCTGTAATTTAAGCTTCCATCAAAATAAAATCTCATGTTTTCAGTGTAAAAACTCCACTTTGGAATTACGTAGAGTTAGGATAAGTTGGAAGAGTAACTGGACCAAAGGCCATACCATCGTCTACATTCCGTCCGTAGGGTGGCTATTTGCTTGTCTATCCAAAGGACGATGCACTCATTGAAATGTTTTCATTGATAGCACGTCCTGCCTGTGAAACAACAAAACCAAACCGTTTGGAGGCAAATGCATTAACTTTGCACTATCTTGTCAAACTCCATAAAGATTTACTAATACTTAATAAACGGTGTGAATTGATCTTTGGTATTTCCTTTAATCAGGCAGAGGTTGGGTGGATCTGCATTTTAATATTTTTGGATGCATTTTAGTGTTCATCCCAACTTGCCATGAGGACAATAGTCAATCACAGGGTGGGCACCAGCCTCACAAGGAGATGAGACCGGTGAGGTTACGCCCTCCCAAAAGGTTATTACCTTGCACATGTGAAGCGAAAAGTGGGCTCAAGTACAGTAATACCCCGGCCTACGTCATTAATTGGTTCCATAAGCCTTGACGTAACTCGGTTTTTGACGTAAGCCGGGCGTAATGCCTTAAAAATGCCTTAAAATGAAGACAAACACCACAAAACTAGAGTAAATAACTCGCGAAAGTATATAACTATCACTAAACCTTAAAGAACACTAAAAACACATTTTTGGCCTTTATTTTAATGAGTAATGAACACATTTAATAAATGAATTTGTAAAGAATAATAAATAAAATTAATAAGATTTTGTTATTCACCTTAAACATGGCGTCTCTTCTGAACACAAATACACATTTTAGCAGTCTTAGCCGGCGGCGCTTTTTCAGTGACGTATGCGAGAATACGTTCCCTATCATGAATGATGGTCGATACCGTCGACCGTGGCAGCCCTAAGGCATAGACCTTATCTATCGCGAATCGGTAAATATCAACAGAGGGCGCTCCACCGCAAAGCATGATGTGATCGAAAAGGGGGCAAAGGTAAATACGAACCCAGAAGAGGAAGCGTCTGTCTACGATCGACGCTGTGTTTACGGAAAGGAAGATGGCTAATGTGAAAGATATTCAGCGTTTTTTGGCATTAAAATCCAGCGATTTAAATAAATATTTGAGGGAAAGGGGGGTTCCCATTGGAGAAGAGAAACAACCTGCTTATGCAAGAACAGTTCCTGAAAGTTGAAACCTCGATCGGCCATACAAATATCGCCGGGCTGGAACTTGTCTACAATGTTCGTCATCTTCACATTTTTTTGTCCGACGTGTTTCCTCCTGTAGGTTTGGAAATGTATGAAATTGTTCCGCTAGGTGCAATACCAACAAGGCACTTGAGAGTAGGTCTTGACTTATATTGGCTGTACACTTGCAAACAAAACTTGGGAGATGGTGCTTTGTCCTAATCCAAAGTGAAATGCGAGGTCCTCCTCGCGAAGATTAAGCCGAAGCCTTCATGAGTGTCATGAGTAGTTGATTCTCTAAAGATTGAGATCGCTTAACTCCGAGTTTTGTAGTATTGTTTATTTGCCAGGTCTTGTCTTCCATTGATAATTTCCCCTTATAATAATGAAGGTTCTGTGCATGAGCAGATACTTCTGCTAATAACCACTTAAACAGGTCATAACTAGGTAAACCTGTATAAAGTTTCACAAGTTCATCACAGTTTGCTATGTCCGAAACAGTAAGCTTCTTGTTACATACTGCAATGGCGGCTTTCAGTTTTGCGACGGTGTCCTTGGCTTGCAAATACTGGCTCATGAGCTGATCACAGTTCACAGTTAATTTGTTAATTTGTCACAGTAAAAAAGTCCTAAAAGTAGTTTAAAGTGGTAAGGATCACGTAGTGTGTCAATGTAAACAAGCAGTCTGTCAAAGTGACAGCGACCGCCGGCGGCGCTATTGCCCCTTTTCCGATCCCATGACGCATTGCGGTTCCGATTCGCGATAAGGTCTATGCGCTATCACCGACACTTTTTCACATTTTTCATACCTTTTAATCAGATTTAACTTATCTTCCATCGTAACCACATTACGCATGGAAACACTGGCACTATCCTTCTTAGGACCCATGGCTAACACAGACACAGTAAAGGATTACTGTACGTCGCCTCTGTTTTGAATGAGAACCAGCAGCTGCGCGTACGTACAGTATACTGTACGTACATTTTTAAAATATTTTTTATGTGCTTTTTATTGTATTTTTAATTGTTTTTTAGCTTCTTTTATTGTTAATTTATGTACTATTTTATTTATTTTAAATATATTTTTAAGGAAAAATTGATTTTTTTCAGGTCCGAAGGAGTGACGTAAAGTCGCACATAATGACGTTCGCTGAACTGAAATTTACTCGAGAAGAGTGGCGTAAAGTCGGATTTGACGTAGGTCGAAATGGCGTAAAACGGGGTATGACTGTAATTGGTTCATGTCCGTCCATACATCCATCTGTCTGTCTATCTATCTGCCTGATCAGTTTGTGATTGAAGAACAGCTTATTTGAATTTAATATTCTATTTTGAACTTGAATAGAAAGACAAGTTTGCCGTTTTACTGCACTTTGGCTTTGAATTCGTCCCAATCACGCATACACAGAGAAGAGTGAGATAATATTTTTACTCTGTCTGCCGCCTACCTGGCAGTCAAACAAAATTCGAAATCATTCCAAACAAGAAACCTACCGTTTTTATGGATGTTATAAAGAACAGAAACAACAAGAAAGCACAATTAAAGATTGCAGACCCTCGCCAGGACGTGTTTTTAGTGGTTTTTAAGGCTTTTGTGTTGAAACAAATATGGTGGCCGAACCACGTGACCGATGACACCATCATTATTTATTTTTCTCCACCAATTTATCCATAGATGACGCTCAAGAAATTTCATCTTGATCGGATGAAGTTTTGTACTTGTCGAATTATGATGTCATAATGAAGGAACGTATGACATCATCATTAACATATGTTATTCCCCATGGAGAGTTCTTTACAATGAGCCATGCCTCATTTTTTTAATGCAGCACTTTCAGAGATATAGAGGTGCAAAGCTTTTCGGAAATTTCCAAGATGGCGCCCATATCACGTGACCTAAGACATCCTAATTATCATTTTTAAAAATCAACAGGAGGAGGTGCACTTTTGGTGAAAATTTCCTGTCAATCGGACCAATGGTTGCAAAGAAAATCGAATTTATTCTGTGTGGACAAACAGACAAATGAAAAATCGGTCAGAGACTGAGGACTTGCCAGAATGTACTTTTTTAAAATCGGCCATTTTGGACAAATATGGCGGCCGAACCACGTGACCGATGATGTCATCATTATTTGTTTTCTAAACTAATTTATTCCTAGATTATGCTCAAGAAATTTCATCTTGATCGGATGAAGTTTTGTAGTTGTCGAATTATGACGTAATAATGGAGGCACCGATGACATCATCATTAACATATTTTATTCCCCATGGAGAGTTCTTTACAATGAGCCATGTCTAAATTTTTTCTATTCAGCAATTTCGGAGATATAGCGGTGCAAAGGTTTTCGGGGTTTCCAAGATGGCGGCCGAACCACGTGACTGATGACGTCATTATTATTTTTTTCTCCACCAGTTATGCCGACATGGCGCTCAATAAATTGCATCTTGATTGGATGAAGTTTTGTACTTGTCGAATTGTCGAATTATGCTGTCGTAATGGAGGCCTTGGGCCGACAGAGCCAAAAATTGGGCACAGTCTATTCCAGGGCAAGACAAATATGTGTGTAAAGTATGGCGATTCGATGTGCAACGATGTAGACGTAGTACTGCGCACAAACAAACAGACAGACAGACAGACAAACCAACCAACCAACATACTTGCCGGGATCTTTTCCGGCAAATTAACAAACAAACGGACTCAAATGCAATACCCTCTCCTCTGGCGAGGGTAACGAGCACAAATAACGATTAAAACGTGTTAGATCGGGTCATTAAATAACGTAAGACTCTGGGTAAAACGGCGGGAAAACCCGGAAATAATTCATTTATATGCTTTTAAACCTCTTTAAACCTTTATTTAAATTGAATTTATACACTTGCACTGTAGAACACAAATCACCTTAATAATATTTCCAGGAACCCTGCTATATATCAATATATGGTATGTGAGAGCATGGCATATGAGAGAGTAGGGTATCAGGGTGAAGAAGAGGCTGCCGATGTGGCTATGATTGATGCCGATTGCCGCTGCGTTGTTCTATGGTGATCAATAAAGTCTCCATCTCCTAAAATGTGACTCAACATCGTCTTATTACAGGGTATAATGGTGAGGGACATAATACTGCTTCAGTAGCGCTAAACTTCCGGATTAAAAAATTATCTTTAAAATAGTTATTTAATTAAAATTGAAGTACAGCATATACTTGAACAGGGCACGGGGTATCGTGTTCTATGAACTCTCTGGTTAGTGGTTTTTTACTGACTATCCAACAAACATGATAATTTTTCCGAGACCAGCTATCTTTGCTGTCCTTAATACCACTGCCTTCAGTCGTTGTTAAATGTCTGAGATTGTAATACATTGCTCTCACCAAAAAACACTGTGATTGCAAGATCAAACCAACTAGTTGGTTGGGAGAGGCACAACTGCATTCCAAGAAGCACCCTTTCCCACAATTACTTATTTCGGGACATGCACAGACGTGTAAAGTGCATTTTAAAACCACAAACTTTTTTTTCTTGATGTATGGAGGTGAAATGTTTTAGGAATGCCTGACCATTATAAAGGGCCTCGGTCATTAATTTCACAAAAACAGCTAAAACCAGAACGGTACTCGGTAGAGCGCATACCTCCGCCAGGCTGAACAGTTTATGTTTTGCATCCCACTGATAGGCCGAACCTGAACAAAAATTAATCCGCTTGTTGTTATCGCCTACCCAGGAACAGGTTGAGATGGTTTGGTCATGTGTTGAGGAAGGATGAAAGTGACTGGTTGACAAGAGTGATGGAAATGAATGTAGAAGGAAGTAGAGGACGGGGAAGACCGAGAAAGACTTGGCTAAAGATGGTGGGAGAAGAAATGCGGGCAAGGGGGTTAACAAGGGGAGATGCAGAAAATAGGGCAAAATGGAGAAGATTGTCATGGGGACCGCAAGGCTAACCCCCGCTCTAGCAGGGAAAATGGCCTTAAAATGCATGTTGTTGTTGTTGTTGTTATCGCCTACCCAACTCATCCACAACGTTTTGAGATATCTTGCTATATACAGTCACGTGAAAAAGTAAGTACACCCCGTGTAAAGTTTTGACTTTTTCAACATATTTCAACATACAGCTATTTGATCCTCATTTCAACAATATTGATAGATAAAGGTGATGTAATATAACAAATACCATGAAACATTTACATTTTGTAGTCCATTGTATAATTTAAATAAACATAAATGCAAATTTCGCATGTGGAAAAAGTAAGTACACCCTTGCCTCTAATAGGAGGTATTGCCCCCTTTGGCAGAAACAACCTCAAGTAGGCGTTTCTTATAACTGTCTACCAGTCTCTGACATCGACTGGGACAAATTTTTGCCCACTCCTCCATGCAGAATTCTTTCAGCTGTGCGATGTTTGAGGGGTTTCTTGCATGCACAGATCGTTTCAAATCCCCCCACATCTCGATGGGATTTAGATCTGGGCTTTGACTTGGCCATTCCAGAACCCTCCATTTCTTTCTTTTCAGCCATTCCTTGGTGGATTTACTGGTATGTTTAGGTCATTGTCATGTTGCAAGGTCCACCTTCGGTTGAGCTTCAACTTTCCGACAGATGGCCTAACATTATCCTCAAGCACCCTCTGGTACAATGAAGAATTCATCGTGGATTATATGATGGTGAGCTGCCCAGGCCCTGATGCAGCAAAGCTGCCCCAAACCATAATATTTCCACCACTATGCTTTACAGTTGGTATCAGGTTCTTGTGGTCAAATGCTGTCTTTGGTTTTTGCCAAACATGTCTTCTGGTACTGTGGCCAAATAGCTCTACCTTTGACTCATCTGTCCAGAGCACATTGTTCCAGAAGTGCTGGTCTTTGCCTAGGTGTTCATTGGAAAACTTTAGTCTTGCCCTGGTGTTCTTTCTGGACAGCAAAGGTTTCCTCCTGGCACACCTCCGATGCAGATCAAATTTGTGCAGCCTCTTTCTAATGGTAGACTCGTGCACTTTGACATCAACAGTGGCAAGAGCTACCTGTAGGTCCTGTGATGACATTCTGCGGTTCTTAGAGACTTCTTTCAGCATCTTGCGGTCTGCTCTCGGGCTGAACTTGCTGGGGCGGCCTGGCCTGAACAAGTTGGCAGTTGTTTGGAATCTTCCTGTTTGGAGATCTTTTAAAATCCCTTCCCAGACTCGTAGGCATCTATAACCTTCTTTCTGAAAGCCTCAGAGAGCTCTTTTGATCTAGGCATGGTGATGCTGCACACTTCAACAACAAAGAGCAAACCAAACTAAATGTCTGATGTTTAAATAAGACAGGTTCCTCCAAGATCCTCTCTAACGATGTTCTAATCATTTGCACCTGAGCTGGTGCACCTCATTCTAATTTTAGGTATTTGAAGTAGTGATAAATGTAGGGGTGTACTTACTTTTTCCACATGTGAAATTTGCATTTATGTTTATTTAAATTATACAATGGACTACAAAATGTAAATGTTTCATGATATTTGTTATATTATATCACCTTTATCTATCAATATTGTTGAAATGAAGATCAAACAGCTGTATGTTGAAATATGTTGAAAAAGTCAAAACTTTACATGGGGTGTACTTACTTTTACACGTGACTGTATATAGTTGTTCAACCGA
Organism: Myxine glutinosa; assembly: GCF_964187855.1. Lineage (NCBI taxonomy): Eukaryota > Metazoa > Chordata > Myxini > Myxiniformes > Myxinidae > Myxine > Myxine glutinosa. Next base: position 22,845,225 of record NC_136261.1, read on the forward strand.
TCTCTAATTTGTGAAGAATCACTTTAAAGATTCTAGTATTCGGATCCATATCTTCAACAAAATTGAATAGATTTTTCCTTGTCACACACACAACCTGTCCACCAAATTTCGTACAAATGCATCCATAACTTTGAGATATCCTGCTATGTATCGTTTTTGGCCCCATCTCCCAATGGTGAAGAATCACTTAAAAAATTCTCGTAGCCGTTTCCGAATCCGGATCTTCACCAAAATCTAATCATTTCGTCCTTGTCAGATACTCTACGTCTCTGCCAAATTTCGTCCGAATTCGTCCACAACTTTGAGATATTTTGTTCACAAACGGACAGACAGACAGGGATGAAAACATAACCTCCATCCACCTTTGGTGGCACAGGTAAAAATGTGACGCGTAGATTTTACATTTAACTAAATTAATTAATTAATAAACATTCAAGTAATGCAGACGGGAAAGTGTATATAAAATTAATTAATTAAAGGTGGTATAGTGGTGATGGTAAAGCATAAATAAACTACATGGTATTCATAGAATACTTACCCTGGCGCAGTCAACTTGGTGTGAGCGAACTCTATTTTTGAACGTTTCTTTTTTTTTTGATCCAATATGGCTGCCAGACCACGTGAGCGATGACATCACAAATTTATATTCTCTAAATAATAATTGTTGCATAGATCATGCTCAATAAATTTTAAACTGATCAGACTAAGCGTTGTCCCTGTCGAATTATGACCAATGACGTCATCATTAACAACATCTATTCCCCATATGGAGTTATGTACAATGAGCCACGTTTCTATTTTTAAAATGCTGACATGGCACACACTTGACTTTACTGAAATGCAGACACAAATTTTGCAGACATGCAGACACAATTATATTTTCGTCAAAAATCGTCAGAATTTCGCCAAATCTGTTTTGGTCTTGTATTAATATACCTCAGCGATTAACAAATCTGAAATGAGAATTTTATTTGATGTCAAAATGACACCGTGAGGTCGCTCCGTACTTTGCCTGCTTGTCCTGTGCGGTGTGATAATTAATTCCATTCCCACTCCAGAACTCTTCTTCTTCACGCAATAACAACTTTTAGCTTCCAGACCGTACATCCAATCATCTTGAAAATTTGCACACTTGTTACACTTCATTACCTCTACTATAATATAAAGTTTCACGTCGATCAATGAAGCGGTTCAAGAGTTATAATTTTTTAAAATATTTTGGTTTAATTATTTATATCTGCCAAACCACATCACCTATCGCAAATTCCAAAACGTCATTTTAGTAGACTGATATGCTGAACACATCTGTGAAGTTCCCCTCGAAAGGATAAAAAATGAGGGAGGAGCTAGGTTTTAAAAGTTTATGCTTAAAAACGTCATAACTCCAAAACCATGTGACGTATGACGTCATGCTCCTTTGCTTTTTTGTTCGTCATGGGTATGCGATTCTGCCTGCAAAGTTTGGCCTTGATCTGTGCAGTCGTTTTGAAAATTGCATTTTAGTGGTTTTTCAGGCTTTTCACTCAAAACAATATGGCGGCCGAACCACGTGACCTACGACGTCATTATAATTTTATTTCAGCATCAATTTATACCGAGAAGATGCTCAATAAATTTCATCCTGATCGGATAAAGTTTTTTTACTTGTCCAATTATGATGTCATAACGGCGGCATCTATAACGTCATCATTCACATATGTTATTCCACATGGAGTTCTTTGCAATGAGACCTGTCTCAATTATTTCTGTACAGCGGTTTTTGAGATATAGAGGTGTACGTTTTTTGGTTTTTCCAAGATGGCGCCCATACCACGTGACTTGTGACGTCATAATATTCACTAAAATATTCTACAGGAGTCCCTCTTATGGTGAAAATTTCATGTCAATCGGACCAACGGTTGCCGAGAAAATGAATTTTTAAAATGCTGACATGGCACACACTTTAATTTACTGAAATGCAGGCACATACCTACCCGAATGCTTAACCCTGCATTTCGCTTCGCGAGCGCAGGGTAATAAATAATTTAAGGGTGTGTGTTCGTCGTGGAGATGGTAAAGTGTATATAAATAAATAATGGTTCCCGAAAGCAAATATAAAATCCTGTGCTATTCCCTCTCAGAATTTTTTTTTAATTGCCACAAATTCAGAAAATAGAATTCCGCCATGTGACATTTGGCTCCGACCCTCACGCCGGAATATTGAGAGCAACAAATTGCATGAGATATAAAATAACACGGTATAAAACAAATAAGAAACAAAATGTTTGGCAAGAAACAAAAACAAAAACAAAAATGAGATACAAATAACATGGTATAAAACAAATTGCATGAGAGAGAGCAACAAATTGACACTACTAGGAATTTCAGGAATGGGTGAGGAGTGTCGGAGATTGAAAGAGGTGGATTTGGGGTGTATTAACGGGGGTAGAAAAGATAAAGGTTTTGGATGGGGGAAGATAACAGATTGTGATGAACAGCTGTTTTGAAGACCTGGAGGGAGGAGTGGGATTGAAGAGAGTGAGGGAGTTTATTCCAGAGGCAGGAAAAAAGAGGAATAAAAGAGTGAAGGTGAGCAGAGAGTCTTGATTTTGGCAGTTTCACCAAAGAGGGTTGCTGGCAGTTCTTGTGCATCCTGCAGGATGCACAAGCTTATTACTGGCAATATTTGGGGGACCCAGCACAGACAGAGCTGGGGGAGCTATGCCAGAGAGAAGTCGGTAGAAGATAGAAAGAACACCAACCTGCTTGCAGTGAGAGAGTGAAAGGCCCTCAGAGTTGGCTTCTTCGCGGAAGATTCCAATTATTCTGAAAGCTTTGGTTTTTACAGCGTGAAGCCAAGCTAGGTGTGAGGCAGGAGCCCCAGCCCAGAGAGGAGAGCAGTATTCCATTGAGCTGCGGATGAAAGCTTTGTATGTGGTGAGGAGCTCAGAGTTGCCAAGGAAGGACTTCGCATATTTGATTATTTGAAATGATTATATTATTTGAATCAAGACAAATATTGATTTACATATGCTTATTACTGGCCAGTATAACTAACTACCTGTATTGTTATCCACTTTACACTGGCATAGTACTTTGGTAGGACATCAACCAATCAGTGTAGATGATCAACACGTATTCTGGTGAAATAAATTTTCAAATAATAAAGGGGCAGAATTCCCATAAAATAAACTTTTCCCATAAAAACTTTTTGTGCATTTTTTACTCACGTTTAGTTTTTTTTCCTATGAACCCCAAGGCTCATGGAGGAGTATGTACATATCTTACATGTAAGGCACGGACATTTGGATATTGACAAATCAACATAGCAGATGACAGGACATCAACCTGGGATTCTAGCATCATGTGCTGTGTACTTCGATGGCAATGCCGAAGGAGCAAACCCAAAGTTTTGTCAAAAATATTTTCAATATTGATGTATTATACAGGGTTATGGTGAAAGGCACCATAGAGGTTGTGGTGAAAGTGAGGACACCCGATGGATCTCAGGTCTTCAGACTTCTTTCAGTGTGAGAATCTGAAATCAGAAGTCTACGACAGGTTCGGTTCGGTATGGGAGCATGCGCCGGAGCAGCACGTAGGAGCATCCACTTTCTGACGGTACTCCAGGAGCCTCTGTCTGGCCATCCCCCAGGCTGATGCCTGGCCCATCCCTATCTCCTTGAGATACTGATCAACCTGATGCAACCACTAGGCACGCGGTCGGCCCGTTGGCCTCCACGTCTATGTCAACCTTTCCAGATATCAATAATAGCGTGTAACTGAAGAAGAAAATACTGTCGTGTGATTCCCCTTGGTTAATACTGGGAGAGTTACGGATGGCCAATAGCAAGCTTTAACGTGGAGGCGATGCCCAAATGCAGATTTTCTATACGCGGGGAAAGAAAGGGGAAGAGGAAGCTGAAGCTTACCTGTTGCGATCGCCGGCAGTCCCAAACTTCAAAAAGTAACTCAAACCGAGGCGGATTTAGAATGTACAGAAAATAGTGAAAGGATTTATTAAAAGAAATGTCCGATAACAAGAAATGCGACGGTAAAACTAAATTCCTATAGGATGTTTCACACCAAACTTATAACACAGACAAATGGGTAATAAACTAGAAAATAAAAATGTGTGGGTTTATCGTGCACTTATCTCTGATCAGTTCGGGGGGGGGGGGGCAGGGGGGGGTCTCGCCAGGAATCTAAGGCTCCGGAGGTGCAGCCGGCTTTGCGCGCGAAGCGCGCACGTTGGCGGGAAACAGGCCTCACTCGCGCAGGCCCGAGCAATTGTCCACACGTCGTTTCTGCCTGGCAAAACCCTGCACGTCTCCTGATGACGTCTCCGATCGCTTCCTTGTGCCCGTCGTCCAAGCACAAACTCGCGAAGGAGAAGAACAAGGGAACCAGAGGAGGGCAAGAACAGGGCAATATCAGAGGGTCTGAGAGGGTCAAAAAGCAAGAGGGCAAGAAGGCAAGAGTCCAGGTTAAGAGAGCGCAAGAGAGAGAAAATGTCGGTCCTCGAGTTCTTTTTATGTCGGGTCCCACCAATCAGCGCGCCACTTCTTGCTCGCCTCTGATGACCTCGGTGGTCCTTGCCAATCGGCGCTCTTCCTCCTCCTCGGCCTTCCTTCCACCAATCAGCGGGTAGCTTCTTGCTCCGCCTTGGCCAATCACGAGTCCCTTCTTACCCCGACCTTCCCGTTGATCAACTCCCGCCCAATAACGAGTCGCTTCTTGCTCCGCCCTGGCCAACCACGAGTCCCTTCTTACCCCGACCTTCCCGTTGATCAACTCCCGCCCAATAGCGAGTTGCTTCTTGCTCTGCCCTGGCCAATCACGGCTCCTCGGGGCGTGTCTTCGGCCTGCCTGTTTTCCGAGGTGATGTAGCTGGTGCGTCCCAAATGGCTGTGCTCAGAACTGGCTTCCGGTTGGTTTTATGGTTATTATTTAGTGCAATAAATGGGCATTTCTCATTCGTGTCTATGGTGTGGTGCCAAAAGAGACAAAGGATAAATCACATAGGGTAAAACTTACAAGGGATAATTTACCCTTATGCCCTAAGCCTAAGCTCGTTAACATGCCCCGCCCCCTCGTGACGGGGACGAAGATACACCTTACTCCGACATTCGGCTAAACAGAACTTATTACATGGTGACGGTTCTTACCCGACATCTGGAGCATGATACCTACACAAATCTACCTGACTCTACATATCACTACCCCCACAAACATAACAATACTATCTGAGTGTTCCGATATCAACGATGACATGTTAAAGAATGTTCAAGCGTCCTCTGGGAAATGGATGCAGTGTGTGTCATCAATGTTAATCAGCTGTTGTAGTTTACCGTTTGAAGTTGAAATAACCCTCTTTTTTTAAATAACCTTTGAAATTGAAATAACCTTTGAGATAACCCTGGGGTGCCAGTCTTGCACCACACATACCCTGCACCAGTTAATTCATGCAGGAGAAAAATCCTGGTGATTCAGCCCAGCCTGTATGGACCAAATTCCCATTTCCAGCATTTTGACTTATTTGCACGCATAAGCACAAAGTGCAAAACTTCACATGACAAATGATGAGAAACAAAAAGATTAAACACACCTCGAATGCCGCTGTCACAGATCCAGACGATGCTATAGCGTGCTGCCTCATAGCCAGGCATCAAGTTGTTGATCTTGGGATTAATGCCAACCTTCTTTCCACCAACAAACAGCTTGGCATCCACATTAGGATACTTCCCAATAAGACGCTTGCAGAGATCTACTGCAGGATCTTCGTGTTCTTGTACACACAGCAAGATCTCATACTGGAGGAGGGCAGAATGGTTGAGTGAGACAAAATATGAGACTTGGATTTTCAACAACATTACGAACAATTCTGCTTATTGGTTCATTTGGAAATAAAAAGTTCAGATCAGTTAGAGAGGCACCTTATTAATCCGCCACCAAAGGTGAACGGAGGTTATGTCTTCACCCGTCTGTCCAAAAAAGTTGTATTTTTTGTTGACGTATAATTTTTTTTTTTTTGGTGAATCTCAAAAGGTTCACAGATTCGGACGAAACTTGGTGGACAGGTTGGATGTGTGACAAAGACGAATTGATTCGATTTTGGTGAAGATCCAGATCTGGATACCAGAATTTTTAAGTGATTCTTCATAATTGAAAAATGGGGCCAAAGCGATATGTAGCATGATATTTCAAAACGTTATGGACGGATTTGGATGAAACATGGTGGACGAGTTAGGTAGGTGACAAGAACAAGCCAATTATATTTTGGTTAAGGTCCAGATGCAGATCCGGCCTATCAGTGGTCTATAAAACGTAAGCTGTACAGCCTGGTGGAGGTATTCCCACTAGTTTAAGAAAGTGGCAATCCGCTTTGTAAATAGCCGAGTACATACAAACAGCAAGTCATATAGCTGAGACATGGCTGCAGCTCAAATCTGAATGTTAGAAACACCATAAATATTTGTGTACTGTAAAATAATCCACTCATCGGTGTTTGAAAAACACACCAGAGGTGATTGCCTGGTACTGGGACCCCGAGATAATGAATCCTCGCCTGCATTTCCATTCTTATCCCCCAATGCCTCCAAAATGCAAAATTTTAAACAAAGGAAGCTTTTCAACATCATCTAATTCCAAAGCTATATTCTCAGACATGTCAGGTGTAGATCTGCAATCCTTCATCACCTGAAATGCCAATTCACTTTGTGATTGCAAACACTCAAGAATATCCTTGAGAAGAAAATGAATATATACTGAAACGCAAAAGAAACTTTCCACCTTTGAAACCTTTAAATATCAACAATAATAGTGCGTGTAGTAAATGTGTGAACTTATTTGTGGACAATATCTGCCACATATCTGCCATCTGCCACATATCTGTCATCATATCTGCCAAATATCTGCCAATACCTGCCACACACGCTATTGAAAGGGGACTGACATTGCACCCTGTGCTGTTCTGTACTGTAGAACAAACTGATGAGATGGTGTATCTTGGTCAAAAACTTGACATGTCATCAATAAAATGTCAATGTTTCAATTAGCAATTGTTGGTTTGTACGGTAGCTCAGTCCGCCTTGCAGCATGCCCAGGGCATGCTGCCGTTGATCCCTTGACAATCGTGGCATGTTGATTGAAATGCCCATTTTGCACTGGCCTTTTTAAAGCCAATATCAAGACATCACGTGCAGCTCATTAAAATCATCCCGTACCCCTTAGCTAATCACTGACAGTCAAAACGGCTGTTCAACAGCTGTGCTATGAAGTGACCATTGAAGGTTCAAGTGACCATCCGTGACCGTTTTGTCTGACAGTGAGGACACCATTGTCCACAAATAAGTTCACACATTTACTACACGCAGTGTTATTGTTGATATTTAAAAGTTTCAAAGGTGGTAAGTTTATTTTGCGTTTCAGTATAGAAGGCAGTGAAGACTGCATCACACAGACAGCTGATAAGACAGATCAGTTGATATAGCATGTTGCCCATACAGTTGTTTCGTCTCATATTTCAATCCATTGATCGAATTCAAAGTGAGGAAAGGAAACTGCATCTTAAAGGACATTTGGCATCAGGTGGGGACATGAATCCAGATATCCCCTCCGCATTTCGGTTACGGATGTCGAATATTGCACGACATCTTATAAAAAGGGTGTCTACCTGTTCCATTGGCCAAACCAAATTCCCTGCTTGTGGTTACCTGTGTAATTGGGGATACCTGTTGTGAGGTGGGGGTGCTTGGATGTGGATATATCGCACAGGCATTGTGGGCCAAAATAGTCTTTACCTGTGCCTTATTTCCCTTGTGAAAGAACAAAATGGAAGACAACAATTTGCCAAGAGAGGAACTGCTGCACTGATTGAATATGGACAATCAGTATTATTTTGGAAACATTTTCTACTATAGTGAGAAATTTTTTCATACCTAGATGATCCAGGTTACCCACAACTTGTTGGCAAGGTTAAGGAGGGCAATGCAGAAGTCAGACAACAAAATAAATCCTAAATTTAGACGAGATTGCAGAAATGTGGATTTTGAAGAAATAATTCAACCCAATGGAAAAGGAAAACGAAAGTCATGGATTTACAAATATCGTCATTTACTGCACCGCTTCAGCTTTTATTTAGAGAACATGAAACGCACATTACAACTCCATGAAAGTTCATTTTACCCGTACGGCAGGAGAGGACGCGTGTACTGTCAGAACCTTCTGTGCTCTTCCGCTGTGCCAGCGGCTCCTTTGCCACAGTGGCTCTGCAATCATCTGTGGCTGTGAACAGTCATCTATCCCTTAATATCCCCATTCCAGGTCTCGCTCTGTGCGTCCTCCCACTCTCAGTACCCTTCAATCAGGCCTAATTTCTAGCGTTATACTTTCTTTCCTTTCAATACCTCCACCCACAATTGTTTCAAATCTCCTCATTCTTCTTTGGCTTACCCTGCTGGGCCAGAGCATGATAATTGATGCTGAGATTATCTTTGATTATACATTATTCTGCAAAATTACGGGACCAAGCATGTGTGCATATCTACATCATCGGGTTACATTTGTATTCAGTCTTTTTTTTGCCTTAATTATACATTTTCACACTCGCTTAGCCTATGGTGCTTTAGACTTAGCCATGTTATTATTCTTATTGTTACCTCTGCCTACCGAATGTGGACGGAGGTTATATTTTCACATCTGTCTATTTGTCTGTTTGTGTGCACGATATCTCAAAAAGTTGTGGACGTATTCGGACGAAATTTGTTGGACAGGTTGCGTGTGTGACAAGGACGAATTGATTAGATTTTGGTGAAGATCCGAAATCTGATCTGGATCCGATAACTTTTTAATTGATTCTTCACCATTGAGCAATGAGGGTAAAAACAATAATTCAAAAAGTTATGGGCAGATTCAGCCGAAACTTTGTGGACAGGTTGGATGTGTGAAAAGGATGAATTGATTCGATTTAGGTGAAGGTCTGAATCCGGATCGGGATATGAGAATTTTTTAATTTTCAGTGATTCTTCACCATTGAGACAACAACAACAACAACAACAACAACAACAACAACAACAACAACAGGCATTTTAAGGCCATTTTCCCTGCAAGAGCGGGGGTTAGCCTTGCGGTCCCCATGACAATCTTCTCCATTTTGCCCTATTTTCTGCATCTCCCCTTGTTAACCCCCTTGCCCGCATTTCTTCTTCGACCATCTTTAGCCAAGTCTTTCTCGGTCTTCCCCGTCCTCTACTTCCTTCTACATTCATTTCCATCACTCTTTTCAACCAGTCACTTTCATCCTTCCTCAACACATGACCAAACCATCTCAACCTGTTTCTCTTCACAGCATCCATCACAGGCACTATTCCCATCATCTTTCGCAATTCATTATTTGTCTTCCTCTCTCTCAACGATACTCCACACATCCACCGAACCATTCGCATTTCCACCCTTTCCAGCCTTCGTTGCTGCTCTACGTTCATTACCCATGTCTCACTCCCATAAATCATAACACTTCTCACACATGCAGCATACACCTTTCCCTTCAGCTTCAATGACACTCCCCTCCTCGTCAGCACGCCACTCAGTTCCCGAAACTTCTTCCGTGCACATCTCACTCGAGCAACCGTTGCAGAGTCGGATCCACCTTCTCCATTCAACATGTCTCCGAGGTAGCAAAATGTTTTCACACCTTCCAGCTTCACGCCATCTCCAAGATCCAACTCAACATTTCCTCCATCTGCAGCGCCCTCTGTGCACACCTTACACTTGAATGTAGCTGCCACACTGGTTAATGACCCTCTCAAACAACTACATTTTTGATGAAACCACTCAGCGCACATTGTACATTGAATGGAATTCACTCCGACACCCTTCCTGCACACAGCACACGGCCACTTCCCAGTTCTTTCCACCTCACCACATGCTTTACCACTTGACATCACCTTCGTTTTTCCGATATTCACCTTCAGACCTTTTTGTCTCCATACATTCCTTCCACTTGTTCATCTTCTCCTTCAGTCCATCCATACTTTCTGCAATCAACACCAGATCATCTGCATACAACAACTCCCACGGTAAACCCTCCTTTACTTTGATCATGAAAGTAAACTAATGGCTCCAAATATCATTCTCGTATGATACTGTGTATGTAGATACTGTGTCGGTAGAAGCTTTTAGACTGTGAAATTGAAGGTTGTAAAAAAAAAAAAAAGTGAAAATACTTTAGGAATTTTATTTTAAGGATACAATTGTGCCAAATCACCGAGTGCCGAGACAGCATGGTGTTGAATGCACAAATAGAAGGTTATCCTTATCCTCAACAAGCTCATCAAACGTCATTTCAGTGATGTCAGGATTCAGTCTGGGAAATGCACTCTTCATGGAAAAACATGTACCGCACTTGGCAAGAAGTAAATCAACCACAACCTTAAAGCTGCGTGTATTTGTAATTGTAAAATTGCTAAAATAATAGGCTTTTAAAGTTTTAAAGTAAACATGTGTATTGTATGTGTATATTTATTTATTTATATATATATATATATATATATATATATATATATATATATATATATATATATATATACAGTCACGTGAAAAAGTAAGTACACCCCATGTAAAGTTTTGACTTTTTCAACATATTTCAACATACAGCTATTTGATCTTCATTTCAACAATATTGATAGATAAAGGTGATATAATATAACAAATATCATGAAACATTTACATTTTGTAGTCCATTGTATAATTTAAATAAACATAAATGCAAATTTCGCATGTGGAAAAAGTAAGTACACCCTTGGCTCTAATAGGTGGTATTGCCCCCTTTGGCAGAAACAACCTCAAGTAGGCGTTTCTTATAACTGTCTAGCAGTCTCTGACATCGAGTGTGAGAAATTTTTGCCCACTCCTCCATGCAGAATTATTTCAGCTGTGCGATGTTTGAGGGGTTTCTTGCATGCACAGCTCGTTTCAAATCCCCCCACAGCATCTCGATTGGATTTAGATCTGGGCTTTGACTTGGCCATTCCAGAACCCTCCATTTCTTTCTTTTCAGCCATTCCTTGGTGGATTTACTGGTATGTTTAGGGTCAATGTCATGTTGCAAGGTCCACCTTCGGTTGAGCTTCAACTTTCCGACAGATGTCCGCACATTCTCCTCAAGCATCCTCAGGTACAATGAAGAATTCATCGTGGATTCTGTGATGGCGAGCTGCCCAGGCCCTGATGCAGCAAAGCTGCCCCAAACCATAATATTTCCACCACCATGCTTTACAGTTGGTATCAGGTTCTTGTGGTTAAATGCTGTCTTTGGATTTTGCCAAAAATGTCTTGTGGTACTTTGGCCAAATAGCTCTACCTTTGACTCATCTGTCCAGACCACATTGTTCCACAAGTGCTGGACTTTGCCGAGGTGTTCATTGGCAAACTTTAGTCTTGCCCTGATGTTCTTTCTGGACAGCAAAGGTTTCCTCCTGGCACACCTCCCATGTAGATCAAATTTGTGCAGCCTCTTTCTCATGGTAGACTCGTGCACTTTGACATCAATAGTGGCAAGAGCTACCTGTAGGTCCCGTGATGACATTCTGGGGTCCTTAGAGACTTCTTTCAGCATCTTGCGGTCTGCTCTCGGGCTGAACTTACTGGGGCGGCCTGGCCTGAACAAGTTGGCAATTGTTTGGAATCTTCTCCACTTGTAGATGATCTTCCAGACAATCGAATGATTGACTTCAAATTGTTTGGAGATCTTTTTAAATCCCTTCCCCGACTCGTAGGCATCTATAACCTTCTTTCTGAAGGCCTCAGAGAGCTCTTTTGATCTAGGCATGGTGACGCCGCACACTTCAACAACAAAGAGCAAACCAAACTAAATGTCTGAGGTTTAAATAAGACAGGTTCCTCCAAGATCTTCTCTAACGATGTTCTAATCATTTGCACCTGAGCTGGTGCATCTGATTCTAATTTTAGGTATTTGAAGTAGTGATAAATGTCGGGGAGTACTTACTTTTTCCACATGCGAAATTTGCATTTATGTTTATTTAAATTATACAATGGACTACAAAATGTAAATGTTTCATGATATTTGTTATATTTTATCACCTTTATCTATCAATATTGTTGAAATGAAGATCAAATAGCTGTATGTTGAAATATGTTGAAAAAGTCAAAACTTTACATGGGGTGTACTTACTTTTTCACGTGACTGTATATTGTTGCGGATCTCAAACGTCGGCTCTCCCCTTATCAAGGGGGGGGTTAATCCCCTTGTCCTCTTATCTGGCCGACGCAACCCTCGAAGTTATAACGTCCTTCCCGGCACGGCGTTAGGTAGGGTTTGTTAGGCCTAGGGATTCGCTACTACCTAAGTACTAACGCCGACCGGAAATAAGGGAATAACTCCCGCTCGAATCACGGATATGGATGGAAATGCCGAGTGGATAGCGATCCACGATCCGAGCTGTTAACAAGTGACTAGACCCGATTATGGCGGTTCCGATCGTGCCACGTTTACCCAATGGAGAAAAGACTAGGACGATCGGATTGAGAGGAAACCAGGAAAATAGGAAGAACAGATGGGTTTATTAATTATGTACAAAGAAGAAGAGGAAACGAAAGAATCGACAAGAAAGAAAGAGGAAGGAAAAGTACATAGGGCAGCCTTCACTACAGTCTTAACTTATTCCCTGGACAAACGGGCCCATCTCACACACAGACACTCACACGGGGGTTGCAGATGGTAGGGTGGAAGGTCCGGCGATGGGGTCTAGGCTCCAGTCCGGCTCCGGTCCAGCCGACGAAACCCGGCAGGCAGCTTTTCACGTAGCGTAACGCGAGCGGACAATTATAATGACGGGGGAAGGCTGGTATACTGGCGTACGTAATATGCGCACTACTCGCTCCAAGCGCACCCTCCCCAATGTCCTGCACGCTGCAGTTCATGGCAATGCGTGCCGCGCGCTCGCCCCTAGTACAGCGGGTTGCCACAACGCGTCTCTTTGAAATACCAAGGCTTGGCTTCAGTTCCCTTGTAAAGTGCACGTCCCAGGTCAAGCGCCTCTATCTCCCCGCTCAGACCTCTTTAACGAGCGCTGCCGCATACGTCCTCTGTAATCACGACAGTCCTTTCCACAACGATCAGTCCTTTTAGCACAAGCTTCCTACGAGGGCCTTGTGCGCTGGCTTTTATAATCAAGCCAGCGAACGCTCTCGAAGCCCAAAAGCCACGCCTGTCAGGCGGTCACTCCAGCCCTGGTTGGCTGGTTTTGGCTTACCGGCCCCACACTGACGGCTGGGTGACGTGGCCACACCTCCTCCCTGGCGCTCCGCCCCCTTTTTCCGGGCTTCACCTCGTGGCTTATGGCGGCGTTGAGCGAGCTCAAGGGCAGAGAAGGCTGCTGGCCAAGGAGCGTACCAAATTGGGAGGGGCCATGGGGCACAGACTAGACAGCACCCAATGGCGTCGTTTGGAGGGAGGCTGAAAAAATGGACGGAAGGGCCTACTCTTATTTGATTGATGCAACGCAGATTCAACTATTGGAAAATGGCCTTATCTAACACATACTAAGAAATAACTGATGTCCTATGGTGACCTACATGTTGGTTGTGGCCTACCTATGGGGTGCTACCTTTAACCTTTAATGATGTGATATTTATTTACAAGTGTGGGTTCTCAAAACCGCAACACTGCTCCTTTTGCCAGGCTCGTCCCGAGCCGAAACTTGGGGCAGGACTACTTTTACATCTACATGTGACACTTAGGTGTCGTTTCCCTCTACATTTAACCTCACCCTGAGTGCGACAGTTTTAACACTAGATATGTCCCACCTGCTGCGTTGTGTCCTACCTAACTGACTCACGCCCACAATTAACTGAATTACGGAATTATTTCCAAACTACACATTTAATCCGGTGGGTGAGCATGTTATTTACAAGACACTAATTAATTATTTACAAAACTGCAACCCAGGACCTGTCTTTTGTGGGAAAAAGAAAAAGGAATTTTGAAAAGAGGAAATACCACAGCCATGCACTGCACCAATACACCATACACCCATATGTACCACAATAAATGCATCATAATAAAAAAATGCATGAAAAGCACCATCACCCAACATGCACAAAAACAAACATTTTAAAATAATAAAGGATGATGTCTTGTCCTTGTCTGCTGGGCCGATGTATCTTGGCTGTATCTTGCTTAATCGTCTTCTTTGATCTTCGGTGTGCCATCGGTAAAAGTTTACCATCTTTGTACGGGCACACCAAAGGTTAATTAATAAAAAGGGCACAAACCGCGTCTGCTTTTTTAAATTTGGCCAGCAAGGCCAGCTCAGGTGGTCTGCCTGCATGGCATCGATGCCACTTGCAGCGGTCTGCAAGCCAGATACTGCTGGCAGCAATGGTCTGTCCCAGCAAAGGTGCCAGGCCACAGAACATGTGGTCCATATGGTGTATCAGTGCAGGCAGGCAGGCAGGCAACAGGGTGCAGGCAGCAAGAGTGCGGCTGCACCGCTCAGGGCACCTGCACACTCCCCTCGCACAAAATACCATAGGTCCATGAGTGGGGAAGGAAGACAAAGCCGAGGTTAGCGGGGTGCAAGGGCGCAAGGGTACACACAGTACAAGGTAATGCGACATGAGGGCGCGGGAGAGCGAGTTGAGAAAGCTCGTCCCTACTCGTACATCACCCCCCCCCCCCCCCATGTCAACCTACACTACCCTTGCCCTCCCCCTTATTTACACAATTTACAAATTCGTCTCTACATCTTGTCTCCCATATCCCCTCTAAACCGAATTCGTCATCCAATCCCTCCCAAGAAGGAAGAGATGGAATCACACACAATGTCAAACTCTGTCATGATGCGTCTTACATTCCCAAATCATTTGCAAAACCTGGTGTGGAGTCCTGTCACCTTGGTGAGTGGATGCGGATGGTGCGAAGAGATTTTATCCGAACTATCCTTCTAAATGACATTAACTTCTTACTCTACCCGGGGTCTTGCCAATCCATTGGCCATCTTTACACTATGCGGTTCTAAAAACCAATTCCCATTGACCATACTGTGGTGCTCTACCAATTTTGGGGTCTTACTCCCCCCATTTTTCAATCTGTGTCCTCGCACAATTTCGGGGCTGGGTCGTGTGGCTCTACTAGCAGGTCTACCTACCTGCGCACCTCCGCCACTGAAGTCGCCACCCGAGCTTGCCTAGCTCCTGCGATTACCCTAACTTGGGGAAGGCCCTCCTGGCGCTCTAAACCCACTAATGCCCCCTCTGGCATTGGGCTACCCGGGTCCTCTCCTGGGATCCTCGGGCCCCGCTGAACTCTATTTGAACTGAACACTAACTGGCTCCCAGAGCCGACCTGCGGCCTCACCTGGCCGACAGACTACCAGTGGCGGAGTGCTCATTTAACCATACTCACTAATTAAGCCACATGCCCAGCCATTCCACTTACTTACGCACCCATCCAAGCAATCCTTTGCTAGTACACGCACCACAGATGTCAATATCCAACAAATTTACCTACTCCCTCTACCTAACTTTAAACTACCCTCCCCGGGTATTCGTGAAGGGGTCCATCTTCCCCCATCCACTCCTTCGCACCATGCACTCCACACCACTTATTCCACACACCATTTACTCCACACTATTTATTCCACACCACTCAGTATTCTCACTTGCACCCCATGCAAGCCATTCACTCAACATACTTACCCTTGCCCACAATATTCTACTCATACACTTTTACACACACACACACACACATCATTCACGAGCATTTCCTCTCAATTCCTCATTTGCTCACCAGTACCACCAAGACTCTCATTCCCAATTCCTCATTTGCGCTTAAAGCGCATCCTCATACTCATACACACAGCATCATTTAACTATCTCCTTCCTTCTAATACTAGTGCTTTCCCTGTCATCCCTTTACACTAAGCACATCCCTCGTCATTATCAACCACTTCATCTTTCTACGTCCCCACTAATTGTACAATGTCTCTACTTAAATCTTAGTCTCCTATGGTCACTTCTAAGTCCCTAACATTATCCTAGCCCTCCCTGGCTAGTATACACTGCCAAACCCCATAATCCTATAGCTCCTCTGCCCCAAAGATGTGATGTGAGGGATGGTAGAGCCACCATCTCTCCACATCGGGCATTATTTCCCACTATCACCCCCAGTCCTCTTGCACTATGAGCCCCAGTCATGTGAGGTACTGGGTCCTGCCTCGGCATCTAAAGCTGAGGCGATCCATGAGGGCGCCTGCTCGCCGGTGTAGGGTCTTAACCGGTCGGTGTGGGCGATCCGAGGGAGGGCTCGTGGCCCCATTTTGATCTTAACGACCACGTCACAGACTTGCGACAGGATGACCCCGGGGCCTTGCCAGGGAAAGTTGAGTTTGGGGCACCTACCCTTCCGCCTCCGGGGATTGAAGAACCAAACTTCATCCCCGGAGCGTACTGACTCCCCTGGCTCCGGTGGTCGTACCTGCGCTTCATCTTGGCCCCCGCCAGCTGGAGCTGGCGGCGGGCGAAGGTATGGACCCTCTCCATGCCTTCCTCCAAGTGATGTGCATAGCCCTCCCTCGGCAGTATATCAGTGGTGTCTGGCACGGGACCGCATAGCAAGTCGGCGGGAGCCCGCAACTCCCGCCCATACATAAGCAACGCCGGACTGCATGCGGTGGCCCCGTGCTGGCTGGTTCGGTAGGCCATTAACAAATACGGGAGTTGTTTATCCCAGTCATCCTGACGGGTGGTGG
Organism: Myxine glutinosa; assembly: GCF_964187855.1. Classification (NCBI taxonomy): domain Eukaryota; kingdom Metazoa; phylum Chordata; class Myxini; order Myxiniformes; family Myxinidae; genus Myxine; species Myxine glutinosa. The sequence goes on from NC_136261.1 coordinate 22,861,976, forward strand.
TGAACAATGCCAATTGTTGGATCAAGGTTCGGTTGAACCGTTCCACCATTCCGTCCGATTGTGGTCTTAATGGCGTTGTTTTTGTTTTTCTAATTGACAGGAGTCTGCACACATCTTTTAGTAATTGACTCTCAAAATTTCGGCCCTGGTCAGTGTGCAGCTCCTCTGGAATCCCATGCCGACATACAAATCCTTTCACGAAGGCCTGTGCCACCACCCCGGCTTCTTGGTTGGGGAGGGCATAGGCCTCCGGCCACTTGGTGAAATAGTCCATTACAACGAGGATGCACTTGTTACCTTGGCGGGTGCGGGGTAGTGGTCCTAGAATATCCATAGCCACCCGCTCAAGGAGGGCCCCCACCTGGTGTAATTGAAGGGGGGCCCTCATCCTCCGTGCTGGTCCCTTTTTGGCAGTACAGGCGTCGCATCTCCGACACCAGTCCTGTAAGTCGCGCCACATATTCACCCAATAAAACCTCCGGCGGACCCGAGATGTTGTCTTTGTCCTGCCCAAATGGCCGCCGGAGTGGGTACCATGCACCTGCTGTAATATGAAGTTCTTAAATTTGTCTGGGACTATCACCAGCCAGGAAGATCTCTCAGAGGGAACCTCCACCCACTTGCGATACAAGATGTTGACTTTCAATTCCAGGGTTTGCTACTGAGCCCAATATGCCTTTGTTGGCGCCCCGAGGGGGGTGACCTCTTCCGCCTTAGGTCTTTGTCCCAATCGAACCCATTCGTACACCAGTCCCAGGACGGGATCCTCCCGCTGGGCCGTGCTCCAAGCCAAAGTTCCAAATTCTTCATCTGCGGTTAGTGGCAAAATTAGCCCTCTCACCCAGGTTGCACGCACTACGAGGGTAGGGGAGGAGTCTGCCAATTGCTCCCTCTCCTCGTGTCTCGCACAAACGAGAGAGTGCATCGGCATTCCCATGGGCCTTCCCGGCCCTATGGATCACATTAAAATCGTACTGCTGCAACTTTTCCAACCACCTTGCAATTTGGCCCTCCGGTTCCTTGAACCGGAGGAGCCATTGCGAGGAGGAATGGTCAGTTCGAACCAGAAATTTCCGCCGGTACAAGTATGGGTGGAAATGGCTCATGGCAGCCAGCATAGCCAATAACTCCTTGCGAGTGACGCAATAATTTCGCTCGGGCCTACTCATGGCCCGACTATAATACGCGATCACTCTCTCCACGCCCCCCTGTGTCTGGGACAAAACTGCGCCCAATCCTTCCTGGCTTGCATCCGTGTCCAGGGTAAATGTCCCGTCACTAGTGGGGTAAGCTAGAACGGGTGCGGATGTCAAACACCCCTTCAATGCTAGGAAGGCCTCCTGGCACTCCCTTGTCCAATTAAATCTCGTCCCCTTCTCCGTAAGCCGGTGAAGGGGCCGGGCCAACTCCGCAAACTTTGCCACAAAGCGCCGGTAGTAGGAGCAGAGTCCCAAAAATCCCCGCACCTCCTTGATGGTACGTGGTGCGGGACACTCCTCTACCGCTGTAATTTTGCCTGGGTCTGTTTTTACCCCCTCGCGACCGATAACGTGACCTAAATAGGCCACCTCTCTAGCAAACAAAGTGCATTTGGTTGGACTCAACTTCAACCCTGCCTGTCTAAGGCACCCAAACACCTGGTCCAAATCAGCTATGGCTTGGAGGAATGTTTTAGCATGTACCAGGACGTCATCCAGGTACACCAGGCATGACTGCCATGGCATGCTGCCCAGTACATGCTCCATCAATCGTTCAATGGTGGCGGGGGCGTTACACAAACCAAACGGCATCACAGTGAACTGATGCAGCCCCTTACCTGTGGAAAATGCCGTTTTCTCCTTCCCTGCCCTATCCATCTCCACCTGCCAATACCCACTCTTGAGGTCCAAGGTTGAGAACCAATTTGAGCCCGCAACGGCATCAAGGGTGTCATCAATTCTTGGCAGGGGATATGAGTCTTTGAGTGTCACGTTGTTCAGCTGGCGATAGTCCACGCAGAAACGCGTGGTCCCATCTTTCTTTTTGACCAGCACAACAGGTGGCATCCAAGGACTTCCCGAGGGCTCGATGATACCTGCATCGAGCATTATTTTCTACCTGCTCGTCAGCTTCCTCCCTCTTGCTCCAAGGGAGCCGTCGGGCGGGCTGACGAATAGGCCGGGCCTCACCGGTGTGGATCTGATGTTTCACCAGGCCCGTACGTCCAATATCCTCGGAGGACAAGGAGAAGATATCCAAATGAGATTCAATTAATTTGCGTAAGGCCTCCCTCTGGGTACCCTCCAACTCTACACTACTTCGATTTACCATCTCACAAATGGGATCGGGCCAATTCCTAGTACTTTCTGAAGGCTCCCTCTGGGGCCGGCTCGGCTGGACGTTTTCGTCCCTCACTGGCGCGACTTCGTTAACTGGGGTGCAGCCGGCTATCTTCGTGCCCCTTACTATAGTGCGTGGTTCTGCACTAATATTAATTACTCGGACAGCCACCACCGGCCCGTCCGTTTTTACGAGGGTGCGGCCCACGATTAAACCCAGGATGGACTGCGCTGCCACCGGTTCGACTAGGCCGCAGGACTCCTGCCATGTTGGGCGAGCTAACCATCGGGCCGGCACTATGGCCTCGGCCCTTGGAGGGATGGTCACGGCCTCAGAAGCCTCCAGCTCCGTCCTCTCGGCCGTGCTCACCCCATCCAATTGTAGCGAATGTCATAAACAAGATCCCCGATGGTCTCCTGGGGCTTTCTCTTTCGCAACGCGAGCTGAGCTTTAACAAGCTCGCTCTGCTGTTCAATGCCGAATCTATTAATTAAGGCCGCGCGGAGGGCTGGCAGGGTGATAGCACCCGGTGGTAAGGCTGTCAGCACTTCCGCCGCCGCGCTGCGCAGTGCCCCCACGAGGTGTACTCCACCTTCATCCAAATTCCAACCATTCCCCCTACACACATGGTCGAATTGCGCCAGGTACGCCCTCAAATCACTCTTGCCGTCATACGGCGCGAGTGGAACCCTATGGCTGCCCGACGGCCGGACCCCGTGCGTCGCTCCTTGCGGAGTTAGCACGGGGACGAACCGTTCGGGCCCCCACAGTACACTATTCCCGGGGGGCTCGCGTGCGTCCCCCGTCCCTCTAAAGACTACCCCTGTCGGTGTCGATGCTTGGGTCGCCTCGTCGCAACCCGCTACCCACTCCATACTCGCGCACCCCGGCTCACCAACACCTCTCACACTCCCCATGGTCGGACATCCCTGCGCACACTCTCTCTCCACACACTCCGGACCAGTCGCACACCTTACCATTGGCCTCTCACGAACGCCCGGGTCTAAATCAACACCCAAGCCGACTGAATCTCCCCTCACGCCATATACATTTCCGAGTATATCGCCACTCACCTTGGCACCTCGTCTCCGCTTCTCCTCCGCCACCTGCAAACTCTTTATTTGGTAGTGAGCACATCATCATGATGTGAGCACAGACCTTGTACCAATTCCATCACCTCCTCCTTTATTTCATTCTTAGTCTCCCTTCAGCTCTTTTTAATTTCACTCACCCCTTCTTCTACTTCCTCCAACATTTGTTTCACCCCCTCTATTTCCCGGTGCGCCCCCACAATTTCTTCTTCTCAGGCCACCTTGGTCATCTCTATATGGTTTCTGATCTCTCGTTCTTTCGCCCCCAATGTCTCTACCACCTCATCCAACCTCTTCGTCAGCCCCTCGTGTACCATCTGACATTCCTTCTTTGTCGCTATAAGCTCCTTTTTTATTTATTTTTGTGCTGATTTCAACCCCCCTATCACGGCTGTGTTCTTACCTACTTGCTCCCCTAACTCCTTTTGTCCCACTGTCAGCTTCTCTACTTCCCGCATCAACTCCTCTATACCCCCATGTAACCTAGCCGTACTCTTTCTCACCTCTCTCTCCACACGCTCCTCACACTGCTTTACCTCTTCGCGTACCCCCGTGACCTCGTCGCTCACCCCGCGCCTTATATCCTCCCCCATCTCTCCCATTTCTCTCTTAGATGCCGCCCTCATTTGTTCCAACTCATTCTTTTGGGCGTCCATTTTGCCTTCCAGCCCGTTCTTTACCTCCTCTATCTGATCCCCCATTTGTTTTATTTCCTGGGCAGATTTATCCCCCATTTCCCTCAATTGGCCCCCAATATTGTCTTCTAACCCCGTTAACCCGTTCTTCATTCCCTCCATTTGGTTCTCTTGGGTGGCCATCCTTTTTTCCAACCCCGTTAACCCCTCTTTCATTTCTTTCATTTGGTCACCCACGTCCTTCAATTGGCCCCCCATTTCCTTCATTTGGCCCCCCATCTTGTCTTCTAATCCCCCAATTTGATTTCCCAAATTGCTCTCCCATTTTGTTTTCCAACCCTTTTATTTCCCGGGTGGATTTATCACTTTGGGCGTCCAATTTGCCATTTATTTTATTTATTTCATTCTGTTGGGTGCCCATCATTTCTTTCATTTCCCGGGTTTCTTTGGTGGATTTGTCACATTGGGCGTCCATTTTCGCATTCATCTCCTTTATTTGGGCCAAGAATAGTTGCATGTACCCTGGCATCGCGGGCTCGGCTCTCGCTGCCACGTGCGAGGCGCCGCAATTTTGTTCCTCTGCCACCCCTACTGCTGCATCCTCATTAATTTCCTCCTCCATCTCTCCCAATTGTCCAACTTCTTCCCGGGGGTCCTGGGATAATTCTAATTCCTCCTCATCTACCCCCACCGGCATCCGATCACCTTGGCTATCCATGGCACGATTTAATTTAGATGTTGAATAAAATTTCGGCCGCTCGTAATTTGGAGTGCGTTCGGCGCACTCCGGGGCCAAATCCCAACTCCCAGACACCAATTGTTGTGGATCTCAAACGTCGGCTCTCCCCTTATCAAGGGGGAGTTAATCCCCTTGTCCTCTTATCTGGCCGACGCGACCCTGGAAGTTATAACGTCCTTCCCGGCGCGGCGTTAGGTAGGGTTTGTTAGGCCTAGGGATTTGATACTACCTAAGTACTAACGCCGACCGGAAACGAGGGAATAACTCCCGCTCGAATCACGGATATGGATGGAAACGCCGAGCAGATAGCGATCCGCGATCCGAGCTGTTAACAAGTGACTAGACCCGATTATGGCGGTTCCGATCGTGCCACATTTACCCAATGGAGAAAAGACTAGGACGATCGGATTGAGAGGAAACCAGGAAAATAGGAAGAACAGATGGGTTTATTAATTATGTACAAAGAAGAAGAGGAAACGAAAGAATGTACAAGAAAGAAAGAGGAAGGAAAAGTACACAGGGCAGCCTTCACTACAGTCTTAACTTATTCCCTGGACAAATGGGCCCGTCTCACACACAGACACTCACACGGGGGTTGCAGATGGTAGGGTGGAAGGTCCGGCGATGGGGTCCAGGCTCCAGTCCGGCTCCGGTCCAGCCGACGAAACCCGGCAGGCAGCTTTTCACGTAGCGTAACGCGAGCGGACAATTATAATGACGGGGGGAAGGCTGGTATACTGGCGTACGTAATATGCACACTACTCGCTCCAAGCGCACCCTCCCCAATGTCCTGCACGCTGCAGTTCGTGGCAATGCATGCCGCGCGCTCGCCCCTAGTACAGCGGGTTGCCACAGCGCGTCTCTTTGAAATACCAAGGCTTGGCTTCAGTTCCCTCGTAAAGCGCACGTCCCAGGTCAAGCGCCTCTCTCTCCCCGCTCAGACCTCTTTAACGAGCGCTGCCGCATAAGTCCTCTGTAATCACGACAGTCCTTTCCACAATGATCAGTCCTTTTAGCAAAAGCTTCCTATGAGAGTCCTTACGAGGGCTTTGTGCGCTGGCTTTTATGATCAAGCCAGCGAATGCTCTCGAAGCCCAAAAGTCACGCCTGTCAGGCGATGTCACTCCAGCCCTGGTTGGCTGGTTATGGCTTACCGGCCCCGCACTGACGGCTGGGTGACGTGGCCACACCTCCTCCCTGGCGCTCCGCCTCCTTTTTCTGGGCTTCAGCTCGTGGCTTATGGCGGCGTTGAGCGAGCTCAAGGACAGCGAAGGCTGCTGGCCAAGGAGCGTACCAAATTGGGAGGGGCCATGGGGCACAGACTGGAGAGCGCCCAATGGCGTCGCTTGGAGGGAGGCTGCAAAAATGGATGGAAGGGCCTACTCTTATTTGATTGACAACGCAGATTCAACTGTTGGAAAATGGCCTTATCTAACACATACTAAGAAATAACTGACGTCCTATGGTGACCTACGTGTTGCTTGTGGCCTACCTATGGGGTGCTACCTTTAACCTTTAACGATGAGATATTTATTTACAAGTGTGGGTTCTCAAAACCGCAAATATATATATATATATATATATATATATATATATATATATATATATATATATATATATATATATATATATACTGTATATATATATATATATATATATATATATATACAAAGATTTGCAGTTGGGAGTAAATCCAAATGACTCCATGGTAGGATCTCCAACCTTTATGTTTGAATGAACAAACAATGAGTCATTGTTTGTTCAACTAAAGGTTGGATATCTTACCATGGAGTCATATATATATATATATATATATATATATATATATATATATATATATATATATATATATATATATATATATATATATATATATATATATGTATATATATATATATATATATATATATATATATATATATATAAAATTATGTATATGCATTTATTTATACTTTATGTATATGCATTTATTTATTTAGATGCACAGTGCCTAGAGAAAGTCGACACCCCTTTCAAATTGTTCACCTTTTGTTGCCTTATGGCCTGGAATTAAATTGCATTAAAATCAGACTTTTTCCACAAGAAGGGGCCCTTAATCAAAAAATCGTGCACTTTTATCTAAAGTTTCGAGGTTTTGACTTGAGTTACCTTCAGTGATATGATTTCAAATTCCGCCGGGAGACAAGGTCAATTGGCACCCTATCCAAGATGGCGGCCAAATCCAATATGGCCACCACGTGGCAAAGGCCTAATCATAACTCATGGACTAATAGTATTAGAATCACAAACAAAACGTCTAAATAGGGGTTTTTGTGGGTGAGGAGTTCAGTCCTCATGTCATTTTGGCGATTATAGGTTCAGGTCATATCAAGGTCAAGGTCGGTATTTGCCTAATATCGGTCGGTCTATTACCATGCCAAATGGACTAAAAGTTGTAGAATCTCAAATAAGACATCTAAAAAGGGGTTTTTGAGGGTGACGAGTGTGTTCTTTGTGTCATTGTGACGATTTGAGGTCAAGGTCATGTGTCAAGGTCAAGGTCAGTGTTACGTGCTCCTCCCCGACCCCCTGGTCATGGTGTACATCCGAGCCCCGAGAGGCGTCACGGCAGAAAGATGTGTTATTCTGTATGTCAAAGATCAATGGAGAAGCCACCCCAATTGTTACTCACAAACAAATATTGTATTAAGATCACACAAGAATAACAGGACAACAATAATAGTAGTCAAAAGTACAATCAATATGTCATATGATGGTACCATCAATTTTGTAATATATAACTCACTGTGCTCCAAGTGAGTGAAACAAGACCATCCCCAAATGTCTCTTATTCCCGGCTTCAAGCCCAAAGTTGATTCGCTCCAGCGATCACCAGAACGATGTCCAATCGAGACCAAAATCCCGTGCTGATGGCAAGTACAGTCACACTGCCCAAAGCTGCACAAAGGCGCCCTCAAGGCGACTGGAAAATCACACCCTCGGGTATGGACTTTCACGGCTCACAGTCGGCGAACCGCAAATTAATCTTCAGAAGCCACGGTGCACACACACACACCAGATACGTCTGAAAGCGGTGAAAACGGCTGACGAAGCAAAGAAACCTTGCTCGACGCATGAAGAGCGCGAGTCAAAATGGCCGACGACCCATTCTTGAGACGTAACGGCCCGGCGATAATTCTCCTCGGAATCCACCGCCAAAAAACCTGACACGCAGGTTGATCGGTCACAGCGATGACAACTCTGTCGCAGGAATCCCTTTCCCGGAAACCCGAAAGTTCGCTCGTGGCTCTTGCTCGCCAGCGTTCGCTCCAGACCGCAAGTAGCTCGGCTCCTTCTTGTTCGACTCACTCGCTCCGCCCTTTTTTTTCCTCTTCCTCTTCGTCACCGTTCGGTTCCTGTTTCATTTAAAACATTAACTTTTAACTTTTGAAAATAGAAATATCTATTCCCTTTAAATGACAACAATAATAATACATGGAATCAGAAATGTTTACAGTGGATGAAAACCACCACAACGGAAGTGACGAATCCATAACAGTCGGTATTTGCCTAATATCGGTCTATTACCATGCCGCATGGATTAAAAGTGGTAGAATCACAAATGAAACATCTAAATAGGGGTATTCAATAGTGACGACTCCGTTCTTTGTCATTTTGGTGATTTGAGGTCAAGCTTGGTATTTACCTTTGGACAAATCACAATCACAAATAAATTTCCAAGTCATGCAACAAATGTCATGCAACAAAAGGATTTAGACACAGGTATGCACAAATCATAGATAAATGGAAAAACTCGCCTGACATTGCGAGGCGTCTTCAGCAAACTGTCAACTCATCCGATGCATGGCGTTGTGCCCGTGATTTGATTGGTTATCCAGTGCATGCAGACGTGAAAGTAACCACTACAACCTTGCACAACCATGAGGTGCCGCTCTTTATCATGTGCAATGGGCAACTACTATTCAGTACTGGTCCGGGGCACAGTCTCGCATAATTTATGCTCATTATGCATAGTTGCAGATTGTGGCTTTGGATAATTTTTTTCCTGTGACCCCAGGGAACTTCCATGGGATCTTTGCATCATGATTTTCGGTTAACATGTCTCCTAGGTATACATTTGGACGTGATTGAATACAGTAATTGTTGAAAACAATTGATTAAAATGGCCATGACCTTGACGTTGAATGACATTGAAACCCCTTTCAATCGATTTTGAATGTTTATTACATATCAGAGCGATACCAAGATCATCAAAATCAAACAAAAATTAGCCGAGATATGGTCATTCCTGTGTTTCCCCTGGCCCTTTGTCACATTGCTATGCCATCGCATTTGGATTCACCATGACCTTCAAATACAAGATACGTCACTAAACTTTTTAGCCGCGTCACAGACGCTGCTCATAGAGTGCCCTCTGCTGTTGTTGTTGTTCTTCTTGTTCTTCTTCTTGTTCTTGCAGAGAAGACAAAACCTCAAAGCTCCACCCATTCTGGGAGAGCCTTCATATAAACAAATATCCACCATTTTATTAACTCGCATAGCTTTGAGGCCTGTTTTGTAGGCCCGTGGTGTCTTCCTCTCTCACACAGTTTTATTTAAAATCAAATTCGATATATCATTTCATTTTTCACAGTCGCTAACATAGTTTTAGACTCGGTTGAAAAAAAACGGGAAGAAAATCCGATGAAAGTTGCCCTTTATAGAACAAAATGAATTCTCAAAGGCCTGTAACTTCAAGTCCATTGAGATTTTTTTTTTTTAAATCGCGGCATGGTCAGTTATACACGGCCCGAAATAAGAGATGGGAAAATGCCGAGATATATATATTTTGTTTAAATCGCGGCATGGTCAGTCATACACCGCCCGAAATAACAGACGGGAAAATGCCGAGATATATATATTTTGTTTAAATCGCGGCATGGTCAGTCATACACCGCCCGAAATAACAGACGGGAAAATGCCGAGATATATTAAAAATTCGTCCATTTGCTGACAATCGTCACGATGAAATATTTAATTTATACGTCGTCACAATAATGTGGAGAGAGGAGCATAGCTTCGTTCACATGTCGCCACACACGGGAAATTGCAGATATATTTTTTTAAAATCGTGGCATGGTCAGTCATACACCGCCTGAAATAACAGACGGGAAAATGCCGAGATATATTAAAAATTCGTCGCCACACACGGGAAATTGCCGAGATATATTTTCACTTTGCACAAAAATAACATCAAGTAATCGAATCAATAGGAATGTCCTGTGCCTATAACATCGACGTTATAGGCACAGCTGCATCTAGGCATTGTGTAACATCGACGCGGCTTTTGTTTTAATTAAAACTTTTTGTACTTGTTCTAAAATCTTTCGAAGGGTATTTGTAACTTTCTGAGCACTTTTTGACAAAATTATAAGCAAACAGAGAAGTCAGGGATTAACAGAACATGGTCATTGTTGAGAAAAAAAAAATCAATGAAAATGGCCATGACCTTGACCGTATCGCATGACCTTGACCTTGGATGACTTTGAAACCTATTTTAATCCATCGGAAACCATTGTAACGATCCCAAGAAATTCAAAATCGACCGGAAAATAACCAGATCACATGAGTTATCAGGGGTTGTCATGCCATTTTGATACGGGTGAGAACTGAGCTCGTCTCCCAGTGGAATTAGAAATGTTATGACTTAAGGCAACACCACCAAAAATCTTATTCCCGTCAGGAAACGACTCATTGTTACCCGGCAACACCGGGTACTTTTGCTAGTAAATAAATAAAATACAAAACAAGAAAGAAAAAAAATTAAAACTCAGAAAATTAATAACAAAAAATAATGATTATATACATATGTGATGATGTCGAGTCTTCTAGCAATGATGGCATTGCCTTTTTTTTTCTTTCTTTTTTTCAATACAAGATCGAGGCTTTAATACAAGATCTGGGAATAGAGCCTGTGATTGATGCTGTGAAGAGAAACAGGTTGAGATGGTTTGGTCATGTGTTGAGGTAGGATGAAAGTGACTGGTTGAGAAGAGTGATGGAAATGAATGTAGAAGGAAGTAGAGGACGGGGAAGACCGAGAAAGACTTGGCTAAAGATGGTGGAAGAAGAAATGCGGGCAAGGGGGTTAACAAGGAGAGATGCAGAAAATAGGGCAAAATGGAGAAGATTGTCATGGGGACCGCAAGGCTAACCCCCGCTCTAGCAGGGAAAATGGCCTTAAAATGCATGTTGTTGTTGTTGTTGTTGTATCGAGGCTCGTGCAAGAGCTAACATTAATCACAAAAAGAAAAACTGACACATAAAACATAAGATAAAGGGAGCGGGAGACAAGATGGGAAGAGAGAGGAAAGCACACAAGTACAACATTTGAGAGCAGGTACATCGGGAGATCTGTGGGAGGGAGAGGGCTTGGGGGGAGGAGCCACGGGAAGGGGGGTGGGGGGTGGGAAAGGCATAAAACACATCGACACTGCTAGGACTTCCAGGAAAGAAGTCGGAATTTCAAAAAAGTGGATCGAGGGTGAATTAACGGGGGTAGAAAAGATCAAGGTTTAGGATGGGGGAAGATAAGAGATGGTGGTGAACAGCTGTTTTAAATATCTGGATGGAGCAGTGGTATTGAATAGAGTGAGGGAGTTTGTTCCAGCGGCGGGAGAAAAGGGGAATGAAAGAGTAAGGTGAATAGAGAGTCTTGATTTTGGCAGTTTAACCATAAGAGGGTTGCTGGCAGATCTTGTGCGACCTGCAGGAATATTTGGGGGACAGAGCACAGAGAGAGCTGGGGGAGCAAGGCCGGAGAGGAGTCGGTAGAAGACAGAAAGACCACCTACCTGCCTGCGGTGAGTGAGTGAGAGGCCCTTGGAGTTAGCTTCATCGCGGGAGATTCCAATGATTCTGAAAGCTTTGGTTTCAACAGCGTGAAGCCGAGCTAGGTGTGAGGCAGGAGCACCAGCCCAGAGGGGAAAACAGTATTCCATTGAGATGCAGATGAAAGCCTTGTATGTGGTGAGGAGCTCAGGTGTGCCAAGGAAGGACTTCGCATGACGGATGATGCCCAGTCGGCGACTGGCTTTGGAGGTCAACTTGGAAATGTGGTTTTCCCAGGAAAGATCATGGCAGATGTGGTACACACGTGATCATGGCAGATGTGGTATGCTTTCTATGGCTGGTATACACGGGTAAGTGTGTGGTATAGACGTGGGGGTTGCCACTCCTCTCCGTCTCTTTGCTGGCCGTTGGGGAATTCACCCTCTTCCGCCCGTGCTGTTGGAGTCAACTGGACTCTCATCCAACAGATGTGCAGAGCCATCTGTCATCTAAACCGCATGGCTGCAGACTACTACCGGATAATGGAGAGGGCGATGGACTGATGCAGCCACAGCTTGACAGACCATTAGATATGAGAGATTTTGAAGGTGCAAGACCACGAAATTATCATTATAAAATACCAGTAATTAAAATATTTGGTAAGTAAGATAAATAGGTGTTTAGGTTTTAATATTTGTTTAATTTATCGCATTTTTCCTGTTTTGTGTGTTTCATACGTATTTTCTGATTGTTAGGCTTGTTGAGTGGTGTTGTATAGGATGTAACTATATGTTGGAACACATCCCCCTTTAATTACACCAATTCTTATGGGGAACAATTCCACGCTATGCATCGTTTCGTCACAAATCCACCTTTTCTGGTATCTTGGATATATAATGAGGATCCCCTGTTTACAGAATTTACAAAGGAAAAGGGCCCAAAATAAACGGAATTTTATTCAAAACCAATAAAAAACAGAACGCAGCCGCACATGACAAGTACAGGGCCGAGCTGAGTAAAAAAAGGCAACAGCTCGCATTAATCATGCCATGACCGGCAAGAGTCAAAATCAAGCAGTATAAAATGTTCGATACAAAACACAGGGAGAAAATACTAGCTTTCAGGAAAGGCCGGAATGTATTAGTGGAGCCTCAGCCTGCTGTAAAAGAACTGCACGTGAAGGAAATACAGCATCATCTGTTGAATGATAGATAATGGGGCTGGGGTTCAGCTAATGGAAGCTTTTAAGAGACAGTAGAAGACTGCATCAAAGACATTGCTTCGGGTAATGATCAAAACTGTCTGTAGAATAGCAGCTAAAAGATTGCTCAACAAAGCCTTAAAACTACGCAGAAAGCACACTGGTACTTTTAGTCCGTGGGCTGAGTAGGGTTTACATGCACCCCCCCCCCCCCCCCCCCCCCCACAACTTAACTTCCCGGGTATGTCCATGTACCCCCCACCCTAGGGGTTAGGAAAAACCATGTTAACAGAAAAAAAAACTCATTCCCTCATAGTTTGACCTCTGGTGACCTCATTAGTGACCTCATTTGCATATAACACATATCATTGTAAAGAGTGTCCCAGGACAAACATTTTGAGGCGTCATATGCAACCATAGGATGACTAGGTAAAAGGCTATGGCCATTTGAATTTCGCCTACCCCTAATTTTCGGAAATCACTGACACAGGGGGGGTAACATCAAAATATGCGTGGGCGGTACCTTGGGAATGAGTTTTTTTTCTGTTAACATGGTTTTTCCTAACCCCTAGGGTGGGGGGTACATGGACATACCCGGGAAGTTAAGTTGTGGGGGGGGGGGTGCATGTAAACCCTACTCAGCCCACGGACTATTTGCTCAAGACCACAAGAAGAGTCGGATGGCCTTGGCATTAAAGGGCGACATGATTTTGGAGAAGGGTGTCATACTGCTTCCTCTGAGTCACACTATCATCATGTAGAGAAAGCCCCTGCAATTCCCATTGATGAAAATGACAGGATGTGTTGTTGCTAAAAAAACTAAAAAGTAGCAAAAGGGAAAGAGCAGCCGGTGAAACGTAGCTGTTGTCGTGAATGCAAATCGGTCACTGAAGCACAGGTAGATGCTATGTTAACTTCAAACAGGCATTTCAAGAGCCCATGCAAGAGCTGAGAACAGCCTCAGATGCATCATGTGATGATGTGTGTCCAAAAGAGCACTACACTAGAGTTGCTAGTAGAGACCCTGACAGCAACGTTATAGAGTTACAAGGTCACTCCTTGGTTTGTTTAAATGATGGCGGATATTGTAGTCAACTTCGCATACTAGCTCAGGCTCGGCCCTGCATTTGGTTAGTACATATTACTTTAATTCACCAAATGTCTGTCCGTCTGTCTGTCTGTCCGTCTGTCTGTCTGTTCCCAGGTACCGCAAAAACGGCTGAACCGACCACAACAAAATTTTGCCTGGGTAATCCTGGGACCCCCTGGAGTAAAATAGGCTATATTGTTTTTCCAATTTTTTTTCCAATTTTCCAATTTTCCAATTTTCCAAACACGATGGAATAATATTTACCGATATAAACAGTGATGTGGCTTTTATTGAAAGTCTACAAATACTGTTTAGATTTTGATGATTTGCGTGTGATATGATTTAACGGATGTTTATATAAATCGTTTAAAATTTTAAAAAGCCTTCAATTTCTGATATTTTGCCTTTTTATTTGGGCCTCCCAATTGAAGCCCCGCCCATAGTGTGGGTACCGTTGCTAGTAATGGTAATGCAACAACACATGAGATGCATCCACATAAACCTGCAGGTTCATATGTATTACTAATATTTAATACATATATTATTACAATATTCACCTCCCCCCTCCAAAACAAAACAAAACCGAAATAAGTCGGAAAAGAAACATTAAAAAAAAAAAAACATGTCGGGATAGAATGAAAAGAAAAAGCTAACAAGGTAGTGATAACATCACAATATGACAGCACAATCTTCCATCACATGTTTTGACACTTTTGCCAAGGTGGTTGTGTGGCAAAAATAGCAATTGTTTATTTATTTCCTATGAAGCCGGTAGCTGCTGGTTGCATCATTACTGAGGGTGTTGCTATGCCGCCTTCGCCGCGCGGTAATGATGTGTGCCGCAAGGGCGTACTCAGTTTTCATTCCCTTTGTTTGTTTTCTTGCTGTTTGGTTGTCCGGGCGATATCTCAGCCATCCTTTGAGCAAGGAAGCTGAAATTTGGGCACAATAGTGAACAAGTGATTTGGCAAAACAGTATTTTTATTTTTTGATTAATCAATTAATTATTGATTAATAATTTATTTATTATAGACTTATTAATTACTTATTTATTTACAATATCTCTTATTAACAATATCTCAGGCACCTTTTAAGGCTAGGAAGCTGATATTTGGACACGACAGTGGCCAAGTGATTTGGCTACAAAGGATATTTTTGACTTATTGATTAATCAATTATTCGATTGATTATTTAATTTTTCGATTAACTAATTAATTAATTAATTTTCAAAAAGTGAAAAACGGTGATGGTTTAGGTATTCTATTAGCCAATTGATTGAGAAATAAATTATTTTACGACTATTATTTATTTATTTTAATTATGCAATTAATTAATCAATCAATTATTATGTACACCGCTCCCTCCCAATTCCGTCTCCATGTGCTGTACAGCAGCATCACCCGGCACCTGAGGCGCCCCAGCGATGTCGCACACTGGAGGATATATTATGTTATTTATTTATTTGGCATGGGGGAGGTGAATTTAGCTCTACTTGTTCTGCTTTTTATGTTTTTCTTCTGA
The DNA here is from genome assembly GCF_964187855.1 of Myxine glutinosa. Lineage (NCBI taxonomy): Eukaryota > Metazoa > Chordata > Myxini > Myxiniformes > Myxinidae > Myxine > Myxine glutinosa. The sequence goes on from NC_136261.1 coordinate 22,877,382, forward strand.
CTTGTTATAATAGTATATTTGTATGAAAACTTTATATGATTGAAAACGACTTCGCCAATTTACATACATCCTCTGTATTTGATGCACACCTAAACCACTGGATAAAACAAGATGAAAAGTGGTGGTTGTACTCTGGATTTCCATGGGAACGTTCTACTTAGTTGGGTAAGCTACCTCCAACTTAAAGTCCCACCCCTCGTTCCCCCTTCCCCTTCTCCTGAGGCAGATGTTTCCTAATTGTTACAATTACGTCAGTTAAAAAATTACGTCAGTTCTCACCATCCTTCTCCCTTCCTCCCCAGAATTATTTCAAAATTTAACCCACAGACATGTTCAACTCGACTCCAACCTAAAAAATAATTCTGCGCTATTGAATTGTTTGCCAATATGTACGAACATCATTCACATTTTCATTGCACCATTACATCTTTTCGGTAAATTTAACCGAACTCTGCAGAAATAGCTTATTATGAGGAATGCATTGAGCACCACATTTAAATGACAGAAAATGCCCCAAGGTCTGCAGAATCAACTTTGGAGGACATTTAAATTATAAATACTTTAACCACTGTGACCAAATCTCATCGCGGGCCACAAGAAGGATAATAATATTTCACATTTCCAAGTGTGCATATTTTGCGCCATCAAATGATAAAACAAATCAAAATCAAATTTACTTTGCCATTCTGCTGTTGAATCTTTACAAACTGTCATCAAGGATGTTCATGCAAGAAAATATCGATAAGGAATGGTATTCTCCGCAACAGATCGATAGTAATCAGAGAAATGCTGAATGACATCCTTTGCTTTTTTTTTTTTTTTTTGTATACAAGATCGAGGCTCGTGAAAGAGCGAACATTAATCACACAGAAAGACAAACAGACACATAAAACAAATAACATCGGGAGCGGTAGACAAGATGGGGAGAGAGGGGGAAGGACACAAACACAACATTTGAGAGCAGGGACCGAGAGACATGGAGACATCGAGAGATCTGTGGGAGGGAGAGGGCTTTGGGGGGGAGGCATGTGAAGGGGGGGGGGGGTGGGAGAGGTATAAACATATGGACACTGCCAGGACTTCCAGGAAAGAAGTTGGAATTTCAAACAAGGTGGATCTGGGGTGAATTAGTGGGGGTAGAAAAGATCAAGGTTTTGGATGGGGGAAGATAAGAGATGGTGGTGAACAGCTGTTTTAAAGACCTGGAGGGAGGAGTGGGATTGAAGGGAGTGTGGGAGTTTGTTCCAGAGGCGGGAGAAAAGAGGAATGAAAGAGTGAAGGTGAGCAGAAAGCCGAGATTTCGGCAGTTTAACCATCAGAGGGTTGCTGGCAGATCTTGTGCGACCTGTAGGAATATTTGGGGGACAGAGCACAGAGAGAGCTGGGGGAGCAAGGCCGGAGAGGAGTCAGTAGAAGACAGAAAGACCACCTACCTGCCTGCGGTGAGTGAGTGAAAGGCCCTCAGAGATAGCTTCATCGCGGGAGATTCCAATGATTTTGAAAGCTTTGGATTGAACAGCGTGAAGCCGAGCAAAGTGTGAGGCAGGAGCACCAGCCCATAGGGGAGAACAGTATTCCATTGAGCTGCGGATGAAAGCCTTGTATGTGGTGAGGAGCTCAGGTGTGCCGAGGAACTCGAGATGTGCCGAGGAAGCTTTAACGCTCATCTCGAGATGCCATGCACCACGAGTATCAATGCATCCTCTGATTAACCTTTGGCTTTGGCCAAAGGGGAATTGGCTTTAAAGAAAATAATAAAAACAAGAATCAAAATTGCCATAGATAGAAGGATTGTATTACCCTTTGTAGGTGACTTATTAGTAACTCAGTGGTATTGTGGTAAGAAAGTACTTAGAATCTGGGAATGTTAGCGGTTGAATTCCGACCCTGGCAAACTTTACCAAAGACCAGAGACTAAAATGGTACGTGTCGATTATTTGCTGGAAGCTCAGTATTTAAAGGAGAGAACACCCATTGACTATAGAGAGAAGAGCAGCATCACGAGATGGCGTCGCTCGGACCTAGAGTGCCCAGGGAAGTTACGTCACTTTCCACAATGTCAATCAATGGCTGTATTTGTCTGAAACCAAGCCCTGTGTTGTTTGGTGACACTGGCTGCTTGTGTGTACATGATTTGTGTGACTGCTCTTCCATGAGTCTTAGACCCTGTAAAAAGGGAAAAAATAAAAAACATGTAAATTACAAAAGTTCATGGATGATTCTACGAGCTATTTTAGAGTAGGAAGCCAAAAGATAAGCTTAAGGTACAATGGTGATGTGGCTGGAGTTGAAAAATATATATAAAAGGAATCATAAACTTTATACATTTTGTGCTAATCCTTAATACTCGAATGTCTTTTCGAGGAAGATATTCAATCATATAATTAAAGAACACTCCAGCTCGGGATCAAGCATTTGTGCATTCGGGCGTGAAAACGGTCAAAGACACTTTCCTCCATGAACAACGCCACTTTTTGCCCATCAAGGTAAACTAGCTTGTGTTATTGAAATGCACATATCATTTAAACATATTTGAGACTTGTGTTGAAAACAAAAGCCAAAACCTAAAATCGATAAAATTGAGCAACTAACAATTTTCTAAAGAAATGCAGCACTAGAAATATTTAATTGGCTCAGCTTTCTGACAAATGAAGCATGTAATCTTATTCTCAATTGCAGATGTGTCATGAACAAACATTGTGAGATGATAACAATGAGGCAGGATGTTGAGGAAAGGTCTCTTCTCAATCCTTCATGACAATGTACATTGTGCATTTAGCCAAACTGGGCTTTTTGGCCCAACCTTGCACTAGAGTACCTACAAACATTTTTTGCAGATTATGCATCTATGGACCCTCCATATCAAGATTCCGAGTGATGCCAAACTGGCATCATTGAGCATTTTGAGAAAATGGTCCGTTTCCATGGCAACCATTACTAAAATCGAAAAATACAAAAACTCAAATATCTCAGGATGTAGATGAGCGATTTTCACAATTTTGGTGTCTAAACATATATTTGAGAGTATGGTCTATCGATTGGGGTCATGACCTTGATGTTTGAAGATCAAGGTCATTGCGAAAATCCAAGGTCAAACTAAAAAATTGATTTATTTTCTAGTAAATTGCCATCAAATAGCGATTATTGGCTCCGAAGATTAAAACAGACCTTCGGCGAATCCTGACAAATTCAAGGGTTGTTTCATTTAGCTGCGAAATCACATTTCACATTGTAAGCCATTTTATAAATGCCAACTTTCTCATTATTGCCTAGCCTATAGACCGTCTATGTTCCAATGGCGAGGCCTACTTTCATGTAACATTTCTATTTCATCTCATTATTTACTAACGTTGGCCTTAGCCTAGGCCTAGGCCTAGAGACCTTCTACCTCGATAGGCCTAGAGCCGTGTTTCAGGAAGAAGTCAAGAACACACATTCGACAGAAGTCAGTCATTATGTTGACTGGTGTGTCAAATGTGTGGGTTTGGTAAATTACGGCTTGTGATTTGTGACAACATTCAACGACAACCACTCCGATTTATTTCAGAGGCAACATCAGACGGGAGGGAAAACAAAAACCCCAAGTTTTCTGGGACTTAGTCGATCGTGTGGGAGAGCGTCGCCCCCCACCCCCGCGATTGTAACACATATATTGTTAGTGCCATAAATTATGATATTGGCATATGTCTAATGCTCTGTCTCTCTTTTCTTTTCAGATGTGAATCATGGAGGAATGTGTCTTTTCCAAGGTGAATTCTTGCGGAAATCCGAGGAAGCCATTGTCTGATGCGACACCCCGGAGAATTGCTTCTATCGTCAATGCTAGTAGGATCAGGGATGATGGACTGTATTGTCACCTGGAAGGAGAACTGGCTACAGATCCGAACTTCAGCGTGAAGTTCCATAGAGACTGTGTCTTTTTCTGTCTTTTACGCCTAGCAGCAGTGTGCTGAAGAAGTCAAGCAGTGTGTCGCTTACATATTCTTCGGCTATGTCCGCATTCATCCTGCACTGATAGCTATCCTTGTTTAAGGGAAGCGATTTCAGTTCTTGTTGTACATGCTTTGCAAGCCTACCGATAGAAAGTTCAATATCACCCTCATCCTCACTAGCTACCACTTTGAAGACTTCTTGAGCTCTACTACGAAACGCGAGAATACTTGCACAGCCTGCTGCTCTGAGAACAAGAAGCTCGTCGCCGAAGTGGTTTGACAAGTCAGAGATCAGCGTCCTTCTGGAAAGAACTTTCCCCCCAAAATGTTTGTCTAGTTCGCAAGTATCGATGGAATTTCTGATTTGCATTTTGTACTCATTTATGGCTTTTACAACTTATAGAATGCTTCGTCATTGCTGTCGGATTCCTGGGCTTCACTTCTACTTGAAGAGGCAAATTGGGTGGCCCTTGGAGCCATAAATATTGTTCTGCAATCAAAATGGTAACGTCCATCGGCTGCATTGAAGTCACTAACAGCTCCCTCTACTCGCAAACGGACCTCACCAGCTAACCTATCTCCGCGTGAATCACAGGTATCTAAGATAATGTCTTTGAACGTTTTTTGTGCACCGCGTTCTGCTGTTCGACACAGCACAACACGTCTCCAGCGAGAGGGATTTTTATTGTCCTTTACAAGTTCACAAACTTTACCACAAAAGATACAATGGCGGAGAAAGTCAAACGGAAGAAGTTCAGATCGCCTCAGCCTTTTTGCGTCATGACTGGATGAGTGTGCAGAAACAGCCCTCTTAGGCAATCTCTCGAGGTGATGTTTTGATGTATATGTTGATACACAGTCTCTATGGAACTTCACGCTGAAGTTCGGATCTGTAGCCAGTTCTCCTTCCAGGTGACAATGCAGTCCATCATCCCTGATCCTACTAGCATTGACGATAGAAGCAATTCTCCGGGGTGTCGCATCAGACAATGGCTTCCTCGGATTTCCGCAAGAATTCACCTTGGAAAAGACACATTCCTCCATGATTCACATCTGAAAAGAAAAGAGAGACAGAGCGTTAGACATATGCCAATATCAGAATTTATGGCACTAACAATATATGTGTTACAATCGCGGGGGTGGGGGGCGGCGCTCTCCCACACGATCGACTAAGTCCCAGAAAACTTGGGGTTTTTGTTTTCCCACCCGTCTGATGTTGCCTCTGAAATAAATCGGAGTGGTTGTCGTTGAATGTTGTCACAAATCACAAGCCGTAATTTACCAAACCCACACAGTTTGACACACCAGTTAACATAATGACTGACTTCTGTCGAATGTGTGTTCTTGACTTCTTCTTCCTGAAACACGGCTCTAGGCCTATCGAGGTAGAAGGTCTCTAGGCCTAGGCCTAGGCTAAGGCCAACGATAGTAAATAATGAGATGAAATAGAAATGATACATGAAAGTAGGCTTCGCCATAGGAACATAGACGGTCTATAGGCTAGGCAATAATGAGAAAGTTGGCATTTATAAAATGGCTTACAATGTGAAATGTGATTTCGCAGCTAAATGAAACAACCCTTGAATTTGTCAGGATTCGCCGAAGGTCTGTTTTAATCTTCGGAGCCAATAATCGCTATTTGACGGCAATTTACTAAAAAATAAATCAATTTTTTAGTTTGACCTTGGATTTTCGCAATGACCTTGACCTTGACGCATCAAGGTCATGACCCCAATCGATAGACCATCCTCTCAAATATATGTTTAGACACCAAAATTGTGAAAATCGCTCATCTACATCCTGAGATATTTGAGTTTTTGTATTTTTCGATTTTAGTAATGGTTGCCATGGAAACGGGCCATTTTCTCAAAATGCTCAATGATGCCAGCTTGGCATCACTCGGAATCTTGATATGGAGGGTCCATAGATGCATAATCTGAAAAAACATTTTGTAGGTACTCCAGTGCAAGGTTCACCCACCAGGCTGCCGGACTAATTGGGATAAATAGTGCGGGAGCCCAGAAACATTTGTTTCACATCTCGAGTACAAAAGGTTTGAGGCCTGGAATATATGCATCTATGATAGGAGACCCCAAAAAGGCAATTCTTAAGTTCTGCAATTCTGCACAGCAACCAGGGGGCGCCACCAAAGACCCCTAAATGTGACTCTTAATTCACAATTTGAGTACATCTTTCAAACTTGTCTTAAAATGTTCTCTATAGGAGTGGAAATCAGAATTCCCAATTCTTAAGTTTTCAATTTGTGTATTAGGTCGCTTAAGAACGACCTAATTAATGCTAATTAACGCTAATTAGCATTTTTAATTCACAATTTGAGTACATCCATGAAACATGAAACATCCAGGTGGCGAGCCTTGTTGCTAACATCTGGAAGGCTGTAGACTGCAGTGTTTTTGTAACTGAACTTCGTCATCTTTGGTATCTTCCTATATGGCTGGAGTGCAGTATCTGTACTCTCAAGGGTTCTCTTCCTTTTGCCTGTCTTTACTTGCCGAGCACTAGTTGAGGTTGAAACTGCCATGACAGCAGATGCTTCACGTTCTTCATCAGGTGCTGGCACATTTTGGTACAGAATACCCATGGTATCGTGCAGCGAATTGGCTCCAGACATGGTTTGAGTCATCTCATCGAAATTGTCGAAGGCTAATCCGACTGGTTTACCTACGACTGTTCCTTTTGGACAAGCAAGCTTCTGTTCTTGAATGGATTCAGCTGTGGCAGTTTCAACTTCTTCCAATGTGTTGTAGCTTAAACAGTGACCAAACCTGTTCAGGACTTGAACCATTTTTTTACTGCCAGTGACCGACTTAACACTCATACCAAGAGCTACATGTTTTGCAGGTTTTGCGCGACCCCGTTGTACAATGAACAAGGCATCCTGACTAGACGAATTTGCGCGGCGCTTTACTGACTCTGTATATCGCTCTGGTTTTAGCCCTCCGTACAAAATATTGAAAAAATCTACTACAAGTTTTGGGGGTGACGAGTCCCCGTTTCTTAAATCCTCCAATGTCGGACATTCAGGAAGGTCGACCTTTTCAACCTTGAGCAACTGGTTGCGCAAAAGCAATGCTGCTTTGGCGATTGTTCTCTCATCAGTAGATGTGTAATCATATACAACACGAATTGCATCATCTGCGGTTTCTGCATTATATAAGATGTTTCCAAGCCTTTTCCCAAGTGAACTCTGTATCTTTATGCGCGCTTTGAAGTGACTCATCAATGTCCTAGAGAGGCTGAAGGCGCTTCCCCTGGGCGTTTCTGCGGATGCCGAACAAATATCAAGATAACGTTCATATACAGAATTAAGAAGTTCAGGTCTGTTGTCTATTATTACAGATTGCTCAATGTATGCAAAAATGTCCAACACACTGGTCTCAGAAGGCGTTTTTGTTTCACGTGTGTCCTTTTGGGAAACTCGATTGGCTGACAACAAATACGCACTTTTACATGAATGATGGTAGTGGGCCTCCTTGGCAATTAAATCCGTATCAACTACTTTTGGAATAACCTTACTGTCATTTAATGTCTTTGCTGCATTTTGGATCGATACACCGGCTTCAATGGTTTCACATCTTCCCAACAGTTCGACGCTTCCACCTTTGAGTCGTTTTATCTTTTTCTCACAGAATAGACAAACAGGTGGCAAAATCCCGGCAGATGATGTAGAAGGTGCCGACTCCTTGGATGGACGTAAATGTGGGGCATTGCTACGGTGAACATCACTGGCGGCTTTAACAGGCGGCGTTTGGGATGAGATGGCGGTAAAGTTCTTGTAACAAGAAACATGGTAACCATCCATTTCAGCAGGAGACGTAGGCAATCTCTGAACTACACCACAATAGACAGAGTCCTGGAAATGTTGCTTTTGCCGTCTATTAGCTGCTGCTGTTTCTACTGCTTCCCATTGCGTATCCTTGAAAGGTAGAACGTCTGGACGAGCTTTCTTGTCTGCACTGCGTTGGATGTGAAGAATACATCTGCGTTCCAATGATGAAACAGTAGGCTGGACAGTAGGCTGGACAGTAGGCGTAGTATTGGTGGCCGATTCCATGGTTGCATGTTTCAAATCATTGTCTGAAAAATACAATCACAGCGGGTGGTCAGTGAGCATGGCGAGTCAGTCAGTTTTGGTCAGTGAAATCCAAAAGAAGTTATTTCAAATTTTGAGGCAATAAGTCATTATTTTCTACTCAGCTGTGGTTCGAACCTGAAATCGGTATGCATACAGAACTTTGGATACCCTCATCTGCCTGGACATTTCCTGCGCGCCACCTAGGCCTAGGGCTACATAATTCTGTATCGGCCCCGAATGCTTATTAGGCCTACAGCATAGTATTGTTTGTTGGGTTAGGGTTAGGGTTGGGTTAGGGTTAGGGTTAGGGTTGGGTTAGGGTTAGGGTTAGGGTTGGGTTAGGGTTAGGGTTACCATGTTTCTTGTTACAAGAACTTTACCGCCATCTCATCCCAAACGCCACCTGTTAAAGCCGCCAGTGATGTTCACCATAGCAATGCCCCACATTTATGTCCATCCAAGGAGTCGTCACCTTCTACAACCTCTGCCGGGGTTTTGCCACCTAACCCCAAACCCTAACCCTATTTGTTGACTTACCTAAGCAGTGATCTAGGCATTGCAGGCAACATCAGACATTCTGCAGCCGATTCAGAGAATCTATGGAGGGAAAGAGCAGGAGATTCCCCATGATTAGGTCCTATGATAAACCGACAACTCCCTCTACAGGGTGTCCCAGAAAGTTCGTCCCTCAAGATAGTGTCACAAACCTGGATTGATAAAATGTGTTAATATTTCCCTTTAAGTCACTGGTTATTATTCCCCAAACAATGTTGTATATTGGTCCCAGTTATTCACTGCAGGACAGTCATTTCTGTAGAGAGGCACTTCCTGTTTAGGGTGTAATTGGCTCAAGTTAGGGAAGAAGCCTCCCCATTGGCTGGGAGGCCAAAACTCCTTCCTTAACCAAAACTGAACACCCTCGATCCGGCCAGCCAGACAGGTGTGTGCATGCTCAGCACTGGTGTGGGTGTCTACTTGGGGCCTGCCCTCAGGTCAGCACTCCAGCCCCTCCCTTGCATATAAGGGAGGGCCAGCCAGGGAGTGGAGGGGGGATAGCAGCCAGTGACAACCCAAATTCCGTTACAATACTGACTGCATTCTTAAGTGGGTTGATGCATGAAATGGACACATAAGAATTGCTGTTCTTGATTCACGATGATCTACTGAACAGTTTGGGACCAATTTGAAAGATGTACTCAAATTGTGAATTAACACTCACCTTGCCAGGGACGGGGTCAATGAGTACATTTTGCGTTCTTAAGTGGGTTAATACATGAAATGGATACTTAAGAATGACTGATCTTGATTTAGGATGACCTAAGGAATACATTGCCATATGTTTCATGGATGTACTCAAATTGTGAATTAAAAATGCTAATTAGCATTAATTAGCATTAATTAGGTCGTTCTTAAAGCGACCTAATACACAAATTGAAAACTTAAGAATTGGGAATTCTGATTTCCACTCCTATAGAGAACATTTTAAGACAAGTTTGAAAGATGTACTCAAATTGTGAATTAAGAGTCACATTTAGGGGTCTTTGGTGGCGCCCCCTGGTTGCTGTGCAGAATTGCAGAACTTAAGAATTGCCTTTTTGGGGTCTCCTATCATAGATGCATATATTCCAGGCCTCAAACCTTTTGTACTCGAGATGTGAAACAAATGTTTCTGGGCTCCCGCACTAAAAACTCCTGTTACAAAAGCAGCAGTTTGCCCATAGCCACGGTGTCAAACAGTTGGACCATTCATTCATTGTAAAATATCAAGCTGACTCCAGAAAAATATGTCCTATTCATCGGTCAGCAGATGCACGCTGTTTTTAAAAATATGAACTTTTTGCTTTTCAATTTGTTAAAAAAATATTTTACAGAAAACCTCAGATCTCTCTCAGGGCTCCCTGAGTATACCCTGACATTTTGTTGTCGATCGGCCCAAGGATCTCGGAATAGTGACTGGACATACATACATACATACATACATACATACATACATACATACATACGGTGCCTTCAGAAAGTTTTCATACCTCATGACTTTTTCAAATTTTGTTGTGTTACAGCCTAAATTTAAGATAAATTGAATGAAATTTTTTGTCATTGATCTACACATAATACCTCATAATGTCAATGGAAATTTTTGTACAAATTTTTTGCAAAAGAATTAAAAATAGAATACATAACTATCTAATTTACATCTTGAGTCTTCTTGGATATGTCTGTATCAGCTTTGCAAATCTGGATTTGGGGAGTTTCACCCATTCTTCCTTGCAGATTTGTTCAAGCTCTGTCAAGTTGGACGTGAAGCGTCAGTGAACAGCAATATTCAAGTCTTTTCACAGATTCTCAATGGGATTCAAGTCTGGGCTTTGGCTGAGCCACTCAAGGACTTTCACGTTCTTGTTCTGAAGCCATTCCAGTGTTGCTTTGGCTGTATGCTTGGGGTCACTGGCCTGTTGGAATGTAAATCGTTGCTGCAGTCTAAGGTCTTTTGTACTCTGAAGCAGGTTCTCCTCAAAGTTTTGCCAGTAATTGGCTCTATTCATTGTTCCTTACCCATTAGAACCCTTTATAATTACTCTTTAGAACCTATCAGAATTATCCTGTAGAATTACCCTTTACAACCCTTTACAATTACTCTTTAGAACCCTTTGGAAATCTTTAGAACCCAGCAGAATTACCCTGTAGAACTACCCTTTAGAACCCTTTTCAATTACCCTTTAGAACCTATTATAATTACCCTGTAGAACTACCCTTTAGAACCCTTTTCAATTACCCTTTAGAACCTATTATAATTACCCTTTACAATTACCCTTTAAAGCCCCTTTACAATTACCCTTTAAGCCCCTTTACAACCTTCTATAATTACCATTTAGAACCCTGTAGAATAACCCTTTAGAACCCTCTGGAATTATCCTTTACAATTACCCTTTTTGAACCAATCAGAATTAACCTTCAGAATGCTCTAGAATAACCCTTTAGAACCCTTTAGAATTAAACAAGGTGGGTTAGAAAGGTTCGTCTTCATTTTTGACGAATGGTTGGATGGATGAACGGATGGAAAGAAGGGCATAGACAAATATTGAAGCGGCTTCACCTCTTTAAAATGATAGATACATAATGATAATGATAATCAGAGTGATTGGCACACAAGGGAGGATAGAGAAATGTGGAAGGAACAAACAAAGTCAGCTTATGTAGGGACTTTGGCTCGGTTGCACAAAACTCCCTTAACCTTAAGGAAAGATTTCCCTTAAGGTACACTGTAATTCCTTAGCTAAGGATTTCCTTAAGTGTTGTTGCATAAACAACCCTTAAGGATAAGGATTCCCTTGAAATTAACGAAATCCTTAGGAGCTGTTGCTATGCGAGGCAACCAATCAGGTTGGAGATAGGAAGAGACATCCAAAAGCAAGAACATGTAACGAACACGTGATTTTAAATGACACTTGTTACCCTCACCAGAGGAGAGGGTATTGCATTTGAGTCCGTTTGTCTGTCTGTCTGTCTGTTTGTTTGTCCGCACAGAATAAATATGATTTTCTCTGCAACCGTTTGTCCGATTGACAGGAATTTTTCACCATAGGTGCAACTCCACGTGTATAATTTTTTATGATAATTATGACGTCATAGGTCACGTGGTTCGGCCGCCATTTTGGAAAAATCGAAAAACTTTACACCTCTATCTCCAAAAGCGCTGAATAGAAAAAATTGAGACATGGCTCATTGTTAAGAACTCTCCATGGGGAATAAAATGTTAATGATTATGTCATAGGTGCCTCCATTATGACGTCATAATTCGACAAGTACAAAACTTCATCCAATCAAGATGAAATTTCTTGAGCATAATCTAGGAATAAATTAGTTTAGAAAAAAAAAATGATGACGTCATCAGTCACGTGGTTCGGCCGCCATATTTGTTTTCACACAAAAGCCTTAAAAACTACTGAAAATACATCCTGGCGAGAGTTTGCAATCTCCGATTGCTCTTTTTCTTGTTATATGTTGCAGGGGGAACACGTGTGGATGAAGGAGGAATAAAATGATTCTTGTGTAAAATATATTCCATTCTCATCGAGCATTTTATTACTTCCGCCACCAGAGGTGGGTAGAGTTTATGGCCTAGTTTCATACAACATCTTTAAGAATGTCCTGAAGCGAGAAGTTAAGGAAACCCTCAAATTTGTCCTTGAGGATGCTTTAAGCAACCGGGCCTTTATCCCCAGCACAGGGCATCCGTCCACCTTTAGTGACAGCAGCAAAACCAGGCAGAACAAGGGAAGCAAATGGGCTGAGCAGACAAGGATCATGTAATCTCACAACCCTAGAATGTACAATGGTAGAGAAAAGCACCTCAATCAACTGCCAAACAGATTCAAGCTGACCTTCAGACACAAGGTACGACTTTCAACTCACACTATCCGTCGCCAACTCGATGAAAGCGTGTTCTATGGTAGGAGACGCAGGAGGACCCTACTGCTGAGAGAGAGACATAAGAAAACCTGACTGGAGTTTGGCAAAACACACCTGAACAAACAAAAATCCTTCTGGGAGAATGTCCGGTGGACAGATAAGAAATATTTTCTATGGCAGATATTGTCCTTCCTCAGGAAATATCTTGTTGGCCTTGAAAAGGTTCACGAATCCCCCAAAAAACTTTATAGTCTCAAAGGCAAAAGTGTGTACGTAATACAAAAGACGGTCACTGCTGATTTTATGTAAATAATTGGAGATGTCAGTTTGCTTTTCCAGTCTGAATTGAGCCACATATTTCAGGATGCAACAAAACCAGTCAAACTGGCCTGCCTTTTCAATGAACAAACAAATTACATTGTGCCTAACAGCTCTGGCATGGAAATTGGGTGAGCCCGCTATGACGCTGGTAGAACAGGTTTGATGTCAGTCTTGCAAGTGCGTGTGATGTCAATCTGAGCCTTATTTTGCTATGATGTATTCTTTAGGAATTTCATGGAGTTACAAAATGGGACCTCTAACAAGGTTTTGTCACACAGATGTTAGATTTTTTTTTTTTTTTTTAAACATATACTGTACTGTATATGACTGAATAATGTTTATTTATATATATATATATACACATATATATATATATATATATGTATATATATATATATATATATATATATATATATATATATATATATATATATATATATATATATATATATATATATAGTTGTGGATATGAGGATTGTGTTTTTTTTTATTGTCTTATTGTGGACCCTCCTTCCTCCATTTGTTGTTGTTAAAGGTCAAAGGTCGTGCCCGTAGTTATTTCACAAGCACCCACGTAGCCAATAATAGATTTCCTCCTTGTTGACAGTTATTTCCTTATTCTGTGTAGTAGGGTAAGGCCTTGTCTTCCATTAATTTGACACTCCATTGCACTGCATTAAATAAGGTAGATCCCTCCGACATGGCATCTTCAAAGTGCCAGGTTTGCCAGGTTTGCTGCAATTGCCAACTGCATTTGGGCGGTTTTCTTCATTCGCCATTGCTGCCCTTTGGCTGGGGCTAGCTCGAATCGCCCCAAAACCACCATTCGCCACGAGGTAAGGTCGGGGAAGAAAGGCGTGTCTCCACCTCGTCATAGAGGGGAGGAGTGAACCAGCCCTTGCCGACCAACCCAGAACGAGGGGTTGGCTTTAGAGGGTGGAGAGAGAACGTTTGGGGGAGGTTCGGAAAAGGGTCAAGGGTGGGGCTTATATAACCCGCGGGAGACGCCCCCAGAGAGAGTCGAGGAGGGAGGAGATCAGATGACAGACAAGCCTGAAGAGAGTCCTGCGAGTTTGTGAGAGAGGGAGAGAGAACCCGTCACGCCAGACCCCCCACCAGCAGCGTTGGCTCCACCCGGCAGCTCCGACCCGTTACCCCGCGCACACCACAGGATCGGTGGCCGTCGAGGTCCAGCCCGACGTCCCGTGCGGGATCAAGCTCCAGCCAGCTCCGTGCCTTCCTCCCCCTCCAGCCACCCACCTCCTGTCATTCCTGCCTGCAAATTCCCCATTCGTGTGAGTCCGTCTTTTGTTTGTTCTGTCCAGGGTATAAGTTAAGCCTGTTTAGATAAGCTAGCAATTTTCACTGTGTCTTCTTGATTTCTTCTGTAAATTATTTTATTATCTTTCCTTCTTCCTTGGTTTCTTTGGTCCTGTACATAGTAATAAATTATATTCGTATTGCCAACCCTTTTTGTCTTCTTCTTCTTCTTCTTCACATCCGTGTCGTCTTTGTCTTTTCCTCATTGAATATCTGTGGCACGATTTGGCCAACGTTTCAGGATCGAGTCTAGTCATTGTAAAAACGGTTCGGGCCGCGGCGCCATCCGCTCGGCAAATTAACATCTTATCCGCGGTCCGTAACAATATATATATATATATATATATATATATATATATATATATATATATATATATATATATATATATATATATATATATATATATATATATATATATACAGTAGTGACCCCTAATTCCGAACGCCCCTCATCTCGAACTACTCTAATTCCGAACCGTAAATTCGAGAAAATTTTGTCCCTAATTCCGAATGTATTTCTATAACCGAACCGCCAACATAGCGTTAGCGTCGTTCATATTTCCCGCCGCGAGCGTCGTTCATATTTCCAGTGCTGAAATTAGAGAACTGTGCTTGCATTGGTCTAAAACACAGGCCATTGTTGAAAAGTGGCACCCTAATAAAGCAGTGGTTAACAGGAGCATTAACTTGTTCAGTGACAATGTGATTGACCACTTCAGAAAAATTAAGAAAAGTCGCCAACACCAGGCAACTTTGGAGAGGTGGTTCTCTAAAGAAAGCAAGCCTTGTGAGCCCCAACCCTCTACAAGTGGTGTTAAGAGACAAAGAGAGCAAACACCAGAAGCACAGTCAGCTGATGTTAGCTTGGAAGGTGCCTCACCTTCCAAGCAATAAAACCCTGTCCCTCCTTCCTCCTCTCCAGCTTCCACATGCACCATCAGAACTCTCCACTAAGGTAAATGCAGTTATTTTCATGTTAGTACATTTATTTCTTTTTTATTATTATTATTATTATTAGATATTTAGGGCAATTACTCATCTTATTTTACCTTGAATCATGTGTATTTGCAGTTAACAGTGTCTTGATAATGGGTTTTTGGGGTGCAGGAACGGATTAATTCACTTTCCATTATTTCTTATGAGGAAAATAGTTTCTAATTCCGAACTTTTCCCAATCCGAACTGCCGCTGGAACGAATTAAATTCGGATTTAGAGGTCCCACTGTATATATATATATATATATATATATATATATATATATATATATATATATATATATATATATATATATATATATATATATATATATATATGGTGTATCTATGCTGGGCATAATAAACTCAAATTCATGTCACAATCATGAACACTGTCTGTTTTGGGGTCGAGATCCATTATTTTTGGTCGAGCCACGCCCTTCATTATCTTTCAAAGTTCATTTCTGGCCTACAGCAAAACTAAAAGATCCCCTCCACCAGATCCCTTCATAACAACCTCCTTTCTAATGTAAAAAAGTTGTCTCCTTCAGGCTCTCCTCATAGTTTAGTCGATCTAGGTCTGGAATCAATCCAGTAGCCCTACGCTGTACTCTCTCTACGACAGCGAAGTATATGTCCTCCCTCAGATGTGGCAACCAGAACTGAAAACAATATTCCACATGAGGCCTCAAAAATTCCTATACAGTGTCAACACTATCCTTTTTGATTTATAATATAAGCCCCTATATATACCACCTTTAGCCCCATTAGCCTTACCTATAACGAACTGAGCACTATGTTGTCTGCTCAACTCTCCCCCCACCCATATCCCCTCTCCCCCCACCCATATTCTTCAATGTGACATGCTCCAAGAATGCCCCCCTTGCATCATGTGTAATCTCTATTTTCATCATTCTTACCCATCCCCACCATTTTTTTTATTTTTTTTATTTTTTTTTACCCATCCCCACCACCATATATTTATTTATGTTAACTTGCATCTTCAAATCCTTTGCCCAATCTATTCAAATATCTAGACTTTCCTGAGTCTTGGATCCCACCCCTCTTCACCTTACCTCCAGGCTTTGTGCATACTCTATGTGTACAAGGATACTATGCAGCCCATTTGTTTAAATTTGAACAGCTTTGTTAGTTAAATAATCAGAAATTTCACAATTACTATTCTCCACCCTATTTGCTATCATCTTGACTTTTAGTACATGCGTTAAAACAGCAAACGGATGGCTCTGGGTATTTGTTACCAACACGATAGCAACAAATTCCCTCAAAAATTATTTGTCTACGCACATTACTTTGGCCTTTCTAAACAGCAGTTTAGCTGGTCCCTTAATGGACCTTAATGAATCTGGTACCTCAATACTCCATATATAATAGTATACAAAGAAGCTAAACACCATAAGTTATTCAGACCAATACTTGCGTTGTATCCACATTCAGTTCCCTGTAAATATATACCTGTTTCACCTGAGTTTTTCACATTTTAGAAAATCAAATTGATTGATGACCTGAGTGTCCCAAACTAATGAAGATGGTACAAGTTGTGCCAGGTGGGCAGCGGTTCAGAAGCAATGTCCGGCTCGGTAGTTTGAATGTGGAATCAATGGACGGGAGAAGAGTTGAGGTGATAGAGATGATGGAGAGAAGGAGGTTGGAAGTGTTGTCTGTCCAAGAGACCAGATGGAAAGGAGACAGGGTGAGGAGGTTGGTGGGAGGATAGAAGATGTTGCCCGCAGGTGGTGATGTAAGACTGGAAGTAGTAATGGTGTGGGAATAATAATATCTGACGAGATCAGCAAGCTGGTGGTCAGAGTGGAAAGATGAAAGGGATGAATAGTGATGGCATGGGTGGTGATACAGAGGCAAATGTAAAGGGGAAGAGGGACGAGGAGGTGGGGGCATTGGAGGAGAATTGCTGTTGGTTTATGGTTCCAGCTGGCATTCCCCATTGTTGGCAATGTGTGTGTGTGTGTGTATGTGTATGTGTATGTGTATGTGTGTATATATATATATATATATATATATATATATATATATATATATATATATATATATATATATATATACAGTATATATATATACACGTTTCATGCCATAATGGAAAAATAATGGACCTCATTATCACGATTATTGCGATAATATCGTGATATTATAAACAAGAAGAAAAAGACGTAAAATGTCATAGCCCCCACCGTCGTTTTAGTAATTTTGCTGTATGGAATTGAAGGCCATCATTCGGCCATCTTTGGTCGAATTACAAAACAAAATCTTCTGCATATGTATACTCATGTATTGCCTTTTTGCCAAGTTTGAAGAAAATCGGACCATGCATGTCCGATAAACTGTTGGAGACACATTTAAGTAACAAAATGGCTGCCAGTCGGTCATCCTGGACTTGATCTCGAAAAAACAACACTCATATGTAAGCCATCATTCTTTATCTGTGTGCCAAGTTTGAACAACATCGGCAAATGCATATCCGAGAAATTGTTGAGGACGTGTTCAAAATGGGGGTTTTTTAAAAACTAAAATGGCTACCTGAGTGAGAGGATGTGTGAAGTGCGTACGAGAGAATTGTACATCAGACCAGCTGTCTTGTTGAACTAGCACACATGGTGACCACAAGGAAGACAGCCAATGAAATGGATGGTTTCACCAGCATATGACCTGATAAGTCAAGGACTCTAGCATTCTGAATATCCTGGCATTCTGAATCGTGGCGGTAAAAATTGCCACAAACGAGGAACAGGGAGCAAGGATGGATAGATATCAGGAAGTCCATGTAAGCAGAAATAGCTTCATAGGTGGTGACATTTTCACTTGGGAGATAATACAGGACAATGAAAAATAAGTGGTTGTTGTGGAAATGAAGATACAGCCAGAGACGTTCCAGCTTAATAGAAACGGAGGTACAAGAACTGTGGCGGAAGGGTATTCGGACATCAACAGCGGCACTCACGGATGGACAGGGCCTTCAGAAAGTATTCACACCCCTTGACTTTTTCACATTTTGTTCTGTTACAGCCTGAATTTAAAATGGATTAAATTGAGATGTCTTTGTCACTGATCTGTACATAATACCCAATAATGTTAAAGTGAATTTTTTTCTTTCATTTTTTTTTTTACAAAATTATTAAAAATGAAAAGCTGAAATGTCTGGAGTCAATAAGTATTGAACCCCTTTGCTATGACACTCCAACTTGAGCTCAGGTGCATACAATTTCCTTTGATCATCCTGGAGATTTCTCTACAATTTAATTGGAGTCCACCTGTGGCAAATTTAATTGATTGGACATTATTTAGAAAGAAACACACCTTTCTATATAAGGTCCCACAGTTGACAGTGCATGTCAGGGTAGAAACTCTACCTTGAAGTCCAAGGAACTGTCCGTACAACTCCGAGATATAATTGTGAGGAGGCAAAGATCTGGGAAAGGGTATAAAACAATTTATTGAGTGCTGCAAGTTCCGAAGAGCAAAGTGAGCTCCATCATTAGGAAATGGAAAAAATATGGAACTACCCACAATCTTCCTGGAGCTGGACGTCCAACCAAACTGAGCAACCAGGCAATAAGTAACTTGATCAGGGAGGTTTCCAAGAACCCAATGACAAATTTGACAGAACTGCAGAGTTCCTTGCCTGAGATGGGAAAACCAGCTGAAAGGACAACAGTCTCTGCAGCACTTCACAATTCCAGGGCGTTACGGGAGAGTGGCCAGACAGAAGCCACTCCTGAAAAAAAGGCACATGAACGTCCGGAGTTTGCAAAAAGGCAGGTGAAAAACTCCGAGCATGAGGAAAAAGATTATCTGGTCTGATGAGATCAAAAGTGAAATCTATGACCTGAATGCAAAGCACTATGTCTGACAGAAACCAAGCACAGCTCATCACTCATCTAACACCATCCCTACCATGAAGCATGGTGGTGGCAGCATCATGCTATGGGGATAGTTTTCAGTGGCGGGGACTGGGAGACTTGTAAGGATAGAGGGAACAATGAATGGAGTCAAATACAGGCAAATCCTTGAAGAGAACCTATGAGGAACAGGGAGCAAAAGATCTTAGACTGCGGCAAAGATTTACGTTCCAACAGGACAATGACCCCAAGCATAGAGCCAAAGCAACACTGGAATGGCTTCAGAACAAGAATATGAAAGTCCTTGAGAGACCCAGCCAAAGCACAGACTTGAATCCCATTGAGAATCTGTGGAAAGACTTGAAGATTTCTGTTCACCGACACTCCCCATCCAACTTCACAGAGCTTGAGCAAATCTGCATGGAAAAATTGGAGAAACTCCCCAAATCAAGATGTACAAAGCTGATACAGACATACCCAAGAAGACCCGAAGCTGTAATCACCCCCAAAGGCGCTTCGACGAATATTGACTCAGGAGTTTGAATAATTGTGTAAATTAGATATTTCTGTATTTCATTTTTAATTATGCTGCAAAAATTTCTAAAAATGAATGCCACCTTCACAAATTATGGGGTATTATGTGCAGATCAGTGACAAAAATCTCAATTAAATCCATTTTAAATTCAGGCTATCACAAAACGAAATGTGAAAAAGGTCAAGGGATGTGAATACTTTCTGAAGGCAGTTTTTAGGTGCTGATCACCAGTCTTTTTACCCGCCTAGTTGACGTGTGACCAACATTTTTGACGGGAGAAAAAAAATTGCAACAAAAAAAAAGAAGTTATTGTGCAAAAGTGCTGAATTGTACGATTTACTTGAAAGCCCAGTTCAAATGTTGTTGACAATAATCCATAACTTCCTTTTTCCCAATCGTCTGTCTCCAACAACCCCTTTCATTGTTATTGCGAAGAACGTCAATATTTCCAATCAGAAGCCTTCCTCAACTCAGCCTGCGGGCCGGCTAAACCGTTTAAGTTATCATGAGCACACAAAAGGCAGCCAAAGAATCATGTTATTGGGAGTAATGGATAGCCAAGTTATTGAATGACAAGAAAAAGAATAATAATAATAATAATAATTCATTTATTTTGTATAGCGCTTTTCCAGAAGCCCAAAGGCGCTTTGACAGAGTGGAAAACATAATGCATAACAATACATGAAAACAACAATTGCAAAAAGACAAGAATCAATAGGGAAATATTTAAAGCAAAAGGAGGGAGAAGGAGAAGAGATAGTCAGGGGTTAAATGCTGTGGGTTGAATGTTGAATGCAGTGTTGAACAGGTGGGTCTTTAGTGATGTTTTGAATGTGGTGAGTGAGGAGGAGTCTCTGATGGTGTGAGGTAGTGAGTTCCAGAGGGTGGGAGCAGCGATGGAGAAGACCCTGTCCCCCCAGGATCTGAATTTGGTCCGGATGGAGGGGGTCAGGAGGTTGGTACCAGCAGAGCGGAGGTTGCGGGTGGGAGTGTGTCTGGAGAGGAGGTCAGCCAGGTAGGATGGGGCCAGGTTATGGAGGGCTTTGTATGTCAAGAGGAGGATTTTGTACTGGATTCTCTGGGGGATGGGGAGCCAGTGAAGCTTGTAAAGGACGGGGGTGATGTGGTCACGGGTCCGGGAATGGGTGAGTAGACGGGCAGCGGAGTTCTGAATGTATTGGAGTTTATTGGTGATTTTTGAGGGTGAACCATAGAGGAGGCTATTGCAGTAGTCCAGACGGGAGGTGATGAAGGCGTGGATGAGGGTTTCTGCAGCCGTGGAGGAGAGGGATGAGCGGAGACGGGCAATGTTTTTCAGGTGAAAGAAGGCTGACTTTGTGATCTGTTTAGTGTATTTGTCGAAGGAAAGGGTTTGGTCAAATATGACGCCAAGATTCCGGATGTGAGGGGAGGTGGATACTGGGATACCGTCGATGTTGAGGGCAAAGTTATGGGTGGATTTTGTGAGCGTTTTTGGGCCAATGATGATTATTTCAGATTTATCACAGTTAAGCTTGAGGAAGTTGATTTGAAGCCAGGATTTTATTTCAGTGATGCAGTTTGTTAGGATAGAGTGGGTGTCGGTGGAGACGGACTTGGTGGAGATGAAAAGCTGGATGTCATCGGCGAAGCAGTGGAATTGGAGACCATGACGGCGGATTAAGTGACCGAGGGGGGACAGGTAAAGGATGAAGAGGAGGGGGCCAGGAACTGAACCTTGGGGGACACCTTGGGGGAGGGGAGCAGTGGGGGATTTGCAGTTATTGATGGAGATGAACTGGCGTCTGTCAGAGAGGTATGATTTAATCCAAGAGAGGGCAGTGCCGGTAACGTTAAAGGTGGATTCAAGTCGGGTGAGGAGGATGGTGTGATCGATGGTGTCAAAGGCAGCGCTGAGGTCGAGGAGGACGAGAATGTTGAGGTTGCCAGCGTCAGAGGAGAGGAGAAGGTCGTTGGTGATTTTGAGGAGAGCAGTTTCAGTACTGTGGTTGGAGCGGAATCCGGTTTGGAGAATGAAGTTTAATCTCAATTACGAACTCTGATATATTCAAACAAACCAAGTTCAAGCAATTAAAAAGGCAAAATATACGGGCAGACAGCAGGACAACATTTACAACTGAGCTGAAAACTGCACTTTGTGAAATGCCACGGTCAATTTTTACTTTACAATGTCTAGCCTGGGTTTGAATCCCGACCGAGCTATAATCTCTCATCTCAGTGTTTCAGAGGCAGCGTGTTTCATCATTGCGTGTGCCATCCCTCTGATGATGTTAAACGGGTGTCCTGTCTGCCGGCATTCGTTGGTGGACATTAAAAATCCCATGAGTGGGAGAGCTATCGCCTGCACCATGGACAAATTACTAACTATTACCCTATCAGCAGAGGACACTGCGTCAGCGACACAGCCACACCATCAGCCAATAACACTACCCCACAGCTTTGTACTACATACGAGCAAAGAAGATTAGATTGTGCTGAAAAAGTACCAAAATGGTGGCATGATTAAGTCATGTTTATGGACAGAAATGGCTGAGAATGCAGGAGAGGCTCTCCAAGAACCTCCTGCATCTGCCCCCACCACTCCCCCAGGGTTCCAAATCTCCGGTCTAGAGTGGTGGGACCCTAGAACTACCTTTAGAGGCCATCTTTCCCCGCAGAGCGGGGGTTGGCCTTTTTTGGCACCATGGTCCCCTTTTTTTGGAGCAATGTTTTACAGCCGGATGCCCTTCCTGCCGCCAACCCTGTTAGTCGCCAACCCTGTTAGTCGCCAACCCTGTTAGTCGCCAACCCTGTTTGTCACCTCTTGCGACACACAGGGAATTACCAGTGAACTGGTACTCAATTTTCCGACCTCAGAAGGATGACAGGCTGAGTCAACCCCACTGGTGTCAATTCAGCAATTGACCAGGATTCGAACCCAGGATCCTAGGATCCCAAGCTGGCACCCTAACCGCTAGGCCAACACCAGGCTAAGTGGTGGGACCCTAGGTCGATATTATTTCATTTAGTCCTGCAATTGAAAATACTAAACACATCTCTGGGCACTACATCCAGTATGTGGAGCAGGTCGTTCAAGGCAGTGGAGTATACATGAGCCATTTAAGATGGCATAACAGATGACCTCTACCTTGTATGAAACAACATATGATGAACGATGTGGCACGTCTCATGTACCAACCAACTCTTACTGAGTGATATGTGTCATCTATCAGAATAGCACAGGAAGAGCTCGTTATTAACTCCCAAGTCTTTAGCGAGTCATGAGCTTACAGTAAATCTCAAGGTGTCTGTTGTGCTGCAACACACGTTTTCATCCCCAAGCTTATTTTGCTGCCATGCATTTTTTTTAAAGTCTAGATTTAAGGTTTAAAAAGCAAAGTAATTAAGGTATGATAACTTTTTTTTTTAATAATACATGACTTTGTAATAACAATTTAATTATTCTCAACAAAATAATTGTAATGCAGAACAAAATATACAAGTTGAATGTTGCATCGATATCCCATGATGCACTGCATTTTAAAGGATGGCAACACCCAGTAAGGAAGATCTTGTGTTGGTTTGAGAAATCTGGACAAAAGTAGTCTTCACTTTAGTTCCCATGGAAAATTCTTACCACAATTTTTTATCGGATATTTCTGGGAAAAAGATACGGCTTATGTACACGAGTGATTACGCCACTTGAAAAGGGAGCAGACCATGAACGAGGCAGAAAAGCCAAAGCCACACCAATGAAGAGGAAATAAAAAAACAGGGTGGAAGACATACAGGTGTGCAAGGGATCACACGTCAATGTGCAGGAAGAAAGACGATGACTTAAAGCAAACAACTGCACAAAGCGAAGCAAGAGAGTGACTCATTGCACACAACTAGGCCGAAAGAGGGATTCGTATTTCTTATATGGCATATCTTATTTAATTTACTCACACAGTAAGTAGCCATGGCACAGGGCGATGGTGCACTCTTGGTGAAAATTATTATAAATTGTTTTTCACATAGTGTTCATGATGGTATTTGTACATCACATGCATGATAACCATTGTGAGAGATCAGTGTATTTAAATTTAATTACAACACATTTTTTTTTTTTTTTTGTGAGAAAGCCTGGTGTTGGCTTAGCGGTTAGGGTGCCGGCTTGGGATCCTCGGATCCTGGGTTCGAGTTCTGGTCAATTGCTGAATGGACACCAGGGGGTTCGACTCAGCCTGTCATCCTTCCGAGGTTGGCAAATTGAGTACCAGTTCACAGGTAATTCCCTGTGTGTCGCAAAAGGCGACTAACAGGGTTGGTGGCAGGAAGGGCATAGCATCTATATATATAAAACACAGTGTGTGTGTGTGTGTGTGTGTGTGTGTGTGTGTGTGTGTGTGTGTGTGTGTGTGTGTGTGTGTGTGTGTGTGTGTAATGTAACGATAGACTCCTAAACGGATAGACTTACGTGCTTGATATTTGACATAGACATGGCCATTGAGCGTGGGACGAACATGGCCGAACTCAAAATATTTGACGATCCATATTTTTTATTCATATTTACCTCAGCGCATTTCAGCGCACGGAATCAACGGAATCAGAGCAGGTGGGCGCTGATTCGCTCAGAGCGATCACGTGATGACGCTATGACGCTATGAACGATATGACCGCTATGAAAAAAAAAATCGCTATGAAACGCTATGAACGATATGACGCTATGACGCTATGACGCTATGACGCTATGACGCTATTGAAAAAAAAAATCGCTATGACGCTATGAAAAAAAAAAAATCGCTCGCTTTGCCATGGGGCTCGCTCCCGCCCCGCCCCCCCCCCCCGTTCCCCCTCCCCTCCCCCGCCCGCAATGCCGGGTACTTCTGCTAGTCTGGCCATAAAACACTGCTTCAAAAAAGGGGGACCACGGTGCCCGAAAAAGGCCAACCCCTGCTCTGCGGGGAAAAATGGCCGCTAAAGGTGGTCAGAACGGATTTTTGTGGACAACTGACAAACAAAGTACACTACTCTATAAGGGACATGAGCTTCAGATCACAGCATCAGGAGTTATAAGCTCGGATGGCAAAGGCTGGAAAGGGTGGAAATGCGAATGGTTTGGTGGATGTGCAGAGTGTCGTTAAGAGAGAGGAAGACAAATGATGAATTGCAAAAGATGATGGGAATAGAGCCTGTGATTGATGCTGTGAAGAGGAACAGGTTGAGATGGTTTGGTCATGTGTTGAGGAAGGATGAAAGTGACTGGTTGAGAAGAGTGATGGAAATGAATGTGGAAGGAAGTAGAGGACGGGGAAGACCGAGAAAGACTTGGCTAAAGATGGTGGAAGAAGAAATGTGGGCAAGGGGGTTAACAAGGAGAGATGCAGAAAATAGGGCAAAATGGAGAAGATCGTCATGGGGACCGCAAGGCTAACCCCCGCTCTTGCAGGGAAAATGGCCTTAAAATGCCTGTTGTTTTTATGGCAAAGGGATAGCAGGAAGGCCCAGAGGTATACACACTCGCCTCTGAGCCATCGAGCCTGGATTCGAATCTCAGCCTCGCTACCAACTGTCATCCTGGTGTCTGCAGCAGGGTGTTTCATCAATCCATGTGTCGTCCATGGAGTAGCCGTTAAACTGGGCGGTCCCGTCTGCTAGCATTGGTTGATGGACGTTAAAGATCGCAGGGTGTCCCTTCATGAAGAGTAGGTGAGTTATTGTCAGCACCATCAACAAATTCCAAATTCCTGCTCCAACCTACAGAGGGCATTGCATCAGCGGCACAGCCGCACCACCGACAATGATGCTACCCACAGCTACGTGCTGCGTACGAAAGAAAAAGAGAACCTCAGATGGAAACACTAAACAGACCAACAAAATTTGAAACCAAAACGCAGGAAATTCAGTATTCACAAAAGCACTGATATCACCCAATAGATGCTTTATCATATACTAGCAGAAGTACCGGGCATTGCCGGGCGGGGGGGAGAGGAGGGGGAAGGGGAGGGGAGGGGAAAGGGGAGGGGAGGGGGAAGGGGAGGGGGAGGGGGAAGGGGAAGGGAGGGGAACGGGGGGGAGGGGAGGAGGGGGGGAGGGGAGAAGAGGGGGGAGGGGAGAAGAGGGGGGGGGAGGAGAGAAGAGGGGGGGAGGGCAGGAGAGGGGGGAGGGTGATGGGGGAGGGGGAGGGGGAGGGGGAAGGGGAAGGGGAGGGAGGGGGAGTGGCGAGGGGGGAGGGGGGAGGAGAGAAGAGGGGGGAGGGGAGAAGAGGGGGGGAGGGAGAAGAGGGGGGAGGGGAGAAGAGGGGGGGAGGGGAGAAGAGGGGGGGAGGGGAGAAGAGGGGGGAGGGGAGAAGAGGGGGGGAGGGGAGAAGAGAGGGGAGGAGAGAAGAGGGGGAGGGGAGAAGAGGGGGGAGGGGAGAAGAGGGGGGAGGGGAGGGGGGAGGGGAGGAGAGGGGGAGGGGAGGAGAGGGGAGGAGAGGGGGGGAGGGGAGGAGCGGGGGGAGCGGGAGGGGAGGGGGGCGAGGGCGCGAATCATCGAATCAGCGCGATGCTCTGCCACCGATTCAGATTCCGTGTATAATATTCCTCGCTGAAAAAAAATATGGATCTAAGATGAAAGAAAAAAAAACCTATGTGATGTGAATGGCAATGTTCCTCGCTGAAATGTGAAAAAAACGCAATCGCGCGGCAAGGAACATCACGTGATCGCTCTGAGCGATCGATTGCAACTCTGCGTCGTGTCGTGGGCGTGGCCAACGTGGCCTCATGCTCCCAGGTGATTGGCTAACTCGAGCTTGAAAGAGCCATAATGCGCTACGTTATGGCAAAAAATATGGATCTAAAGATGAAAGAAAAAAAACCTATGTGGTGTGAATGGCAATGTTCCTCACTGAAATGTGAAAAAACGCAATCGCTTTTCGCTCTGAAATACGTGTGAACGCGTAACTGAGTTAATGGCGGCAAGGAACATCACATGATCGCTCTGAGCGAATCAGCGCGCTGCTCTACCATTCCGGTCATAATATTCATCGCTGAAATGCGCCGAGGTAAAAATATGGTTTAAAAATATTATGAAATAAATTTTTAGGTCGACCATGTTCTTCCCAGGCGCAATGGCCATGTTTGTGCCAAATATCAAGTACGTGAGCCTCTCAGTTTAGGAGTCTACCGGTAACATTACACACACACACACACACACACACACACACACACACACACACACACACACACACACACAATGTTTTATATATATAGATTACCGCCATCACCAAAGGTGGATGGAAGTTGTTTTCACACCTGTCTGTTTGTCTGTCTGTGAACAAGATATCTCAAAAAGTTGTGGACGGGTTCAGACTAAATTTTGCAGAAAAGTCGTCGATGTGACGAGGACGAAATTATTAGATTTTGGTGAAGATCCGGATCCGGCTAGTAGAACTTTTAAGTGATTCTTCACCATTGAGAGACAGGGCGAAAAACGATACATAGCAGGATGTCTCAAAAAGTTGAGGACGGATTTGGACGAAACTTGGTGTACCGGTTGGGTGTCTGACAAGGAAGAATCGATTCGATTTTGGTGAAGATCCGGATGCGGATCCAGCTAGCAAAATTTTAAAAGTGATTCTCACCATTGCGAGATAGGGCTAAAATCGATATAGCAGGATATCTCAAAAAGTTATGGACGAATTTGGATGAAACTTGGTGGAGAGGTTGGGTGTCTGACAAGGACGATTCGATTCGATTTTGGGGAAGATCTGAATATGGATTCGGATATGAGAATTATTTAATTTTTAAATGATTCTTCACCATTGAGAGATCGGACGAAGAGCGATATATAACATGACATTTTAAAAAAAAGTTATGGGCGAGTTTTGACTAAACTTGGTGGACGAGTTGGTTAGGTGACAAAAAACAAGCCGATTAGATTTTGTTTCAGGTTCGAATCCAGATCCGGCCTATCAGTGGGATACAAACTATAAACTGTTCAGCCTGGCGGAGGTATGTGCTCTACCGAGTGCCGTTGTCGTTTTTCTTGAGCTATCATGCAATCCTCATATAAACCCATCAAAAAATAAAAAGTTATTTTCTCCTGACGCGCACCATAAAAACCATAATCAAAAAATTGCAAATAATACACTAATAGGAAACTACAAATAAAACAGCCTGCCTTCACACAACTTGCTTTGTCGTGCCTAATCCATCAACTACCACCTGATTGCCAGCACGGGTTTATCTCGATCACAAAAGGCAACTGGTGTACCGGTAATGTGCAACTTCCGCAACGATTAATCAAAGCATTCATGTGATGAAACTCCAGCATGGATGCATACGAGCCTCTTGCTTCACAACATGGTGTTTTTTGAGGTTAAAAAACCCTGACACCTATTCAGAACAGGAACGAAGATATATGCCATTGAGCAAGTGGAAGATGAGCAGCAGGTACAGCAATAGTATTCCATTGATGGCATGGACTCAAGAATCGTCATTTCATTGCATTTACTGGCAATTTATTGTCTGAAAAGTGGGTGATGAAAAAGCAGTGTTGAACCAGCTAACGACCAATGCAATTCATTACGTGATAGTAAAATGAAAATATTGCATCACATTGCACGGGCTGTTTGGCAGAATGAAGGGAAAATAAATAACAATCAATTTGCGGCAGAGACAGTTGATGGTAATGCCACCAGACACAAATGCAGTACTTTCTCATCAATTGTTTTCGTAAACTCAGGTCAAGAATAACAACGAGATCTGAATATTTATTTCGATTGAATTCGAGACAAAGCTAATACCATTTTTTTTTTTTTTTTTTTTGTATACTGAATCGAGGCTCGTGAAAGAGCTGACATTTACTTCACAAACAAATCAACCAGACAAACAAAATATATAAAAAGAGGGAGCGGAAGACAAGATGGGGAGAGAAGGGGAAGCACACAAACACAACATTTGAGAGCAGGGAGATGTGTGGAAGGGGGAGGGCTTGGGGGGAGGAGGCGTGGGAAGGGGGGGGGGGAGGGAGAAGTATAAAACACAAGGACACCAAGGACTTCCAGGACAGAAGTTGGTATTTCAAAAAAGTGGAATTGGGGTGAAATTAGCGGGGGTAGAAAAGATCAAGGTTTTGGATGGGGGAAGATAAGAGATGGTGGTGAACAGCTGTTTTAAAGACCTGGAGGGTGGAGTGGGATTGAAGAGAGTGAGGGAGTTTGTTCCAGAGGCGGGAGAAAAGAGGAATGAAGGAGTGAAGGTGAGCAGAGAGTCTTGATTTTGGCAGTTTGACCATAAGAGGGTTGCAGGCAGATCTTGTGCGACCTGTAGGAATATTTGGGGGACAGAGCCCAGAGAGAGCTGGGGGGGGGAAGGCCAGAGAGGAGTCGGTAGAAGACGAAAAGACCACCAACCTGCCTGCGGTGAGTGAGTGAGAGGCCCTTGGAGTTAGCTTCATCACGGGAGATTCCAATGATTCTGAATGCTTTGGTTTCAACAGCGTGAAGACGAGCTAGGTGTGAGGCAGGAGCACCAGCCCAGAGGGGAGAGCAGTATTCCATTGAGCTGCGGATGAAAGCCTTGTATGTGGTGAGGAGCTCAGGTGTGCCAAGGAAGGACTTCGCACGACGGAGGATGCCCAGTCGGCGACTGGCTTTGGAGGCCAGATTTGAAATGTGGTTTTCCCAGGAAAGATCATGGCAGATAGTGAGACCCAAAAGCTTGAATGACAGAACTTCTTGGAGAGGATTATTCAGAAAGTGGATGGGAGGGTTGTCCAGTCGGTCTTTTCGGAGAGACATCGTAAGAGTGTGAGATTTGTCAGGATTGAAAGACATGTTCCACTTGTTTGCCCAGTCTGTGATTTTGTCCAGGTCTGCAGAGAGTGAGGAGGCTGCAGACTGCCGATCTGAGGGATGAAGAATGGAGCGACAGAGAGTAGAGTCATCAGCAAAGAGATACAGAGGATTTTCAAGAGAGTCAGAGAGATCATTGATGAAGACCAGAAAAAGCACAGGGCCCAGAACACTGCCTTGTGGAACTCCAGCCTGAACAGGAAGAGGAGATGAGAGAAACCCATTCAGGACCACACGTTGACTAAGACTAGAGAGGAAGTCCGCCAGCCATGCGTGGAGATTTCCATGGATACCAAAAGAGGAGACTTGTTGCTGAACAATAAATGGGAACCATCTATTTTAATTTCTTACTAGCTGAAGTACCCGGCATTGCCCGGGAAAATTCAATGAAATAAACAGGTAAAATTTTCCTGCATGACAAATTGGGGAATGTTGGCCTTATGGTTTCATATGAATTACCAATCTTGGGCATTGCAAAATGCACCTGGACCGCTTTCCCTTCTTTTTGTAAATTTAATTTTTTTAATACAACAAATCACAACAACCTCAACATACGAACTTCACAATACATATTACCCGATCGTTCCCAGGAAAACATCAGGCAGTGTGTAAGCAACATACTCACTCGAGGCCTGAATACGGAGGTGTTATAATAAACCTGTGTAAAGCAATATTTTAAATAAAAGGCACATGTGTAAACACTATGATAATTAAATTTGTGTTGTTGACAACAAATCACGACAACCCTAACATGTGATCTTCACAATACATATTACTGGATCACTGCCAGGAAAAAAAAAACCCAGACAGTGTATAAGCACAAAACCCAATCGAGGCCTCAAGGCCAATTATCTGGTTACCTCCACCACCAAAGGTGGATGGAGGTTATGTTTTCACCCCTGTCCGTTTGTCTGACCGTTTGTGTGTGAACAAAATATCTCAAAAAGTTATGGACGGATTTGGACGTAACTTGGCAGAGATGTAGCGTATGCGACAAGGACGAAATGATTAGATTTTGGTGAAGATCCGGATTCGGCTTCTAGAATTCTAAAGTGATTCTTCACCATTGGGAGATAGGGCCAAAAACGATACATAGCAGGATATCTCAAAAAGTTGTGGACGGATTTGGACGAAATTTAGTGGACCGGTTGGGTGTCTGAGAAGGACGATTCGATTCAATGCTGGTGATTATCTGAATATGGATTCGGATATGAGAATTATTTAATTTCTAAGTGAATATTCACCATTGAGAGATCGGGCCAAAAACGATACATAGCAGGATATTTCAAAAAGTTACGGATGGATTTGGACGAAACTTGTTGGACAGGTCGTGTGTGTGACAAGGAAGAATCGATTCAATTTTGGTGAAGATATGGATCCGAATACTAGAATCTTTAAAGTGATTCTTCACCATTGAGTGATATGGCCAACCAGGCGAAGGTATGATCTCTACTGAGTGCCGTTCTAGTTTTATCTGCGGTCAATTTTTTATTCAAACATTGTCCTCGACCTTCCTCTGGATGAAAGAGGAGGCCATGCAAAGTTCGGTTTCACTGGTTCCTGCAGGGTCCGAATGCATAAATAAACAAACAAACAAATCTTCTTCTTCATATATTAGATATGGGGTCTGAGGCTCATGTAAGAGCTGGAAAACGAATTACAAACACATGCACGAAATAACTTACACCCGACATGACATCCGACAAACAAAGCCACTGAGCTTAGGGGAAGTGACACCTATTACACCTGAATGAAAAATAGACAGGATGGAAGGAAAAAGGTAAGTGGAAGAGGCTCGTGTCGCAGCTTCTTTGTACAGTTTAAATTGCTATTCAGCAAGGAAATCATTCATCAAGCTAACCAAGTCGACAGAGATGCCTCATTGAAGTCACACTAGGGGAACATTCCTGGAATTCGAATCAGATAAATGGACTACTGCAGAAAGCAACATGCTGTGCTTCCAGATAACATGGTCTCTGGGAAAGGTAGGAGGGGAGGGAT
This sequence comes from Myxine glutinosa, assembly GCF_964187855.1. NCBI lineage: Eukaryota > Metazoa > Chordata > Myxini > Myxiniformes > Myxinidae > Myxine > Myxine glutinosa. The sequence continues at coordinate 22,908,645 of NC_136261.1, forward strand.
ATAATCAGGAAAAACACAAAAGAGTCTGATCACGTTTTCAATATACAGTATTGTACCTATATCTGATGTGCGGTAGCAGTCTGCTCATATCTCAACTGCAGCAGCAGTCCGAACAATCTTTTCAAGAAAACGATTTCATCACAGAAAGCCACAAATCACACAATTTAATGCATGGCTTATAAATGTCACACCCTCATCATGCAGTAAAATGCTGGGTATTCATCGAACAAAATTCAACATATGGACAATTAATCGAGCGATAAAAATTTGTCATGGGCACAACACTTTAAAGATTGCTGCCAGGGTGGATGTTCCACACACGTTCGTTCAGCTGAGGCCTTCTTTGGCCCCAAATAGCCAAAACGACCCCAAAAGGTTTTCTCCACAGTTATTAAAATATTTCCAAAAGTCAAGCCACTTATCGACCTGGCCATTTGCAAACCCTTCCTGCTATCAGGTACCATGAGCTCAATAAAGTGAAAGTGTATTACGTACTTATCTCGAGGCTGTCTAGCCTGGGTTTGAATCCCAAACGAGCTATACACTATCATCGCGGTGTTTCTCCAATGTGTGTGCGGTGCAATCGTCAGTCGGATCAACATTAAACCGGCGTCCCGTCTGCCAGCATTTTTATATATATTTTTGTATACAAGATCGAGGCTCGTGAAAGAGCTAACATTAATCACACAAAAAATCAAACAGACACATAAAACATATAATAAGGGGAACGGTAGACAAGATGGGGAGAGAGGGGGAAGCACACAAACACAACATTTGAGAGCAGGGACATCGGGAGATCTGCTGGAGGGAGAGGGCTTGGGGGGTAGGGGGGAGGAGGCATGGGAAGAGGGGGGGTGGGAGAAGTATAAAACACATGGACACTGCAAGGACTTCCAGGAAAGAAGTTGGTATTTAAAAAAAGTGGATCTGGGGTGAATTAGCAGGGGTAGAAAAGCTCAAGGTTTTGGATGGGGGAAGATATGAGATGGTGGTGAACAGCTGTTTTAAAGACCTGGAGGGAGGAGTGGGATTGAAGAGAGTGAGGGAGTTTGTGCCAGAGACGGGAGAAAAGAGGAATGAAAGAGCGAAGGTGAGCAGAGAGTCTAGATTTTGGCAGTTTAACCATAAGAGGGTTGCAGGCAGATCTTGTGCGGCCTGTAGGAATATTTGGGGGACAGAGCCCAGAGAGAGCTGGGGGAGCTAAGCCGGAGAGGAGTCGGTAGAAGACGGAAAGACCACCAACCTGCCTGTGGTGAGTGAGTGAAAGGCCCTCAGAGTTAGCTTCATTGCGGGAGATTCCAATGATTCTGAAAGATTTGGTTTCCACAGCGTGAAGCCGAGCTAGGTGTGAGGCAGGAGCACCGGCCCAGAGGGGGGAACAGTATTCCATTGAGCTGCGGATGAAAGCCTTGGACATTAAATTGGTGGACATTAAAGATCCCATGGTGTCTGTAGTGAAATCGTATTCGTACTGAACCCGGGGTGATGCTCGCTGCTCGTTGACACCGCTAGGAGCATGACTATAAGACCCGCTGCTCCGAGACTTCTCCTGTGACACGTTACATCTGGTAGACTCGCTAACGGTACGCCAGCATAGAATATTCAGCTTGCTTGCATTGAATGTTATGAATGGTCCCATGTGATGCCACATCGTATACTTATTGCCTTTCCTGCATTACAGGATGATGTCATGATCTAAATGGAATTAAACCACAAGTTGGACTAAAGTTGTGTGGACCTGATTGGTTTTCCACAACACTTAATTCCATTTATATCTACCGACATGGCTGGCAACAAGACGCTGGCGGTTGCCGTATTCTGCGCCGACCCGCAAGCCCCGGATGGTGGCTTGCAACTGAAGCACTGGCTCAGAACATTGGAGAATCATTTCGAGGAGCCTGAGACCGTGCCGACGGCTGCCGCGAAGCTAGCAACGCTTCATTCAAAAATCGACTACAAGGTGTACAATTCCATCGCTCAATTCGCGACGTATGACCTCTCGATCGCGGAGCTCAAACGGCTGTACATAAAGGAAAAAAGCCCGGTGTATGCACGATATTTGCTGCTAACGCGACGTCAGCAACCCAACGAGGCGATGGACCACAACGCCCAGGAGCTCCGGCAGCTCTTGCTGGACAGCATCAAGGAGCCACGGACTCCCGCACAGTCTCAGGATGATCTTCTTTTAGATGCCTTTATTGCAGGGGTCTCCTACCAGGAACTAAGGCTCAAGCTCCTAGAGAAGACCGACCTGACCTTCGCTACGGCACTCGAGCAAGGGAAAGTATACACCGAAGCGCGGATGCAATCGAACACCTATGATCGCACGCGCCTCTTGGCGGGCACTACACTACACGCCCGGCCGGAGAGTGCTACCGCCGAGGACGCGGACCTGCTCGCGGAACTCCGGGATGCTCCGGAGGAAGACCCAGTCCTGACGGCTGCCGCTACGGCCAGACCCAAGGCCTTACACGGGGCCACATGCTTTTTCTGTGGGGGGCCACGCCATGCCCGGCCCGTGTGTCCGGCATGAGACGCTATATGCCATTTGTGCTGGCAAAAGGGACATTACGCGAAAGTGTGCAGGAAAATGGCACGCGGCTCATTGAATCGCGCGGTCGCGGCGACCTTGAATGGGCTCATTGCGGAGCCTGCGAGCCGAGCCCGAAACCCGGCGCCTTACCCATCTTCGAAGGGGAGGGCCCCTCTCTGCGGGCCCCTGGGCGCTCAGACGTCCTTGGCGGGCGTCACCGGACAGCCACCACAGTCTCATCCTCAATCGGGCACGAAGTACGTGTCCTTGACCAAACTCCGGGCCACGCAAGGGGCTTTGAAGCCTCGCCAAGCCCCAGCGGAACGTTCTCCTCATGTCGTCCACGAGCTAACGGTGGCCCTCACCCCGGAAAAGGCGATTTCGAATACTACAGAGGCCTTTTCCTGCCAAAAGTGTCAAAAGGCGTTTTCAAATACTACGGAGGCCTTTTCCCGTCAGAATTGTCAGATTTTGAATCGCGAAACACCGGAATGCTTGGGAAAGCCCTCTGATGGCATTAATGGATTCCTCATGGACAACACATACTCCGGCCACGACCGCAAAACTGCTGCTGGCATAGGATCCACCCGCGAGGCTTGTCCGACCCATTCGGGGGGTTCAGTCCCATTCCCAGCAGCCTCGTCTGGCCTGGCTCAAGCCCTTATTCCCCTCATGGTCGAAGGCCATTGTGTTCGGGCCTTGGTGGATACAGGGTCTACGGATAGTTTTATCGACCAGCGACTTGTGCTCAGGCATGGATAGCGGATCTGGAGGTCTACGAGACGGATCTTCATGGCTTCCCAGGGGCTTCGACTCAGCACGAAGGGGGAATGCCGATTGAAACTCGTGCTAAAGGGACGGGTTTTTCCTGATGTACACCTTATGGTTTTACCCGCTTTATGTGCTGATATTCTGTTAGGACACGATTTTCTTAAGCTGCATGGACGTCTGGTAATGGAGTTTGGTGGGCCTGACACGCTTGTTGTGGGGGCGGACGACGCGCTTGCGGTGTGCGCCCTAGCGAAAATGGACATCCAGCCGCTTTCGCTGTTCCCCAATCTAACCTCCGACTGTACCCCTGTCGCGGTGAAATCACGGCGCTACTCTCGCGCAGACATGCAATTCATTGCGGACGAAACGGCTCAGCTCTTGAAAGACGGCATCATAGAACCTAGCAGGTCGCCGTGGCGCACCCAGGTCTTGGTGGTGCGCAGCGAGGCCCACCGCAGACGCATGGTAATCGACTATTCCCAAACGATTAACCGCTTTACACAGCTGGATGCCTACCCCCTTCCGGGGATGGACGCGCTGGTGCAACAGGTGTCCCAGTATTCGGTCTATAGCACTCTCGATCTCCATAGTGCGTACCACCAGATCCCTATCTCTAGGGCGGATCGTATCTATACCGCTTTTGAGTCGGGGCAGCGGTTGTACCAATTTACGCGATTGCCTTTTGGGGTAACGAACAGGGTCGCTTGTTTCCAGAGGGCCATGGATGACCTCATTGCGCGGGAGCACTTAACTGATGTTTTCGTCTACCTCGATAATCTTATGGTTTGTGGATATGACCAAGGGCACCATGATGCTAATCTGAAGCGCTTCCTTGAGGTCGCGCAGAGGTATCACTTAACTATGAACGAGGATAAGTGCCAATACTCCCTACGCACGATAGATCTTCTGGGGTACACCATGACCCATGGCTCTGTCGCTCCGGATAAGGAGCGTCTGCGACCTTTGCTCGACATGGCCCCTCCCTGTGATTGGGCATCCCTGAAGCGCGTCCTCGGGCTATTCGCCCATTACTCCAAATGGGTGCAAAATTTCTCCGCGAAACTTCGCCCCCTCGTGGCCTGCGACACCTTCCCACTGAGTCCGGCCGCATTGGCGGCCTTTGAAGGCCTTAAGGCCGACATCGCCCGAGCCGCTGTGGCGACAATCGACGAGAGCGGATCTTTCGTCCTCGAAAGTGACGCCTCGGATCAGGCCATCGCGGCGACCCTCTCCCAAGGGGGGCGTCCCGTGGCTTTCTTTTCACGGACTCTTACCACCGCTGAGCGGAGACACTCGTCCGTTGAAAAGGAAGCGTATGCGATCGTCGAGTCTATTCGGCGATGGCGCCCGTACTTACTCGGGCGGTGCTTCCAAATCATCACGGACCAGCAAAGCGTTGCGTTCATGTACGACACCTTACACGTCCAGCGCATTAAGAATGAGAAAATCACTCGCTGGCGTATCGAACTCGCCGACTTCTGTTACACCATCAAATATCGCCCGGGGAAGGATAACCGGGCCGCCGATGCCTTATCACGACCGGCTACATGTGCGGGTATCACCTCTTTGGAGGGCCTACGTGTGCTGCATGCCACTGCGGGCCATCCCGGCGTAACGCGTTTCGCTCATTTTGTGCGGCGTGGCAATCTCCCATACTCGATTGACGATATCCGCCGTATCTGTCGCGACTGCGCTCTCTGCGCGGAAATCAAACCGCGTTTCTATAACCCTCCCATGGGGACTCTGGTTAAGGCTACGCGACCGTGGGAACGCTTGGCGATGGATTTCAAGGGCCCATTGCCGGTGTCGAGCGGCTCTCGCTATCTGCTCACTATCGTCGATGAGTACTCGCGATTCCCCTTTGCTTATACGTGCGCGGACATGACTGCTGCCACGGTGATGCGATGCTTACAGAACTTGTTCTCAATGTTCGGGTACCCGGCCTATGTCCATACCGACCGGGGTGCGGTCTTCTTGTCTCAGGAGGTGCACGGCTATCTGCTCCAAAATAACATTGCTTCTAGTTACACCACGCCGTACAGACCCCAGGCTAATGGGCAGATCGAACGCTTCAACGGGATTATCTGGAGGGCAGTCATGCTCAACCTCCGGACCCTCGGCCGGGGCCTCGATAAATGGGCTTGGTCGCTACCTGCGGCGTTGAACTCGATCAGGGCTCTCCTGTGTATGGCAACCAACCAAACTCCCCACGAGCGACTTTTCCACCACCCCAGGAGCACGGGGTGTATACGGTCTTTGCCCAGTTGGCTCGCTGGGCCCGGGCCGGCCTACCTTAAACGGGCGGTTCGCGCGAGCAAGTACGACCCCCTGGTGGACAAAGTGCAGATTCTCCAGGCTAATCCTGAGCATGCTCGTGTGATGACGACTGATGGCCGTGAGACTACTGTCTCCGTCCGTCACCTTGCCCCTTGCGGGGTCGCCGACCTGAGTAGGGAATCGGACGGACCGACTGAACCCATCTATGAGACTATGGCCTCTCCCGACGCTCCCATCGCCGAAAGTCTACCGACTCTCCCCTCGCCGGGTCTACCTGGGCCCGACGACTTGGAGTTACCCAAGTAACTTCGTCCCCTTCGTCACCCGACCCTGATGGCGCCTCCGACGCCGGGGACACAGGGATACGTGATGCCGTACCCGGGGAATTTCGGACGCGTGCTGGCAGAGAAATTCGCCGCCCGGCCCGATACGGTTGGGTCGACTGATGTTCCGCACCCTGTTCGTGCTGACGCTCGCTCGCTTCTAGCCGCACCGCCGTATAATTCTGACGGGGGGGGGGGGGGGGGAGAATGTAGTGAAATCGTATTCGTACTGAACCCGGGGTGATGCTCGCTGCTCGTTGACACCACTAGGGGCGTGACTATAAGACCCGCTGCTGCGGACGGTGCTCCGAGACTTCTCCTGTGACACGTTACATCTGGTAGACTCGCTAACGGTACGCCAGCATAGAATATTCAGCTTGCTTGCATTGAATGTTATGAATGGTCCCATGTGATGCCACATCGTATACTTATTGCCTTTCCTGCATTACAGGATGATGTCATGATCTAAATGGAATTAAACCACAAGTTGGACTAAAGTTGTGTGGACCTGATTGGTTTTCCACAACAGTGTCCTTAGCGAAAAGTAGGTGAGCTATCACCGGCACCATGAACAAATTACAAATTCCCGCCATAAGCAGCAGAGGGCATTGCTTCAGCAGCACAGCCACGCCCTCGGTACTCATGAAACAACCGACTCCTATGGGAGAGCAATACCCTCTCTCCTTTTGGCGGGGGTCAGTCACCAAGGCACTTGAACTTTCCCACGTGTACAGAGCAGAATTGCAAGAATTTCCACAGCAGACTTGTAATACACTCCCCTCCCGCCACCACTGGATGGCGCTATATGGTACACGTCAAGGTTGATGACAAACAAACACCTCTTTTCTGTGTTTTTCGGCTTCACGTACCAACCATGTTTTCCGGTTTTATGATACAAGATGTCCAACTAAACCTCCTGATGGCGAGGTCTTCTAAGATGGTTTTGACTTCCTCCTGCTCGTCATCTAATATGTCGGTGGACTGCCAAGAAGATTCTGGAAAATGAGTGTACCAGTTCTTAATCCTTTCTACGTCGGTACTTCCTTCTTCCGCTGTCGTTTATGAGACGCCAACTCCTTCCATTCTTGCAGCTAATGTGTGCTTTCTCTACTTCTTCCATTTTATTGCTGAGGTCGTTCACCCAGGCATCGTTGCACTCTTTCCTTCGGGCCATCTTCACATGTTCATAATTCCAGGGGCTAACTTTCCTTTGCATCACATTAATAAGCTTCGTGAAATGGATTAGTATTTTCCCTTGCCTTCACTACTCTCGAGTTTTTAGAAAGATAATTCTTCTTAGCTTTCTTTCTTTGTGGTATAACTTCCATTGCTGCTTGTTGGTTAGCTCGGGTAAAATGGGTCGTATCTTAATGTTGTCGTTTCATTTGCATCTTCGAGAAGGCACTGAAACTGGCAATGGATTTCCACAGCATATTCCTTGGGCAATTCTGCATTAGCTCTGACAGCCCCCGAAACTCCCTCTGTTTTTTTCCTTGGCAGAAATTTACTCTTCCTCAGACCGAGTTTGACAGATGAAGTAATTATACGACGGTCGGATGCGATACTAGCGAAAGTACAAAATGGTTCAGCACCTTTGACATTACTATCTCAACTTTTTACGAAGAGGGAGATGGTCTAGCTGATACTTGCTACCATTTGGGTCGATACAAGTCAACGTTTTCCTTCTTTCTTTCGGAAGAGAGTGCCAACAATTTCACTCCCCTTTTCAGTTGTAAGGTTGATGAGGGATTGTCCATTGCGATTTACGTCATGAAAAGGAAAACAAGTATCTTATAATACAACTCGTGCGTTGAAGTCCCCCTGCTATGAGCATGCTGTGGGCAGGGACCTTTTCATTGGCCTGCTCAGGCGATTGTATTGCGCATCTACAGTGTCCTAATCTTCAAAATTTGTGGGAAAGGAAGTGATAATAATTGTCACTGCTGGGTTTCCCAAAATATTGACAATAAGTATTCTTTTTTTGAATACATTATCTAGGCTTGTGAAAGAGCTAGGACACCGATCAGATCAGGACACAACATAACAAAGATAACAACAGGAGAGAGGGGAAACACCATCAGCAGGATAGAGGGAGAAGTTAGACGGAGACGGACAAACAAGGGATGCGGGTAACGACAAGCAAAATTTGGGGAGGGGTGGGGTGGTTTAACGGGTGTAGAGGAGATCATGGCTTTGGATGAGGGATGACCTGAAATGGTGGATAACAGCTGTCTTGAAGACCTAGAGGGAAGAATGGGATTGAAGAGAATGTGGAAGGTGGTTCCACAGGTGGGAAAAGAGAGGAATAAATGAGAAGAAGTGAACAAAGAGAGGAATACGTGAATAGAGGTGAACAGTTGCTCTGTATTTAGGCAGTTTCTATAGGAGGGGGTTGCTGGTGGACCATGTTTCCTGGGGGCGAGGGCGCTTGACAGAGCACGGAGAGGGCAGAGGATGCAAGACCAGAAATGAGGCAGAAGAACACAAAGAGACCACGTACCTGTCAGCTATGGTGAAGTGATAGGCCCATCGACTCAGCTACATCGAGAGAGATTCCAATGGTCTTGAAAGTCTTGGTTTCCACGGTGTCAAGCTGAGCAAGATGTGAGGCAAGGGAGCCAGCCCAGAGGGGAGAGCAGTACTCCATCAAGCTGCGGCTGAAAGCCTTGTAGGTGGATAGGAGCTCAGGTGTGCCAAGGAAGGACTTTGCATGACAGAGGATGCCCAGTTAGCATCTGGCTTTGGAGGTCAACTTTGAAATGTGGCTTGCCCAAAAGAGATCATGGCTGAGAGAGACCCAAGAGTTTGAGTGACTGAATCACTTCAAAACGGATGTTGAGAAAGCAGACGAGAGGGTTTGCGGAATGGTCCTTTCGGAGAGAGAGAGATATGGATAGGGATAGGGATATAGAGTGTGAGTGTGAGTGTGAGTGTGAGAGATTTCTCAGGATTTAAAGAAATGTTCCAAGTGTTTGACCAGTTTGTGATTTTGTCAATGTCTGAGGAGAGGGAAGAGGCTGTTGCCTGTCTGTCAGAGAGATCTAGGGATGTCACGACAGATAGCTGAGTCATCGGCAAATAGATAAAGAGGATTTTCCAGTCATTCAAATTATGGATGAAGATTAGGAATAGGATGGGGGCCTAGAACACTGCCTTGGGATATTCCAGCCTTGACAGGGAAAGGAGAAGAAAGAGTTCTGTTGAGAGCCACAGGTTGGCTAAGAGAGTGGAGGAAGTCAATAATCCAAGGGGGGAGGTGGCTTTGGATTCCATAGGCAGACAGCTTGGAGAGAAAGGCAAAAAAATTTTTTTGCATATGTTCAGATCAAAGTTAGGATCAATCGTTGACTAACTCCACAACGTTTTATCAATCGTTCACTCATTTCATCAAAGGAGTCAACGATTGATAAAACATCAAGTGCTTTTTTTACTCAGAAGTATTCCCGCACATCCTGCAGCGGCCTCCATATAATTTGCCAATGCTGAGGAAGTGTTGAGAGTTGTCCCAATAATACTTTTGTATTCAATTGGCTCGGCGAGCATCATTCTATGTTCTTGAATGCCAAGTATGTCAACGTTTGGATCTTCAAAGATGTACGCAAGCTCTTCCCTTGTTCCCGGTAGGCGGATAGTTGTCACATTTGTTGTTGCTCCTTCAATTAGACTTTTGCAATGCAAGAGTTTTGTCCGTTTGTTTCCACGTTTAAAGCCCCTCTGTCCTTGCGACTTTGAGAGTGTGTCATCATGAGAAGTCTCTTGAGGTGTGGGCACTCTGGTACAGAAGATATCACGAGTTTTAACCCCTGCTGCTGTCATTTGTAGTCAACCTGAGTTTTTTGTTTGCTAGTACGCTAATTAATGTGGTCACAAATCCTGCAGCATGGTCTGCCATAAGTTTTGCCTTCTTCTAGCCTTTGATTCAAGCACCTTTTTTCACAAGACAGCAAGTCGTATGTGGATGTCGTTGATTGATCTATACTCTATACTATAGTATCACTTTGTCCACCTTTTGATAGCACTTCCTTCATCAAGGGGTCCACAACCATATCCAGCTGCTCCTCTGCCCGAAGCCATTGACACTTCCTGGGGTTGCCGAGTTACCCTCGTCAGAGGAGAGGGTATTGCATTTGAGTCCGTTTGTCTGTTTGTTTGTTTGTCTGTTTGTCCGCACAGAATGAATATGACTCTCCGCAACCGTTGGTCTGATTGACAGGAAATTTTCACCATAGGTGCACCTCCTCCTGTATAATTTTTTACATTAAATTATGACGTCATAGGTCACGTGGTACAGACGCCATCTTGGAGAGGGTGGGGTCGCCACTCCTCTCCGTCTCTCTGCTGGCCTCTTCGTTAGGGAATTCGTCGTTAGGGAATTCACCCTCTTCTGCCCGTGCTGTTGGAGTCGACTGGACCCTCATCCACCAGATGTGCAGAGCCATCTGCGATTTAAACCGCATGGCTACAGACTGTTACCCTGGTAAGGGGGGCTGACAGGTACTACACCTTGCCCACAGGTGACCTGGGGTTATATGCAAATACTTCCCCCAAAAGGCCACCACACCCAAACAATATTGCTCATTTCCCTTTCACCTTCCCCCTCCAGCCAAAATAACCAATATACTGTATTTTAAAGTGTTCAGTGACATGATGCAAGCGAAGAACACCAAATAGCTCTTTCATGAGCCTCGATCTTGTATACAAAATATATATATGTATATATACATACACACAGGTATTGCTGCCATCAGTACCAAGCACACCTACAAGAAGACAGGTAGTCATCAGAACATACTTCAAGTTATCCTGTATTAACATGTGCAAGCAGTTTTCAGTCTTAAAAAACATAGGGGCAATACCCCTGGCGCTCACCTGGTGGAATAAACAGTAGACTGCACCGACTAAAGGTATTTTAAACCGACTGCAATGGTTGCTGGAAGACAGGGACAGCATTTACAATCATACTAACATAATCATAAGACTTTAAACAAACAAACAAACAAAAAAAAAACTATTTTGGGGGGCAACACCCCCCACCCCAGCCCACCCCAACCCAATATGTCTCCTAAGACCCCAATTTTCCTAATGCCTTGAACAAACAGTGGTACATCATGGGTGATTAAGGTTGTGGTGAAGTTTCATCAAAATTGCCTGTGTAATTTATGAGAAGAAAGCAAATACCTATTTTGGGGAGGAGCCCCCGCGTAGACCCCCAAAGGGGCAGATTTTTTTTAATGTCGTGAACAAACTTTGTTACATCACGGGTGGTGAAGGTTGTGGTCAAGTTTCATCGAAATAGTGTGTGTAGTTTCAGAGGAAAAAGCCAATCCCTATTTTGCGGGGTCAAACCTAGATCCACTTTGACCCCGGTAAACCCCCTTAGACCCCGATTTTTTTAATGCCATGAACAAACTTTAATCACAACACAACAAATATCCTTTGTGCCAAATTTGGTGACAATCCCTTCAGCGGTTTCGGAGAAGAAGTTGCAGGTGTTTACGGACTGACGGACGGACGACGCGCCATCGCATAAGCTTCCCTGAACTTCGTTCTAGGTGAGCTAAAAAGGATATATCCTCATCAATCTTTGAAAATACAACAACGATGCAATCCGAACATTGCGTTTCACAACTTATAGAGGAAGTATATAATGCGCAAATAGAGTAGAGGAAGCTCACCGAGCAAAACTTCATTTTGACACTTTCACAAGAAGGTTCAGAACACCACAAAGCATCGACAGGTAAGTCTTTTCACCTCAACAGGTGCATCCTTACCTTTAAGAGGGCTGGGTTATAAAATCACACATAATGGCAATGCAATCCGATTTAGTATGAACCGAGTGGTTTGCACAAGTGAACGACAAAACGCATGAACATAGTGCCATATAATGGCCCCACCAGGAAAACAACTTCAACAAGCGACGAGCTCTTTGCGAGCTCCCTGTAGCGAGCATCCCTCTACAGGATGCATCATTGCAATTAGAGCATACAGCTTTGTTACCTGCAACAGGGTGTGCAGCCAGCAAGCTGGTAATATTGTTTCTCCGATATTCAAAATCTGACACTACGACGTAATCCTGAAAATAGCAAGCGATTTCGAAATTCATTCCAAAACAAGCTCTGACAAAAGTTTCTTCTATACAGTGCAGGTCATTAAAAGGTGTCATCGAAAGGTGAACAGTGTCATAAATTACTTTCGTGCAAGGGAAGTTCACTTAACACTGACGGCCGGACGCACGCGCAAGCAAGCACGCACTATTGCAAAAGCCGTCTCCCATGGGTAACGCGAGGATGTGTGGGTAACGCGAGGATGTGTGGGTAACGTGAGGATGTGTGGGTAACGCGAGGATGGGATCATGAAGAAATTATTTAGCATCACAAACGTGGAGAATTTTGCCATCAAATTGACATTATCTTCCAAAAACAGAATATCGAGTAATAATTGAAAATGACAAATGGCTTGGACAGAGCGGGAGAAATATATATATATATATAAATATAAATAAAACAATAAACACAAAAAACAAATATATAAAAATAAATAAATATATATATATACAACAAACACAACAGGCATTTTAAGGCCATTTCCCCTGCTTTTCCCACCCTCTAGCAGGGAAAATGGCCTTTAAAATGCATGTTGTTTGTTGTTGTTTTCCCTGCTGGAGCGGGGGTTAGCCTTGCGGTCCCCATGACAATCTTCTCCATTTTGCCCTATTTTCTGCATCTCTCCTTGTTAACCCCCTTGCCCACATTTCTTCTTCCACCATCTTTAGCCGAGTCTTTCTCGGTCTTCCCCGTCCTCCACTTCCTTCCACATTCATTTCCATCACTCTTCTCAACCACTCACTTTCATCCTTCCTCAACCCATGACCAAACCATCTCATCCTGTTCCTCTTCACAGCATCAATCACAGGCAATATTCCCATCATCTTTCGCAATTCATCATTTGTCTTCCTCTCTCTCAACGATACTCCGCACATCCGTCGAACCATTCGCATTTCCACCCTTTCCAGCCTTCGTTGCTGCTCTACGTTCATTACCCATGTCTCGCTCCCATAAATCATAACACTTCTCACACATGCAGCATACACCTTTCCCTTCAGTTTCAACGACACTCCCCTCATCATCAGCACGCCACTCAGTTCCCGAAACTTCTTCCATGCACATCTCACTCTAGCAACCGTTGCCGAGTCTGATCCACCTTCTCCATTCAGCATGTCTCCGAGGTAGCAAAATGTTTTCACACCTTCCAGGTTCACGCCGTCTCCAACATCCAACTCAACATTTCCTCCATCTGCAGCTCCCTCTGTGCACACCTTACACTTGAATGTAGCTGCCGCACTGGTTCATGACCCTCTCAGACCACTACATTTTTGATGAACCCACTCAGCGCACATTGTACATTGAATGCAGTTCACTCCGACACCCTTCCTACACACAGCACACGGCCACTTCCCAGTTCTTTCCACCTCACATATTTTTTATTATATATATATATATATATAGTGGAAAAGGCATGGTGGAACTCGACTTGGCACGGTGCGAATCAAACCTCTGGATAGTCCAACTCAAAGAACGTCTCCAGGTTGTCTTCAAGATGTGGGTCGATGCCCATTAAAGGCTTCAACAACGAAATACCAGGTAGTTTCATGGGAATCGTCTCCGTGCTCCTTTTGTTCATCTTTAGAAACCTTTTGCGACAAAGAAAGAGGAATATAAAATTGAAAAGAAAGCAAAATACTGGCATATAAATCACACATGGAAATAGTTCATAAGAATGACATGCAACTCCTCTTTCATTAGGCAAATAGTTGAAGCAAAATATGAATACCAAATAGAGGTTCAGGTGTGAGGTGTACTACGACGTGAAATTAACAGAGGATAGGGATTAATAAGGAAAGGAAATAATGTAAGGAAGGAAGCGCGAGGTGCCACAACACCGAGGCGGGGTAGGAGAAAATCCCCCACACTGAGTAAAAGAAGGAGAGGGAGGGGAGCAGGAGGAGGAGAAGAGTCCAGACAGCGGTGAAGGGCGACCAATTCATAAGGGAGTGTGGGGGAGATGGGGGTGATGAGGAGCAGGAGCAGGGGATGAGCTAATGACAGCAGAGTAGCGCGTGAGGTGGGAACCCCAAGTGTAGAGTGGGGGACGTAGGGGCACCTCGATGGCGTGCAGAGTACGGAGGGGGAGGTGAGAGGCGGTCAACACGATGGAGGGCAGAGGGTAGGACATCATCCTGATGGTGAGGCAGTGGAAATGGGGGAGGGGTCATCCTGACCTTGGGACGAGGGTCGGGGCCATCATCCCAAAGGTGGGGGAAAGGTGGTCACCCCGACGGTGAAGCTGGGGACAGGTGCAGGACAAGATGCACACCGACAGCGAGTGCAAGACGAGGTACATGAATCCAGACAGCAGCGTAAGGGATGAGGTGCATGAACCCCAACAGCTGGTGAGGAATAAGGTACACGCCGACAGCGGGTGAGGCAAGAGGTACACACTGACAGCGGGTGAGGGATGAGGTACACACCGACAGTGGGTGAGGGATGAGGTACACACCGACAGCGGGTGAGGTATGAGGTACACACCGACAGTGGGTGAGGGACGAGGTACACACCGACAGCGGGTGAGGGATGAGGTACACACCGACAGCAGGTGAGGTATGAGGTACACACCGACAGCGGGTGAGGGACGAGGTACACACCGATAGCGGGTGAGGGATGAGGTACACACCGACAGCGGGTGAGGTATGAGGTACACACCGACAGCGGGTGAGGGACGAGGTACACACCGATAGCGGGTGAGGGATGAGGTACACACTGACAGCGGGTGAGGGACGAGGTACACACCGACAGCGGGTGAGGTATGAGGTACACACCGACAGCGGGTGAGGTATGAGGTACACACCGACAGTGGGTGAGGGACGAGGTACACACCGACAGCGGGTGAGGGATGAGGTACACACCGACAGCAGGTGAGGTATGAGGTACACACCGACAGCGGGTGAGGGACGAGGTACACACCGATAGCGGGTGAGGGATGAGGTACACACCGACAGCGGGTGAGGTATGAGGTACACACCGACAGCGGGTGAGGGACGAGGTACACACCGATAGTGGGTGAGGGATGAGGTACACACTGACAGCGGGTGAGGGACGAGGTACACACCAACAGCGGGTGAGGTATGAGGTACACACCGACAGCGGGTCAGGGACGAGGTACACACCGACAGCGGGTGAGGTATGGGGTACACACCGACAGCGGGTGAGGAACGAGGTACACACCGATAGCGGGTGAGGGATGAGGGATGAAGTACACACCGACAGCGGGTGAGGGACGAGGTACACACCGACAGCGGGTGAGGGACGAGGTACACACCGACAGCGGGTGAGGGACGAGGTACACACTGGCAGCGGGTGAGGGACGAGGTACACACCGACAGCGGGTGAGGGACGAGGTACACACCGACAGCGGGTGAGGGACGAGGTACACACTGACAGCGGGTGAGGGAAGAGGTACACACTGACAGCGGGTGAGGGATGAGGTACACACCGACAGCAGGTGAGGGAAGAGGTACAAACTGACAGCGGGTGAGAGAAGAAGTGCACACCGAAAGCGGATGAGGTACACACCGATAGCGGATGACGGATGAGGTACACACCGACAGCGGATGAGGCATGAGGTGCACACCGACAGCGGATGAGGAATGAGGTGCACACCGACAGCGGATGAGGCATGAGGTGCACACCGACAGCGGATGAGGCATGAGGTGCACACCGCCAGCGGGTGAGGGATGAGCTGCATACCGACAGCGGGTGAGGGATGAGGTGCACACCGACAGCACGTGAGGGACGAGGAGCACACCGACAGCGGGAGCGAGACGAGGTGCACATCGACAGCGGGAGCGAGACGAGGTGCACACCGACAGCGGGTGAGGTATGAGGTGCACACCGACAGCGGGTGAGGTATGAGGTACACACCGACAGCGGATGAGGCATGAGGTGCACACCGACAGCGCGTGAGGGACGAGGTGCACACCGACAGCAGGTGCGAGACGAGGTGCACACCGACAGCGGGAGCGAGACAAGGTGCACACCGACAGCGGGAGCGAGACGAGGTGCACACCGACAGCGGGAGCGAGACGAGGTGCACACCGACAGCGGGAGCGAGACGAGGTGCACACCGACAGCGGGAGCGAGACGAGGTGCACACCGACAGCGGGAGCGAGACGAGGTGCACACCGACAGCGGGAGCGAGACGAGGTGCACACCGACAGCGGGAGCGAGACGAGGTGCACACCGACAGCGGGAGCGAGACGAGGTGCACACCGACAGCGGGAGCGAGACGAGGTGCACACCGACAGCGGGAGCGAGACGAGGTGCACACCGACAGCGGGAGCGAGACGAGGTGCACACCGACAGCGGGTGCGAGACGAGGTGCACACCGACAGCGGGTGCGAGACGAGGTACACACCGACAGCGGGTGAGGGATGAGGCGCACACACCGACGGCGGGGGCGAGACGAGGCGCACACACCGACGGCAGGTGCAAGACGAGGTGCACACACCGACGGCGGGTGCAAGACGAGGAGCACACACCGACAGCGGGGGAGGGATGACACACCGACGGCTGGTGCAAGACGAGGTGCACACCGACAGCGGGTGCAAGACGAGGTGCACACCGACAGCGGGTGCAAGACGAGGTGCACACCGACAGCGGGTGCAAGACGAGGTGCACACCGACAGCGGGTGCAAGACGAGGTGCACACCGACAGCGGGTGCAAGACGAGGTGCACACCGACAGCGGGTGCAAGACGAGGTGCACACCGACAGCGGGTGCAAGACGAGGTGCACACCGACAGCGGGTGCAAGACGAGGTGCACACCGACAGCGGGTGCAAGACGAGGTGCACACCGACAGCGGGTGCAAGACGAGGTGCACACCGACAGCGGGTGCAAGACGAGGTGCACACCGACAGCGGGTGCAAGACGAGGTGCACACCGACAGCAGGTGAGGGATGAGGTGCATACACACACCGACAGCAGGTGGCGGGGAACAAGGCGGAGCTTCATAAAAGCGGGAGGAAGGACAAGGTTATAAAGTGAGGAAGACAACAAACATGAAAGATGAATGATCGACGTGTTCATTGTCGGAACGATCTTTTTATCTTTTTGTCTTTGTTTCCCTTTCTAACGCAGATCAAACAACCTTCCGCATCCTTGAAAGAAACAATTCACACGTCGATCAGAAAAATGTCAAAATAATTAACACACGGTTTAGTGAAAACATGAGAACGCGGGATTCTGACGAATGGAGGCAAATTAAATGAACCGAATGAAACGTCTCCCCGGGGGTGTTGTCGCTCACACGTAAACGATGCAGATGAGGTGCATCTGAACGAGGATCCCGAACAAGGCGCAACCGAACACAGCCGCAGCGGCTCCGACAACCTCCAACGCCATCGCCATCACGACTGACGTCAGCACGGTGACGAGGCCGCTTTTGTGCGGCAGTGACGTCACGGCGCTACGTCGCCCAACATTCGTCCACGACTCCACGTGATCTTTTTTTATCCAATATTCTGGGACTTTGAAGACGGATTCGCAAGGAACTTTGGACATCGGAAAAGAAAGCCGCCCTCCCCGTCTGCATACCTTCGCTGCACGTTCACCACGTTAGTTAATTTAATCTATCGGTTTATCGACTCAATGTCGCTGGTGTTTGGACGAATGCTGCACGTGCACACGCACAGATTGACGGATCAACTCCAGGATTCGAACCTACTGGGAATCTGGGATCATCCATGAAGCAGTCTGTTTCGGTTCCCATTAATCATGAGGCTTGCACGAATTTCCTTCCGTGTAATGTTCAGTTACAAAGTTTATTGTAGAGCGCTCGCCAAGCGGCTTAAGCACTGAGCAAGCACTCCATTCAAAACCTTTGCCAAGGAACGGCTGGCTTGGCGAGCGCTAGCTGGCTGCTTGGTAACTGAACACATCCCGGGTAACTATTGGAATGTAACTTTTAGAAATTTAAGATCCCATAGACCTTTTTACAGATCTTTCACTTTAGGCCCTCAGACCCTGAACATTTTAGACCCTTGGAGCTTTAACTTTAGACCCTTATTGAAAGAACCCTTTGGACCCATTAACCTCGAACTACCCTCAATACCGTTAGACAGACACTTGCCACCCGCTATTTAACTCGAACGACCCTTAAGACACCTTAGACCTTCAATATCCTTGACACTTTAACCCCTCAAGAACATTAAACCCCCATTAGACCCTTAAGACACTTCAACCACTCAAGACCCCATTAGACCTTCAATATCCTTGACACTTTAACCCCTCAAGACCGTCAAGACCATTAAAATCCCATTAGACCCTTAATACCCTTAAGACACTTCAACCACTCAAGACCCCATTAGACCCTCAATATCCTTGACACTTTAACCCTCTTAAGGCACATCAACCCCTCAAAACCATTAAAACTCAATTACACTCTCAAGACCCTTAAGACACTTCAAATCCTCAAGACCCCATTCGACCCTCAATATCCTTGACACTTTAACCCCTCAAGACCCTTAAGACACTTCAAACCCTCAAGACCTCATTAGACCCTCAATATCCTTGACAATTTAACCACTCAAGACCCTTAAGACACTTTAGACCCTTAAGACCCCATTACACCCTTAAGACCCCCATTACACCCTCAATACCCCATTACACCCTCAAGGTCATTGACACTTTAACCCCTCAAGACCCTTAAGACCCCATTAACCCCAAAGACCCCATTACACCCTCCAAGTAAAAAAAAAAAAATCATCTCATGCAAAAAGAAGGTGTGAATAAGTTTATTCTGGAAGTGAAAATCTGATTTAATAATGAATTATTGTGAGTTACCATAAGTATACAACGAATTAATTAATTAAACATTTACACCACAGGAAGCATGGAAAACAAAAGCAAAAAACAACAACAATAACAACAACTATCAAATTATTGGTTGACTAAATAAACAAGATGCATTTGCAAATGGGAGCAAACATAATCTAGTCCGAGTGGTATCAACAGTTGTATACCTGTAATACACCACAGGTAAGTTTCTATTTAACATAATTGTTGCTGTTCTCCTCACGCAGTCTTTCCACCACAGCGTGAACCACCATGCTTTTACTTCCCATACTCTCCTCCTCTCTAGATGATGAACAGCACATCATCTTTTACACCCCGGATGTGACGTCAGAATGAAACATTAAAACGATTTGACGAGGTATAATATACACAGAGTCCACGCAGATGCACAGAAATGTCATGTTTCGCTTGGCGAAGATGAATAACAACATGGCGCCTGGCGGTCATGTGATCATGTATCCTCCAATCACGATCGTTTTCACTCAAAACGACTTCGCCAAACTCTGGTATTCTATGGCTTTGCGTCTGGCAACCATCCTCCCCTCCGGCCTCCACATACTCCCCTTCCCTCCTCCTATCCACCCACAAGGCTTTCATCCGCAGCTTGATGAAGTTTACTGTCCCCTCTTCACTGGCTCTCCTGCCTCACACCTTACTCACCTTGACGCCATAGAAACCATGGCCTTTGTGATCATTGCATCTCGCGCACTGAAGCTGAGGCTACGGGCCTATCACTTCGCGATTGCAGACAGGTCGGTGGTCTCTCTGTCTTCTACCACCTACTTCCTGGTCTTGCACCCTTTGCTCTTTTTGTGTTTTGTCTCCCACCAAAGAAGGCGAATATGAAAAAACTTCAAACTATATTCCACATGCATAGTCGTTCATATGTAAGAATGAACCACCTTTAGAGGCCATTTTCCCCCGCAGAGCAGGGGTTGGCCTTTTTTGGGCACCGTGGTCCCCTTTTTGAAGCAATGTTTTATGGCCGGATGCCCTTCCTGCCGCCAACCCTGTTAGTTGCCTCTTGCGACACACAGGGAATTACCAGTGAACTGGTACTCAATTTGCCGACCTCAGAAGGATGACAGGCTGAGTCAACCCTCCTGGTGTTAATTCAGCGATCGACCGGGATTCGAACCTAAGATCCCTAGCCGGCACCCTAACCGCTAAGCCAACACCAGGCTGTTCATATGTAAGAAGTTTCGCATCAATCTGTTAAGCAGTTCTGGAGAAGAATTTTTTTACGTTTTATTTTCAATCCAATATGGCCGCCAGGCCACGTGACTGATGACGTCATAAATTTCATTGTTCACTCACAGTCACATGGGGATATAGATCGGATATATAAAGTTTCAGATTTTCTGGACAAGGATTTTGATTCAACCAATTATGGCTGGAATGCCACTTCACTGATGAGGACCCTATACCATGTGACCTATCATGTCAGAGTTACTAAACAATGTATTCTCCATGGGGAGTCACTCCAATGCATCGATCGGACAAGTGTTTGCAGAGAAAAATAATTTTGAAGTGGAAATATATAGATGAATGGTGCAAGACCAAAAAGGAGATGGAGGAATACAAAGAGGCCACCAGCCTGTTGCAGGAGATCCCAATAGTTTTTAGGGCCTTGTTTCCACGGCATCAAGAAGGGCAAGTTGTGAGACAAAATGGGAGAGTAGTACTCCATCAAGCTGTGAATGAAAGTCTTATCGGTTGTCAAAATTCAGATTGCCCAAAGAAATACCTTGCATGATGAAGATGCCCAATGGTTGAGTGGCTTTGGAGGCCATCTTGGAAATATGGTGTGCCCAAGAAAGATCATGGCTGATGGTAAAGCCCTAAAGTTTGAGTGACTTGAGCTCTTCAAGCTCTTGAGCTCTTCTTGAGCTCTTCTTCTTGAGAGGGTTGTTCAGGAAACAGATGGGAGGGAAACAGAAACAGATGCGAGATGGACCTTCCGGAGAGACAGGGTGAATATGTGGGATTTGTCATGGTTGAAATAGATATTCTAAGTGTTGGATCAGCTCCTGATTCTATCAAGTTCTGCAGAGAGGGAAGAGGCTTTTTCCTGCCTGTCCGAGGGTGGAAGGACCAGCAAAGACAACGGCAGGATTTTCCAGGAAATCAGAAAGATCATTGATGAAGATGAGGAACAACACCAGGCCCAAGACATGCCATGAATGCCATGGGGGCATTCAAGTCTTGACAGGGAGAGGTTGAGAGAATGTGGTTAAGAGCTACATGCTGAATACAGGAGAGGAGGGGGTCATTTATCCACGAGAGGAGGTGGCATTTGATGGAATAAGCAGAGTTTGGAGAAGGCAGGATGCCAGACTGTATCAAATGCTCGAGATATTTCCAGAGAGACAACCCTGATCTCATGTCTGAGATGTGCGGCTTCCATCCATTACTGGGAGAGCAGAAGCAGGATGTCCATGTTTCCGGGTCTGAAACTGAAATGAACATCTGAGATCAGGAAGTTGGAGAAAAGTAAAGATTTGACGTCAATTGCAATTCCATGACTTTCCTTAAAATTATAAGCAAGCTCATCGGCATGTCGTGAAGAAGATGAGACTGGTGTTTTCTGGCTTTCCTGGCAGTGGACACACACTTGTTTCTGGCTTTGTGGAACGTTCTGAGGTCCCTTTGGTCGGATTTACCTTCCAGGAAGAGAAGGTAAGTTGATTGAATGCAACTACTTTACTACAGGATTCTGTGTACCACGGTCGAGCGGATGGGTATGACAATTGCAAACGACAAAGGTATAAATCTGTATACAGGGTGACTCCAAAAAGGTGGGCCCTTGGAAAAGTTTAATCACCTTCACAGTTTTCATTCCATCTCTTTCATTTTTAAGGAGTTCGGAACTGAGATACGGAAGAGTTTATATACTGAGTTTCTTGAATTTGTGACCTTCACCTGAAGAAAAGTCATTTTCTGTGGAAAACTATCTGCAGACAAATTCGTTCAGACAGACAAGGTTCCTGTTTTTTTTTTGTTTTTTTTGTTTTTTTTGTATGCAAGATCGAGGCTCGTGTAAGAGCTAACATTAATCACAAAAAGACAAACGGACACATAAAACATAAGATAAAGGGAGCGGGAGACAAGATGGGGAGAGAGAGGAAAGCAAACAAGTACAACATTTGAGAACAGGGACATCAGGAGATCTGTGGGAGGGATAGGGCTTGGGGAGGGGGGGGAGGAGGAGGAATGGGAAGGGGAGGGGAGTGGGAGAGGTAAAAAAAAAACACATGGTCACCACAAGGACTTCCAGGAAAGAAGTTGGTATTTCGAAAAAGTGGATCTGCGGTGAATTAACGGGGGTAAAAAAGATCAAGGTTTTGGATGGGGGAAGATAAGAGATGGTGGTGAACAGCTGTTTTAAAGACCTGGAGGGAGGATTGCGTTTTTTATTTTTTATTTTTTTTTGTATACAAGATCGAAGCTCGTGAAAGAGCTAACATTAATCACACAAAAAGTCAAACCGACACAAAAAACACAAAAAATAAGGGGAGCGGTAGACAAGATGGGGAGAGAGGGGGAAGGACACAAACACAACATTTGAGAGCAGGGACATCGGGAGAAATGTGGGAGGGGGGGCTTGGGGGGAGGTGGGAGTAGTGTAAAACATATGGACACTGCAAGGACTTCCAGGAAAGAAGTTGGAATTTCAAAAAAAAAAGTGTATCTGGGGTGATATAGCGAGGGTAGAAAAGATCAAGGTTTTGGATGGGGGAAGATAAGAGATGGTGGTGAACAGTTGTTTTAAAGACCTGGAGGGAGGCGTGGGATTGAAGGGAGTGGGGGAGTTTGTTCCAGAGGTGGAAGAAAAGGGAAATGAAAGAGTGAAAGTGAGCAGAGAGCCTAGATTTTGGCAGTTTAACCATAAGAGGGTTGCAGGCAGATCTTGTGCGACCTGAAAGAATATTGGGGGGACAGAGCACAGAGAGACCTGGGGGAGCATGGCCGGAGAGGAGTCGGTAGAAGACAGAAAGACCACCAACCTGCCTGCGGTGAGTGAGTGAAAGGCCCTCGGAGTTAGCTTCATCGCAGGAGATTCCAATGATTCTGAAAGCTTTGGTTTCAACAGCGTGAAGCCGAGCTAGGTGTGAGGCAGGAGCACTGGCCGAGAGGGGGGAACTGTATTCCAATGAGCTGTGGATGAAAGCCTTGTATGTGGTGAGGAGCTCAGGTGTGCCAAGTGTTACATATTTATGTGAATTACTATTCCGGGCTTTGCTTATCAATGTGTAGTCGATTAAAGGTTGTTGTGATTAAAGGGTCAGGAGCCCTTCTGAGAAAAAGGAGACCGGAAACGGAAGAAGAAAAGACACGAGGTCCTGGAGACGCGACGAATCTTTTTCTTCCTCGCCAAGCTCGGACGCGAGCGGTATCGATTGAGCAATGTAAGAGAATCGGCGTTTCAAAGCCCATCTGGCGAGAGGAGTTACCGGGACGTGTAACTACCCTTTGACACGTCAAGTCACTGTGGGTTCGTGCACGGAACCAAGCAGCTGGCACAGTTCGCCTCGCCGTCTACAAGGCCGCGTACGGGTCGCACCTGGGGCCGCGCGCGCTGGGCAAGCCGCGTGTTGCTTTGCCTGCTTTACATTATCCGCTTTGCTTGGCCAGGAGGTGCGCGCTGCAGCCGTTGTTCCCGGTACGGGACGTGCCCGGTGAAAGCACGTCAGGAAGGGTCCGTTCAACCGCCCACGTGCGGAGGTCGAACTACAGGAGTACGGAGACATTGTGAGAGACATTGACCACGGAGGGAGTCGGGAGTGGGGCTCACGTGAGGAATGTATAAGATGGCCATCTTAGAGTAATGTAGATGAGTTTACATCTTTGCACTATTGATTGCTGATTGTTGATGGTTGATTGCTCGGGGAATATATCATTGATTATTCCGGATCCTTGGTGTGGGGTTTTTTGTCTTGGTTGGAATTCATATTGATTGCGTTACGAAAGCGCATACATAATAAATCTTTCTGGCGGAGTTCCTCTCACGGTCCGGGGGTCACCGAGACCAGGTAGTCACCGGGAGGACCACGTAACACAAGGAAGGACTTCGCACGACGGAGGATGCCCAGTCGGTGACTGGCTTTGGAGGCCAGCTTGGACATGTGGTTTTCCCAAGAAGGATCATGGCAGATAGTGAGACCCAAAAGCTTGAGCGACAGAACGACTTTGAGAGGATTGTTGAGAAAGTAGATGGTAGGGTTTTCCAGTCGGTCCTTTCGGAGAGACATTGTAAGAGTGTGAGATTTGTCAGGATTGAAAGACATGTTCCACTTGTTTGACCAGTCTGTGATTTTGTCCAGGTCTGCAGACAGTGAGGAGGCTGCAGACTGCCGATCTGAGGGATGAGGAATGGAGCGGCAGATAGTGGAGTCATCAGCAAAGAGATAGCGAGGATTTTCCAGAGAGTCGGAGAGATCATTGATGAAGACCAGAAATACCACAGGGCCCAGAACACTACCTTGGGGAACTCCAGCCAGAACAGGAAGGGGAGATGAGAGAAACCCATTCAGGGCCACACATTGCCTACGACCAGAGAGGAAGTCCGCAAGCCATGAGTGGAGATTTCGATGGATACCATAGGAGGAGAGTTTGGTGAGCAGAGCTGGGTGCCAGACCGTATCGAAGGCACGTGATATGTCAAGTGAGACAGCTAAGATTTCCTGTTTGGCATTGAGGACCTCCATCCATTGTTGAGACAGCAGAAGCAACATGTCCAGAGTAGAATGACCTGGTCTGAAACCAAATTGATGATCAGAGATCAAGCCATTGGAGAAGAGGAAGGATTTGATATCCGAAGCAATGATGGATTCCATGACTTTGCTGATAATTGGGAGCAGGCTGGTTGGTCTGTAGTTGCAAGGATCTGTTTTTGCACCTTTTTGTGTAAAGCGGTAATGTTTGCTGATTTCCAAGATGCTGGCAGATGACCTTGAGCAAAAGAGAGGGTGAAAAGAACAGAGAGAGGGTGAGATAGAGCGGAAGAGCAGGATTTTAGGACTCGTGGGCTGATGCCGTCTGGTCCAGTTGCAGAATCAGAGTCGAGGTTGGACAAAAACTTCTCCACCTTGTCAGGAGGAAAGGACACAGAGTCCAGGAGCAGTTGGGTTCGACTGGGAAAGGTGGGAACAGAGAGAGATGGGTTTGGGACACAAGATTTTGAGGCAAACACAGAGTTGAGGCATTCGGCTTTGTCACGTGCGGTGTCAACTGTGTAGCCATTTGAGGTAAAAGGGAGGGGATGGAGGGGGAACAAACACCAGAAACGGATTTGACCAGACGCCACCAGGATTTGGAGGAAGGAGACAGGTTTGAGAGTTCAATCTTGAGTGTGGAGAGATAGTGCTTCCTGGCACACCTGAGGGTAGACACACACTTGTTCCGAGCTTGGTGGAAGGAACTGAGATTGCCTTCAGTTGGATTTGCCTTCCAAGAGGCAAAGGCAAGTTGTTTCAGGGCAACTGCCTCACCACAAGATTCAGTGTACCATGGACGGGAGGAAGGGTAAGACAACTGAAGATGAGATGGGATAAATCTGTGCATGAGAGAGAGCAGTTTGCTTTGGAAAAATTCCCAGGAAGAATTGATGTCAGCGGCAGTAGAGATGGGAGACCAGTCCAGATGATTGATGGCTGCTTGCAGACCATGCCAGTCAGCCTGAGTGAAATGCCAGACTCTTCGGCGCTGAGGAGGCTCTCTGAGAATGGCCAGGGAGATGTCCACTTTAACGAGCACATGATCAGAAGAACCGATTGGAGCAGAAGAAGAGCAGCAGACATTTGCAGGGAAGTTTGTCATAACCAAGTCCAGAAGAGAAGATACTCCATTGATTGAGATCCGGGTCGGGAAATTGACAGATTGTGTCAGTCCCAATGAGTCACAGAAGTCCTTTGCTGAGGTGCCATGGCTGGTGAGAGAGGAACCCATACCCAGCCAGCTGGCATGATGACAGTTGAAGTCGCCACATATGAGGAAGAGAGAGTTGGGATGAGTGGATATAAGTTGGTCCATGTTGTCAGACAGCGACATGTAAATGGAGTCATCACTGTTTGGAGGACGGTACAGAACACATATGAACAAAAGGTGGGAGCGGAGAGGAAGCCGTAGCCAGAGGTACTCCTGGGGGTGGGGTGGAGAGAGGGCAGTGCAAGGAGAGTGAGGAAGAGAGTTTTTGATAAAGATAGCCACCCCACCACCAGGACGAGGCTCAGGTCTATCATACCGGAGGAGGGAGTAACCAGGAAGAGATATTAAGGAATCAGAGACATCTTGAAGGAGGAAAGTTTCTGTTGAGCAGATCAAGTCTGGATTGTCAGAAGAAACCTGAATGGAGAGATCAATCAGGTTTGAGCGAAGGCCCCTGATGTTTGAGGTCCATACCGTTAATGAGGAGAGAGGGGGAGCATCTGGTGCAGGACAGGGGAGGGGAGGGGTACGGTGAGATGAAGGATGAGAGGGGGAGGTCGGAAGAGCAGTTGATAGTGTGTCAGAGATTACAGAAGAGTTACAAGAAAGGGAAGGATGAGGGGGACGAAAGGTTTGATGGTGATGGGATGAGGCACAGTGAGGGTTTGTTTGAGGGGGGGGGGCAGAGGAAAGTAGAAGGTTGGGGGAGGTGGAGGTATGAGATAGAAGGGAGACGAAGTGGGGAGGAGGCAGCTTTGAGAAGGAGGTGGGAGGAGGGAGAATTTTGGAGGAATGGTTGGGGGGGGGAGATTTTAAGGGGAGGGGTTGGAGTTTTGAATGGGAGGGGCAAGGGGGGAGTTTAGGAGGGGAGGGGCAAGGGGGAGTTTAGGAGGGGAGGGGCAAGGGGGGAGATTTGGAGGGGAGGGGAAAGGGGGGAGATTTGGAGGGGAGGGGCAAGGGGGAAGTTTAGGAGGGGAGGGGCAAGGGGGAGTTTAGGAGGGGAGGGGCAAGGGGGAGATTTGGAGGGGAGGGGCAAGGGGGGAGATTTGGAGGGGAGGGGCAAGGGGGGAGTTTAGAAAATGGATGATTAATGAAAGACGAACATTTATAACAAATTGGGTTTGTTGTGATTTTCAAGTTAGCGATCCGTTTAAGAACGATGGAGGAGGGATGGAATGAATGAGAATTTAGAGCATGTAGTGAGAAAGAATTATAAGAGATTGAATATTTTTTTTGAAATGGAATGAGTTGAAGAGGAAATTGAATGGAGCCTTTTAATTAGGAAGAAAAACAGCGTGTTGTAATAAACCACTGAAAAAGAGAGTGAGGAGAGTGAAGGAGTTTGTTCCAGAGGCGGGAGAAAAGAGGAATGAAAGAGGGAAGGTGCATGTTCTAAGTATTACATATTCTAAGTTTGTGGGATGTTCTGGTTGGGATACTGGAAAACTAGCAAGGGGGTGGTACGTTGGGGAAGCAGAGAGGGATCAGGATGCTCGAGAAGCAGGGATGGAGCAGGATGCTAGGGAAGCAGAGAGGGTGTGGGATGCTGGAGAACTAGCAAGGGGGTGGGACATTGGGGAAGCAGGGAGGGATCGGGGATGCTAGGGAAGCAGGGAGGGAGCGGGATGCTAGGGAAGCAGGGAGGAAGCGAAGATGCTTGGGAAGCAGGGAGGAAGCGAAGATGCTTGGGAAGCAGGGAGGGAGCGGGATGCTGGGGAAGTAGATAATATGTCTTTTCTCCCATCTGTGGAACGTCAATCAAAGGGCTGTTCAATCCCATCCTTCCCTCCAGGCATTTAAGCAAACATCATCCGCAATCCCTACCCTCATTATTAATTCCCACCCCATCCTTCTTATGCGTCAGTTACCTTTTGCCTCCTCCCCTCATTTGCAGCAATATACCAGCTCGGAATGCAAGCATGGCTAATTTTACCTGAAAACCACAGGTTTACTAAAACCTACTTTGGAAACGCCTGCTTCTTCCCGAAGTTGAATTGCAGGAGTTTATGGGTTTTCCTCTCAATGTGTCCCACCCTCCTCTCCCAATAGCGAAGTGCCATGAAAACATGAAGACGTTAAACGTTTATGACGTCATCAACACAAGTCAGCACATATTGGCCAAGGTGAATCTGAGAGGTCGGTGGAAGGTTTTTGTTGTGGCAAAGGTGAATCTGAGAGCCAGGTGGAAAGTTGAATGGTACCAGTGAAGAGCTCCTGCCTGATGTGTGCTCCGTGTCACGTGGAAAGCATGATGACTAAGGCCGCATGACGTTCCGATGGCGTGACTGCTGTGAAAGGGAGATTCATTGTTATGACTATGACCAGGAACACGAGGCCGTGTGCATGAGAGTATTGATTGCATAGTCATTTGCTATGATGAACCAAGGGTGCAGTTCGTATTGATTGAGATATTAAAATACACGTCACTTAGATCCTGGTTCCCTTCTTTTACGTGCAACTCTGAAAAAACATGACGTCACCTGCCGATGTCTAAACAAACGAAATTTCTCTCCACAACGTGATGACGTCATGCGTCGTTGTATTCGTTGTACCTGCGCAGTGGTAATGGACGTTAGACCTTGATATGTCCCAGCATGAACCATAACCTGGCTTTCTGCTCTGGCTGCACCTGGAGAGAGATAGGTAGCGACAGCACGTAGATCTTGGCATTAACGCTGCTTCATGTCTGGTGGACCAACACACCCTTTACCATGGCCTCGTCCATTGTGCTGATAAAGCAGGCACACCTCACATTCATCAGCAATCTGCGCCAAGGTTGTGAGTTAGTTGCACATCGCATTGGGCGGTCTAGACTGGGTTCGATTCCTGATTGGGAACACCGCAATCGTTACCTGGTGGACGATGCAAAGATCCCATTTCCAAAAGCACAGGGCGTTGTATTCCAACAGCCTGGCCTGATGCCAAATTCCAGCCCTGAACGTGCGGCAGAACTCGTGTGGATTCGGCGCAGCCATGTTGATGATGCAGCGACGACGAAACAAATGTTTCAAATGGAATGTTCGTCCAATGCACATGATTCGCCAGAGGTCCCGAGTTCGAGTCCACAAAGTTTTGTAAGCCAATAAATCTTCATGGCCTGCTACTTAATCACAGGCAGACTAATAACTTTGCATTGTTGAGTATTATCATCATCATCATGAGCATCATGATCATCATCATCAACATCAGCGTCAGCATGATGATCATCATCATCATCATCATCATCATGATCAGCATCATAATGATCATCATCATAATGACCATCATCATCATGTTCAGCATCATCATCGTCAAGATCAGCATCATCATGATCATCACCATCAAGATCATCAAGATCAGCATCCGCAATAGCATCCTGAATGATGATCATCATCATCATCATCATCATCATGATCGCACTCATCGTCATCAACATGATCATCACCATGTTCATCAATATCATCAATATCAACATCATCATGATCATCAGCATCATCAAGATCAGAATCATCAAGATCATGATCATCCTCATCATCATCATGGTCGTCATCATCATTATCATCATCATCAGGATCGTCATCATCATCATCAATATGATTATCATTGAGAATAGCACCTGTTTTGTGCACTTTGTTTGGTGGATTTCTAAAGACAATTGTAGTATAATTCAAGCTTGGATCTTGGCTTCGACAAGACCGGAGGTGTTTATCTAATGACGTCACATCCACCTCGTCCTAGTTGAACAAGTCAGCCAGGTTGGAACCATCGTTGTTGTATTATTTAATTATCTGTCTTTTATCCACCCTCTGTGTCTGCAGACGAATCCATTGAAGTTTACATGAGATTGGATGCTGTTTGCCGTTTCATATGCAGCTCGTGTCCTGCTGGTTGTATCATTTTCTGGAGGGGCTGCTGTGCCGCTGATGCAGTGCCCCCCATTACCTGTTAGCACCTCGGAAGGTCAGGCTCCGACTGAAGACCCCAATATCTCAATGCAGCCCCCCTAACCGTGCGCCAACACCAGACTTGTGGGATGGTGTGATGGAAACGTCACACATTGATTGTCATTTGTTCGAGATAAACTCTCCGAGAAGTTTGGAATTTGCACTTTGTATCATCCATCCTGTCAAACATTATCGTATGATGCCGGGACGTGTTTAATAAGTAGCCCCGAGTGGCCTCACGGACATATCCCATCCCATCTCATCTCATCTCATCTCATCCCATATCATCTCATCCCATATTATCCCATCTCATCTCATCCCATCCCATCTCATCCCATCCCATCTCATCTCATCTCATCCCATATCATCCCATCTCATCTCATCCCATCCCATCTCATCCCATCTCATCCCATATCATCCCATCCCATCTCATCCCATCCCATCTCATCCCATCTCATCCCATCTCATCCCATCCCATCTCATCCCATCCCATCTCATCTCATCTCATCCCATATCATCCCATCCCATCTCATCCCATCCCATCTCATCCCATCTCATCCCATCTCATCTCATCCCATCTCATCCCATCTCATCTCATCCCATCCCATCTCATCCCATCCCATCCCATCTCATCTCATCCCATCTCCGTTCTCCAAGAATGAAATTGGTCCTGATGGCCGGATGTCTGTCCGTCCGTCCGTTCGTCCGTTAACTTTTTCCTATTTTTGCTGCTCCTCCCTTCTCACCTGGCTGATTGTTCTGAAACTTTACACATTAATACAAGACAGGAGAGAGCACAATCACTGGGCTTCGATTTTTAGCTCACCTGGAATGAAGTTCAGGGGAGCTTATGCGATGGAGCGTCGTCCGTCCATCCGTCCGTCCGTCCGTCCGTAAACACTTGAAACTTCCTCTCCGAAACCGCTGATGGGATTGTGACAAAACTTGGCACAAATGATATTAGTTGTGTTGTGAATAAAGTTTGTTCACGGAATTATGGCCTGCTACAAATCGGGATCTAATGGGGTCTACTGGGGGTCAAAGTGGATCCAGGTACGAAGTCCCCCAATAGGAATTTCCTTTTTCCTCTGAAACGACACAAACAATTTCGATGAAACTTGACCACAACCTTCATCACCCGTGATGTACGGATGTTTGTTCATGGCATTAGAAAAATTGTGGTCTGAGGAGGTTTTGTACGGGCTTGGGGTTGGGGTTGGGGTTGGGGAATAGGATTTTTATTTGTTTGTTTGTTTTTGTTTAAAGTCTTATGATTATGTTAGCATGATTGCTCATGCTGCCCTGTCTTCGAGCAACCATTTAAATTGTCAGTAAATACCTGTATTCAGTGCAGTATACTGTTTATTCTACCAGGCGAGCACCAGGGGTATTGCCCCTATGTTTCTATTTAGAATCATGGGGGCTCCCAGGGGGGTTTAATCCCCAAACTTTGGATCCCGACTCGTCCCTTTTTTACCGACTGATTGCTTTAAAACCCGACAATGCCCTTCCACTCGATGATCCGCAGGATCGCTCGGTCTTAGATTTTTCGATTTCGGATCAAGGGGCTTCCAGGGGATCAGGGAGCTCACAGGGGATCAAGGGGCTTCCAGGGGATCAAGGGGCGTCCAGGGGATCAAGGGGCTTCCAGGGGAACAAGGGGCTTCCAGGGGATCAGGGAGCTCACAGGGGATCAAGGGGCTTCCAGGGGATCAGGGAGCTCACAGGGGATCAAGGGGCTTCCAGGGGATCAAGGGGCTTCCAGGGGATCAAGGGGCTTCCAGGGGATCAGGGGCTTCCAGGGGATCAGGGAGCCTCCCAGGGGATCAGGGAGCTCCCAGGGGATCAGGGAGCTCTCAGGGGATAAAGGTGCTCCGAGGGTATCAGGGAGCCTCTTATCTCCAACTTTGTTTTCAGCACTTTTCACAGTTTTTGGTAAACACTCAACTTGTGCATGCTAAAAAACACAATTCATTCATAAACAGGGATTGCACCCAAAAATGGCTGACCCAATTAAGAGACCATTCGATATGTTTATGTCGTGCGTGCCTTGTATCCACATATGTCATTATCGAATTACCTTTAACTATTTATCACATTTAACATCACAAAACCATTTGCTTTACTTATGAAGATTACAGACACACATAAGTAATTTGGCAGACATTGAAAAAAATCAACTAGATTTAGACATAATGATCCTTTAGTATAATCCAAAATACCTGTCACTGCATAATTGAAGACACCTCACTGCATTGGACGAATGTGGGGACAGGAATACTGTTCTGTGAAGGGTGGAACTTGTAATACCCTCTCCCACCTGGAGGCGGCGCTACACGATACACATCTACAGAGAGAGTCTGCGTCTCCACCCCTCCGCCCCAAGACCACCAGCAAAGATTTTTAAAAAACGATAACAATGCGACTGTGTCGCCAATATACCTTTGCATAGTCCCACAACGGGTATATGCCATCACTCTGCATATGTATGGGTAGGGGATCACGTTTGTGAAGTTTCGTGTTGATCGGATAAGGTTCGTTTTTCTATCCAAGATGGCTGCCAAACCACGTGACCTATGACATCATGATTTTCAAACTATATGCAACAGTGCTGTTAGATGATATTTGTAAAATTTTGCATCGATAGGGTGAGCGGTTTCAGAGATATAATTATTTAATATTTTCCTTCAATCCAATATGGCTGCCAAACCATGTGATCTATGCTGTCATAAATTTAATATTTCAACACAAATGGGTCATAGATCATGTGCGTGCAATTTCAGATTTTTAGGATAAGGAAATCGATTAAAACATTTTTGGCTGGTATGCCACTTCACTGATGATGTCATCATTATCATGCTTTTGTTCCTCACTGCATGGGTGTCACTCCTACCCTGGAAGTATCGTCTCAATCAGACATATGGATGCTGAGAAGAACGAGGTTGAGCCCGCATGGACAGACGGACAGACAACCCGAAAACATAATGCCTCCGGCGACTTTGTTGGCGGAAAAACACCCCTATCCACTAATTGGGGTCATGCTAATCCTATGCAACAAGTCGGGTTGTAATTGGGCCAGAACTGTAAAAGGAGTAGTGCAACAAACACACAAACAAACGAGAAGTGGTACAGAGCACAATACTTGCAAATTCTACCCCATGCGCCCCCCCCCCCCCCCCCTCTCATCCCCAAAAACGTTTCCATGGAGACATCAAATTGTCCATTTCATTAAGATGCATATCATAGCTTGTGTCAATCACATGAAAATCGACAATTTTTCAGATGAAAATTGATGATTTTAGAAGTTTGACCTTGAGTTGACCTTTGACCTCAAAGATAGTAACTTTCTAAATTCAGTGATGCACTATGCAATAATTGCTCTTTAATTATCAGATTTATCACATTAAAACTGACGATTTTTCAGATAAAAGTTGATGATATTAGAAGTTTGACCTTGAGTTGACCTTTGACCTTTTGACCTCAAAAATAGTTGGTCTCCCAATTTAGTGACTCGATATACAAATGCTGTTCAATTTCCAAGTCAATCGGATGAAAAGTGTCGATTTTAGAAATTTGACCTCTGGGTGACCTTTGACCTCAAAATGAATATGCTTCTCAATTGTGACGGCGTCTACGGCTTGGTGAAGTTTCATGACGATCGTTTTAGAATTGTGACCTGTAGGCCGGTGACAAACAAACACACAAACAGACAGAACAAGCGGATGTCATGCGGAGCACGATACTTGCAAAATCCACCCCTCCCCCAAAGGTTTCCATTGATACAGCAAATTGTCAATTTCATCAACATTAAAATTGACGATCTTGATCAAAGCTCGGGTCTATAGGATGAAAATTGACGGGTTTTTTTTCAGATGAAAAATGATGATTTTAGAAGGTTGCCCTTGAGTTGACCTTTGACCTTTTGACCTTAAAAATAGTTGGTTTCCCAATTCAGTGAGGCACTATGCAAATGCTGTTCAATTCAATCAGATGAAAATTGATGGGGGTTTTAGATGAAAATTGGTGATTTTGGAAGTTTGACCTTGAGTTGACCTTTGACCTTAAAAATAGTTGGTTTCCCAATTCAGTGAGGCACTATGCAAATGCTGTTCAATGTTCAATTCAATCAGATGAAAATTGATGGGGGTTTTAGATGAAAATTGGTGATTTTGGAAGTTTGACCTTGAGTTGACCTTTGACCGAAAACTAGTTGGTTTTCAATTTATTGACTCAATGTACAAATGTTGTTCAATTTCCAAGTCAATCGGATTTAAAATGGCGATTTTAGAAATTTGACCTCCAGGTGACCTTTGACCTCAAAATCAATAGGCTTCTCAATTGGGCCGACCTATACAACTTGAAGTTTTGTGATGATCGGTTTAGAATTGTGACCTGTAGACTGGTGACAAACAAACAAACAAACAAACAAATATACAAACAAATATACAAACAAACAGACAGACATTACAGACAGACATATACAATAGACATAGATATACAATAGACATACAATAGACATGACATTTGTTTGTTATAATCTTTGATTTTGCAAATAACAAACCCAAACCACAGTCCGTGAATTATAATAAGGAGAACACCATTTAATGTGACTGTCTCTTGCTTCTAAACTGCACAGCTTGGGTTTGAATCCTGACCCAGCTATACGACTGTTATCGCAGTTTTTCACAAGGCCGGGCCTCGGATGGACTAATGTTCGAGCATCCGCTCTGGGTCTGGGGGGTTGGGGTTTAAACCCTGTGCAAGGCATACCAAACACTCACTGTATTATGGTTCCTGCAAGGTGTGTTTTGTCTTGGTGTCTGTGACGTCCTGATTTTTGAAGAATTTTTTTTCATTCTTTAATTTCCAATTTACAATTATTATTCTTTTTCCCCCAATTTTCAATTATCCCAATCAATTTTTAATATTATTTAATTTCATGCGAATTAATATATATACGTATATATATAATTCTCTTCATTCTCAATGTATATATGTATGGTATAGCGCCACCTGGTGGTGGTGGCAGACGGTGTTACAATATACTTTTTAAACTGAGCAATGCTGAGGTTAAAACACTCTTTGCACGGGTAAATTTGTCCTTTTTCCCTTCTCCCCCTTGCCTCCCCCAAAACGTAGGGGCCTGTCAAAGCCTGTCATAGTGTTTGAGACATTTCTAGCGGGAAGAGGCATCAAGACAAGGGGGGGGGGGGGGGGAGGGGGAGGAGTGGGAGCAGGACGTAAGGACTGGGTCCTGGAGGAGGTGGTGGGGGGAGTAAAGCACTCCATGCACGGGTAAATTGACCATGTCGTGGGTCATACGTCATGGCGTAACTTGTGTGTACACGCAGGCAGGGTTTAAATAAACTACAGTGAAAGAGAGAAAATACATCATGGTTAGTGACTGATCAATAAGTCAGGAAGTGACAATCATGAGCAATAAAAAATCAAGTTTATAAAATTTAGTATTAAATTACCTTTCAGTGTGTATAATCAGAATTTAACATTTAAAAAAATCAAAAATATGTTAAAGTACAAAAAAAATTAATATTCAGCATAAACATACACTACAGTCATGTGAAAAAGAAAGTACACCCTGTAGGAGCTATGCTCCAACGTAAATCGAAAGAATGGACGCGACAAAAAGCTGGAATTCGTCCGAGTTTCTTTATTGTGTCAAATCAACTCGGGTACTCTGAAAAGCCCGTTTATCGGGCAGCAATATATATACACATTATCCCGGAGCGTTTGCCCGGGAAAGGCGAGATAGGGCGTGCCCGGGCGTCCTGGACGAGGCCTGGCAAGTCGAGAGCGGGCATGCCCGGGCGTCCTGGAAGAGGCCTGGCAAGTCGAGAGCGGGCATGCCCGGGTGCGCCCGGGCGTCCCGGACGAGGCCTGGCAAGTCGAGAGCGGGCATGCCCGGGCGTCCTGGGCGAGCCCGGCATGGTCATCGCTCCGCGTCCTCGGTAGGTGCAAGGCGATTGTGTATACCCAGCGGTAGCCGCTACACACGTCCCCCCAGAATCGACTTGCACCGGCAGGGTCAATTTAAGGGGGGTCCTGATGACCCGGCCGAAGTGTCCCCTGGCGGGTCGTGGGGGGGGGGGGGTCCGGTGTGGTGGTGGGCAGTCGAGTGGGGGGCACCGTGGATGGGGGGCGGCCTCGCCGCGGCGGAAGGGCCAACCATGGCGGTTGGTCGATGTCCACGTGCGCCGGCTTGAGGCGGTCCACCGCAATCCGGTCCGACCTGCCGCCAATGTCGATGACGAACGACTTGTTGTCCCGTCGCAGGACCCGGAAGGGCCCGTCGTACGGCGGCCGGAGTGGCCCCCGATGTGCGTCATGACGCACAAAAACGTACTCCGCTGTGCGAAGCGCTGGGGGGACGTAGGACTGGGGGTCACCGTGGTGGGACGTTGGCACGGGGGCAAACGGTCGGGCCGTCTCCTGGAGGTCCGAGCGCTGGTGAGCTGCGGACCAGGGATTGGTAGCGTCGGGCACGAATTCGCCCGGGATGCGTAGCGCCTGGTCGTAGACAAGCTCGGCGGTGGACGCCCGGAGGTCCTCCTTGGGGGCCGTGCGGAGGCCCAAAAGGACCCACGGCAGCCGGTCGGCCCAACCGCCGTCCTGAAGGCCGGCCATGAGCGCGGCCTTCATGGAGCGGTGGAATCGCTCGCACAACCCGTTGGCTTGGGGGTGGTAGGCCGTAGTACGGTGGAGCTTGACCCCCAGGTTGCGGGCACTGCGCCCCACAGCTCGGAGGTGAACTGCGGTCTGCGGTCCGACGAAATGTCCACCGGTGCGCCGAAGCGGGCGACCCAGGTGGTGATGAAAGCCTGCGCCACGTCGGCGGTGGTGGTGGAGATGAGGGGAACGGCCTCCGGCCACCTGGTGGTCCTGTCCACCATGGTGAGCAGGTGTGTGAAACCCTGTGATGGGGGGAGGGGGCCCACCAGGTCCACGTTGACGTGGTCGAAACGTCGTTCGGGCACGGTGAAAGGTGCCAGCGGGGTCTGGGTGTGTCGGTGGACCTTGGCCTGTTGGCAGGCTGTGCAGGTGCTGGTCCAATCGCGGACGTCCCGTCGAAGGCCGTGCCAGACGAATCGCGCCGACACCAGCTTCTGGGAAGCTTTCCGGCCCGGGTGGGAAAGGCCGTGGAGGGAGGCGAAGATGCGGCGTTGCCAGGTAATGGGCATGATGGGGCGAGGCTGGCCTTGGGAGACGTCGCAGAGCAGGACAGTGTCCGCGAAGGGGATGTCGGCCAGGCGGAGGCCCGTGTCCGCTGCCCGACGGCCTTGCACCGTGGTGTCGGTGGTTTGGTCTGCCGCCATAAGCGCGAAGTCCACGCCGAGGTGGACCGCGTTCGCGCTGGCCCGAGAAAGACAGTCGGCCACAGCGTTGTCTTTGCCGGCGACGTGCCGGATATCCGTGGTAAACTCTGACATGGTGGAGAGGTGGCGCTGTTGGCGGGCCGACCACGGCTCCGTGACCTTGGCCATTGCGTAAACCAATGGCTTGTGGTCGACGAACGCCGTGAAGGGTCGGTCCTCCAGGAGGTGGCGGAAATGGCGAACGGCCAGGTGTAGACCGAGGAGCTCACGGTCAAACGTGCTATATTTGAGCTCGTTCGGCCGGAGTTGCCGGCTGAAAAAAGCAAGTGGCTGCCAAACCCCGTTCACCCATTGCTCATGTACGGCGCCCACTGCGTAGTCGGAGGCATCCGTAGTGATGGCGATGGGAGCGTTGAGCACCGGGTGAGCGAGCAGTGTTGCGTCGGCGAGGGCCCGCTTTGAGCTTTTAAAGGCCGCATCCATTGCTGCGGACCAGACGACGACGTGCTTGGCCGGCTTGCCCCAGATGGCTTCGTAGAGGGGCCGCATGAGTTGAGCAGCGTGGGCACGAAGCGGTGATAGAAATTCACCATTCCCAGGAATTCTTGCAGGGACTTTATGGAACGGGGACGTGGAAACGTGGTGATGGCCTCGACCTTGGTTGGCAGCGGCACGGCCCCGTTCTTGGTGATGTGGTGGCCCAAAAAATAAACGGCCGTCATGCCGAAGTGGCATTTGGCCGGGTTGACGATGAGGCCGTGCTCGCTGAGGTGCCCGAACAGTGTTCGGAGGTGGAGGAGGTGCTCGGCCCGGGACGTGCTGGCAACGAGGATGTCGTCCAGGTAAACGAAGAGGAACGGCAGGTCGCGCAGCACGCCGTCCATCAAGCGCTGGAACGCCTGAGCCGCGTTCTTGAGGCCAAACGGCATTCGCAGGAATTCGAATAAGCCGAACGGCGTGATGACGGCCGTTTTTGGGACGTCGGCCGCCCTGACAGGTACCTGGTGATATCCCTGTATTAAATCGATCTTTGAAAAAATGACCAGTCCTGCCAAACGGGTGGAGAAGTCTTGGATGTGCGGGATCGGATACCTGTCGGGGGTGGTAGCGTCATTAAGGCGGCGGTAGTCGCCACATGGGCGCCAGCCGCCCCCTGGTTTTGGGACGATGTGTAGTGGCGAAGCCAATGCGCTATCGGAGCGCCGCACGATGCCGAGGTGTTCCAAAGCGTCAAACTCGGCTTTGGCCACGGCGAGCTTGGCTGGGTCGAGGCGGCGGGCTCTGGTGTAGACCGGCGGGCCCGTGGTTGGTATGTGGTGCTCGATCCCATGTCGTACTGCGACGGCCGAAAACGTCGGCCGCGTGAGGGCCGGGAACTCCATGAGCAGGCGAGCAAACTCGTTCGCCGCCGGGAGGGCGCATGCCAGCTCGGTCGGAGCGGAGCTGCTCAATGTGCATGCCAGGGAGCTGAAGGTCTCGGCGTTGACGAGGCGACGCCGTTGGACGTCCACCAGCAGTCCGTGTGCGCAGAGGAAGTCGGCGCCTAGCAGAGCCATGGGCACGCTTGCGGTTACAAAAGTCCAATTAAAGCGTTGGCCGCCGAAGCAGAGGGTGACGTTGCGCGGGCCGAAGGTGCGGATGGCCGATCCGTTGGCCGCAACCAAGGAGGGGCTGCAAACCACGGACTGCCTGTCCTGATCGGAGGCGGGTATGACGCTCAGTTGGGCGCCGGTGTCACACAGGAAGCGCCGTCCGGACGCTTTGTCCGTGATGAAAAGTAAGTTGCCCGTGTGTCCGGCGCTCATGGCTGCCGGCCCGGCCGTTTCCCGGCTTGCCGAAGGTGCACGGGGGTCGGCATGTCCGGGCCTTCTGTCCGAACCTGGCATGATAATAACACCACGCCTGGTCAGGTGGAGGCTCCGGTCGTCGTGCTGGATGTGGTCGGCGCGACGTAGCGGCCGCCAATTGCGTCGGCAGTTCGGTCGTCGACCGTGCTGGGTGCTTGGGCGCCATGGGCGTTGCTTCGGACGGCGGTGGGCTCCAGGTCGCTGCTCCAATGCGTTGGCCTGCCGCGGAGATCTTGTTGGCTTCCCTGGCAAGGGCGCGGGGATCCGTGATCGTCGTGCTTGCCAGGGCGAGGCATACCGGGCTAGTCAGCTGACGGAGGAACAGCTCCCGGAACAGGAATGCCGGAGAGTGCTCGCCGAGCAGCGAAAGCATGTAGTCCATTCGCCCGGACGGGCGCGTGTCGCCGAGCTCGGGCAGGTCGAGCAGGCGCCGTGCGCGTTCCGCTGATGAGAGGGCGAAAGCGTCGAGGAGGATCGTATTTGTCGAGGAGGATCGAGTAATCGCATCGTATTTGTCAGCGGCTGGCGGGCTCTCGAGGAGGCTCACGGCGCGGGCCGCGGTGGCTGAGCCGAGTGCTGCTACCACATGGTGGAAGCGGGTGTCGTCAGCCGTGATGCCTCGCAGGGCGAACAGGGAGTCCGCCTGGGCGAACCAAACCACCGCATGGGCCTCCCAGAAGGTAGGCAGTTTGAGGGCAACTGCCGTGTCCATGTCGGGTCACCAATGTAGGAGCTATGCTCCAACGTAAATCGAAAGAAAGGACGCGACAAAAAGCTGGAATTCGTCCGAATTTCTTTATTGTGTCAAATCAACTCGGGTACTCTGAAAAGCCCATTTATCGGGCAGCAATATATATACACATTATCCCGGAGCGTTTGCCCGGGAAAGGCGAGAGGGGGCGTGCCCGGGCCTCCTGGACGAGGCCTGGCAAGTCGAGAGCGGGCATGCCCGGGCATCCTGGGCGAGCCCGGCATGGTGATCGCTCCGCATCCTCGGTAGGTGCAAGGCGATTGTGTATACCCAGCGGTAGCCGCTACAACCCCATGTAAAGTTTTGACTCTTTCAACATATTTCAACATACAGCTATTTGATCTTCATTTCAACAATATTGATAGATAAAGGTGATATAATATAATATAACGGACGGAGATTAGGCATTTCGCAATCCATAGACTACCTTCTCACCTTTCAAAACATCTCATCATCTACAAGGCTTAGGGCAAGAATGTGATGGAATCCACACCACAAACTTGGATGGGAGCATGAGACCTAATACTTAAAATGCCCTTTCTGTGTCCTTGCACAATTAATTCACACGAGTGTTAGTAATTCGCGTTTTCATGAACGATGTTCTCAGATTCTTTGTTTGGTTCATATTGTTGCGGTTGTGCCATAAAGGCAAACCCCCTATAGTTCATTGCACGACAACATGTAGCCTGCAGTAGTTAAATATGTCTTATTGAATGTAAAGATTAGCCCTTTCCCATTGTGTAGCAATTAAAACCAATATGCGTTGAAGTTAGACAGGATTTCAAACCCTCGTTGGTTAAGGGAAGCCATTTTTAATGAGCAGGAAGGCGTGGCCAAAAGCACGGCCGACGTGACCAATGGCGAGCCGGGAACCCGCCGCCATGATGCGACAAGCCTCAGCCAATAGGAGGCTCTGGAACATTTTGAAGGGCGTGGGTGGGTCTGGTAAAAGCCCATGCGGAGGGCATTATCATTCTCTTTGCCTGGGATTTCGCTGCGCACAGGACGACCTCCTGCTCTGTTCTCTCTTTACCTTGGATTTTGCCACGTGGATGAGACCCTGCTTTGGACTCTCTTGTTTTGGCTCCACCAGACGACACGTGTTTTGGCCTTTGTGTTTCGTCGACCACCAATCGCTTCATCGCCGATCTCTTGGCCATCCGGCTGACCTGCAAGCGTTGGCTTTTCTACACGACTCACCTGCGCTGAAGTTGTCTGCCTGCATGGCAGCTCGTCCCACCTGCGCTGAATCTAGCTCAACCTGCGCTGGAGTTCGTCCTTCGGACCTGACATCATTGAGCCACGAGCTGCGCACACCAGACCACGTGGTCACCAGCGAGGCAATTCCAGCACGTACATCGGTACGCTCTTAACCAGAGTGTTATTCCCTGAGTGTGAGTGTGTCAGAGTGTGAAGGCGCCAGTGGGGTTATTATTAAGTAAGAATTGGTAAGCTGTATCTTTGTCTCTGTTTCTCTGTGCCTTCAAAATAAAAGGCTGTACATTTTGTTGTTACTTTCCAACCTGTTCGGTACGTCCTTTCACCAATTGGCCTAGCATCATCTGGGACTGAATTTGGCTAGACTCAGGTCCATAAATCCCATGGGGTAACGCCGCTTTCCACACCGTGCAAATCCGCTCGGCACCCATAAGGTGTGGGAAAGTGAGGGTTCGATCGCGCGGTTCTTCGGCACACGCGTGCACATTGATCCGTGCACCTTGAAGGTATTCGTGATTCTCCGGTATTAAACGAGGGGAATCACGCAACAAAATTGTTGTCAAAGAGGGGGATTTTTGAACCCGGCCCCCGCAAGAAATTGGTGTCTGGGTGTGGGGATTTGAAGCACCGCAACATTTTGGTGTCTGGGCGTGGGATTGGACCTGCAGTACGTTTCACGTACTGTAAAATTTTGAGCGAGTGGAAATTTAGTTTAAAACAAATTCAAATTTTTAAATTAAATTCGCATGATGCCTGGCCAAAACGAGCAGTTTCCGGTGGGAGTAGAAAATGTAGAGAATGAGGAATTAATGGCCCAGGACACAGGCGAACAGATTGAACTTGGAGTTGATCACGGCGCAGCAGGGAGAGGAGGTAATGGCGGCGCTTCACGCGCAGGGCCAGCGGCGGGGGCTGAACCCGCTGTGCAAGCGGGTTTTAACATGGTTAATCATGATGCAAATCAGAGTGTGCATGAAAGAGTCAATATGCCAAATGAATAAATTGGTTGATCGGATGGATAAGCAGAGTGAGGAATCGAGCTGCAAAATGAATAAATTGGGTGATCGGATGGACACCATTGGGGAGGAGATTGGGCGTAAGATGGGCGAGGAGGTCACCGGTGCACGTGATGAGGTAAAGCGGAGTGAAATGCGCGTCCAGCGAGAGTTGAAGGACAGCACGGCCAAACTGATTGGGGAAATGGAGGTATTGATGCAGGAGGTAGAGAAACCGACGGAAGTGACCTTAGAAGAGGAGATTTTGGGGGCGCAGCGGGAAATAACAGAGGTGAAACAGAAGCTGGAGGAGGTAACTTTGGAAGAAGGAATAATTGAAATTAAAAAGACAGAAGGAGAGATGGAGAATGAATTAGGGAAGGGATTGATGGAATGTATGCAAGTGTGGGGGTTACCCCATTGTGACATAATCCACAGTCACGGGACCAGTGGGGCTATTGATGGTATGGGCGTGGCGTGTGCTCGGTGGTTGGAGTCACGCCCCCTTAAGAGGGTTTTGCGTGTTATAAAAGATGCATGAGTTCCGGTCTTGATTCAGTTCTGTTGGAATAAAGGAGCTTGGAACAAGCTAAGAAGTGTCTTGCCCTCTCGTTGTCCGCAACTTCTACATTGGTGACCCCGGCTGCTCCCGAACGTTTTCGGGGGCTTCAAACGAACATGGCGACAAGCGCAGTTTCGATTAAGCTGCCGGAGTTTTGGGAACGACAAGCTGCCGTTTGGTTCGCACAAGCAAACCCAGTGTGGCCCAGTTCGCCATTCGGAGCATTTCTGCCGACGACACGAAGTATTATTATGTCGTGTCTGTGCTCAGCGGCTCCACTGCGACCAGGGTGGTGAGCCTTCTCCAGGATCCTCCAGAGGGCGGCAAGTACGAGACGCTAAAAGCGCTGCTGCTCGAAACATTCGAGCTCACTGAGGCCGAGCGCACCCGCCAGCTTCTTTCTCTACCTGGGCTGGGCGACTCAAAGCCGTCGGAGCTGATGGACCACATGTTGTCTCTATTGGGCAGCCACTGGCCATGTTTCCTCTTCAGGGAGCTGTTCCTGCAGCAGCTGCCAGGACAAATACGGTCAGCCTTGGCCAACTCGCCCGTTCAGGATTTCCACGCCCTGGCCAGGGAAGCAGACAAGTTTTTCTCCGCCAGCCAGCAATGTAGTGCGGCTGCATTGGACCCCGGCCCCGTCGAGCCTGCGCCGCGGGCGGACACCATGGCGGCCGCCATTACGGCCCTGCCGCGGAAGGCCCCAGGCTTGTGCTTTTACCACGCAAAGTTTGGGCCCAAGGCCAAGGCATGCCGGCCACCCTGCAGCTTCAGCGAGTCGGGAAACGGGGTGGCCGGCACTCGTTAACTGCCATGAGCGTCGGCCGTTCGGGCAGTTTGCTGTTCATTTCGGACACCGACTCTGGACGTCATTTCCTCTGCGACAAAGGTGCCCAGGTGAGCGTTCTACCTGCGTCTGCATCGGACCGGGAGGCCGGAGTCATGGCCCCGCCCTGGAAGCCGCCAACGGCAGTGCTATTCAGACCTTTGGCAAACGGACCGTGGCACTGTGCTTTGGCGGGCAGATTTTGGGATTTTGTGGGATTTTGTCACGGCGAAGGTGTCCACCCCCTTGCTGGGCGCTGATTTCCTCTGCGCCAATGGCCTATTGGTGGATGTGAAAAATCGGCGGCTCATTAATGCGGAGACATTCAGTTCTCTTCCATGCTCGCCGAGCGGGTCCGCCTCGACGAGGCTTGCGTGCACTCTCTCGACCTCTGATGAGTTTGCCCGCCTCGTCACCGAGTTCCCGGCCTTTACACGGTCCAGCTTTACGGCCGTTGCCGTCAAGCACGGTGTGGAGCATCACATTCCGACCACCAGCCCGCCTGTCTACGCCCGGGCTCGACTCGGCGAAACTCGCTATCGCAAAGGCAGAGTTCGACATGTTGGAGCGTCTTGGCATCATGCGACGTTCCGACAGCCCGTGGGCCTCACCTCTCCACATTGCGCCGAAGCCGGGTGGCGGTTGGTGCCCGTGCGGGGATTA
Organism: Myxine glutinosa; assembly: GCF_964187855.1. Lineage (NCBI taxonomy): Eukaryota > Metazoa > Chordata > Myxini > Myxiniformes > Myxinidae > Myxine > Myxine glutinosa. The sequence goes on from NC_136261.1 coordinate 22,952,501, forward strand.
TCGCCGCCTTAACGACGCCACTACCCCCGACTGCTACCCAATCCTGCACATCCAGGATTTTTCTGCCCGCTTGGCCGGTAAAGTTTTTTTTTCTAAGGTGGACCTCGTTCGTGGTTACCCCCAGGTCCCCGTCTGGCCGCAGGACATTCCTAAGACCGCGGTGATTACACCATTCAGGCTTTTCGAATTCCTCTGTATGCCTTTTGGGCTCAAGAACGCGGCCCAGGCTTTCCAGCGCCTGATGGACAGCCTGTTGCGGGATTTGCCGTTTCTGTTCGTCTACCAGCTACCTGGACGATATCCTCACCGCCAGCGCTTCCAGGACGGAGCACATACTTCACCTCCGAGCACTCTTTGAACGCCTCAGGCACCGCCTGATCATTAACCCGGCCAAGTGCTTGTTCCGGGTGGCCTCAATTGACTTTCTCGGCCACCGCATCACGAGGGAGTGGGCCGTCCCACTGCCGTCTAAAGTGGAGGCTGTGAAGGGTTTTCCAGGCCCCCTCACCGTCAAGGCCTTGCAGGAGTTTTTGGGCATGGTGAACTTTTACCATCGTTTCGTGCCCCGGGCGGCCCAGCTGATGCGGCCCCTTTATGAGGCCCTCAAGGGCAAGCCTACCAAACGCGCCATTGACTGGACCGAGGAGATGGCCAAGGCTTTCACGGACGCTAAACTGGCCCTCGCCAGCGCAACCATGCTGGCACATCCATCGCCCGATGCACCCGATTGCTCTCACCATGGACGCTTCGGACTACGCGGTTGGCACCGTGCACAAGCAGTGGGTCAATGGGGCATGGCAGCCACTTGCTTTTTTTAGCCGGCAGCTCCGCCCTAATGAACAAAAGTACAGTACCTTCGATCGTGAGCTCCTAGGCCTCTACCTAGCTGTCCGACACTTCCGTTACCTGTTGGAAGCCCGCCTGTTCACGGCGTTTGTGGACCACAAGCCCCTGGTTTTTGCCATGGCCAAGGTCTCGGAGCCGTGGTCTGCCCGTCAACAACGCCAGCCCTCCTTCATTTCCGAGTTCACGACGGACATCCAACATGTTGCTCGGAAGGACAATACGGTCGCCGATTGTCTCTCCTGGTCCATAGCTGGCGTGGTTCACCTTGGCATCGACTACGCCCGCATTGCGGCTGAACAGATCTCCGACCCGGATGTCCAGGCCTGCAGGGCGGCGGTCACGGGGCTTCGGCTGTCCGATGTGCCATTTGAGGACACGAGCACCACGCTACTGTGTGATGTATCTTTGGGACAGCCTCGCCCCGTCGTACCCACCAGCTGGAGATGGCTGGTGTTCAAGGCCGTCCACGGTCTTTATCACCGGGCAGGAAGGCGTCGCAAAGGTTAGTGGTGGCGAAGTTCGTTTGGCACGGGCTCAGGAAGGATGTGCGCAACTGGGCCAACACCTGTGTCGAGTGCCAACAATCGAATGTGCATCGCCATACCCAGGCCCCATTGGCGCCATTCCCAGTGCCAGAGTGACGCTTTGACCATGTTAACGTGGACCTGGTAGGACCCCTCCCCCCCCTCGCGGGGAAATAACCCACCTCCTCACGATGATTGATAGGACCACCAGGTGGCCAGAGGCTGTCCCGCTCACATCTACAACGTCCGCCGATGTGGGCCCGGGCATTCATCGGCACTTGGGTTGCCGGTTTTGGCGCTCCCTCGGACATCTCTTCAGACAGAGGGCCCCAGTTCACTTCAGAGCTCTGGGGTGCTGTTGCCCAGGGGCTTGGGGTAAAGCTCCATCGCACCACTGCATACCAACCTCAGGCTAATGGTTTGTGTGAGAGGTTCCATCGCTCTATGAAAGCTGCTCTCAGGGCCAGCCTCCGGGATGACAGTTGGGCCGACAGACTCCTGTGGGTCATGTTGGGCCTCAGGACAGCCCCTAAGGAAGACCTCCAGCCCTCATCCGCTGGGCTCCTCTATGGCCAGCCGCTGCGGGTTCCCGGGGAGTTCATGCCTGACGCCACAAGCCCCTGGTCCGCTGCCCGTCAGCGGTCGGTTCTCCGGGAGAATGCCAAGATGTTTGCACCAGTGCCCACATCTCAACATGGTTTGCCTCTGGCCCACGTCCCGCCGGATCTATGTCCAGCGGAGTATGTCTCTGTTCGCCAGGACGCACACCGGGGGCCGCTTCGGCCGCCTTACGATGGGGCTTTCCGTGTTCTGGAGGCCGGGGACAAGTCCTTCGTGGTTGACATCGACGGCAAACCGGACCACCTTTCGGTGGACCGCCTCAAGCGGGCTCACTTGGACCTTGGCCAGCCCCCTTGGTTGGCTCAACCCCCATGGCGGGGCCGTCCCATGTTGGGTAAGTCCCCGGTTGGCCCGCCTACCGCCAAGCCACTAACAGTCCCTGCTCGGGTCCTCAGTCGTTTTGGCCGGGTGGTTAAGGCCCCCCGAAAACTGACATTGCCCGTGCGAGTGAATTCTGGGGGGGCGCATGTGGGGGTTACCCCATTGGGACATAATCCACAGGCACGGGACCAGTCGGGCTATTGATGGTATGGGCGTGGCGTGTGCTCGGTAGTCGGAGCCACGCCCCCTTAAGAAGGTTTTGCGTGTTATAAAAGATGCATGAGTTCCGGTCTTGATTCAGTTCTGTTGGAATAAAGGAGCTTTGAACAAGCTAAGAAGTGTCTCGCCCTCTCGTTGTCCGCAACTCCTACACAAGAGTGGTGCTCGCATCGTGATGAAGAAAATCGAATAGAAAGATTGCAGGTTCTTGAAGACGACCGGGAAAATGTGAGTCCCAAGGTGAGTAGCGATGTCGGGAATGTGTTTGGTGCAATGGGGTGTTCAGCTGGCTTGGGAGAAAGGATAGACCTGGGAGTTCGTGAAGGGCCCATTGTAAGGGGTGTGACTGAAACGGAGTGTGTGGAGAGAGTCTGCGCACCAGAGTGTGCAAGTACGGAATGGGATGCGAGGGGTAATCCGCCATCTCAGGCATCGACACCGACCGGAATAGGGGTCAGTGAGACGAATAGAGTATGCGAGCCCCCGATGAGTGGTGCGCCTTGGGGACCGGAGGGAATTGGTGCTGCGTCGGTCCCACAAGGACTGGCGTGCGGGATTCGTACCTCCGGCACCCGCACGGTATTGTTGGCGCCGTACCGCGGGAAGAGCGATCGGCGCGTTTCGAGGGGTAATTCGGATTGTTGAAGACACGCACCTTACCAGGTGAGGTTTTGTAACCGTGGCCGGTTGGGTCATCGTGCGTGGGACCACAGGGCCCCGCGCAGGGATGGACCCCACCCCCCTCGAATCGTCAATGCCGGCCGGATATCACCCCATGCAGGCAACCAACCACCCTCATGGATCGCTCGGCCCTTAGAGGATGAGCCGCGACCAAGTACCTCCATAGATGGGGGCTCATAGCTTAGAAGACTGGGGGGAGATTGCACCCCCCACGTGGGGGTATGGTAGTGTGACCATTCCTCAGGATAGGGGGCCCATGAGCACTAGTTTAGGGGGATAGCATTGTTAGGCCCATGGAGGGGCCAGCAATGGTTGCCCCTTAGGGGCACCGAAGCACTAGCTGAGGGAGGGCTAGGATAACGACTAGGGATCCTGAGAGCCCATAGGGACTGCAAGATTTAAGTAGTGACCATGAACTGCAGTGGGGACGTCGAGAGTTTAGCTGGTTGTTAACAAAGGGTGTGCGTCGTGTAAAGGGACGACAGGGAAGCACAAGTTATGGGGGAAATCAGTTAAACAGATGATGCTGTGTGTTTGAGAATAGATGGAATTGTGTTGTGGTGTGGAAATAAATGGTGTGGAATGCATGGTGCGAAGGATGGAATGGGGAGAGTGGAACCCATTCACGAAGGCCCAGGTGGGTAGTTCAAAGTTAGATAGAGGGTACAGGTAAATTGCATGGATATTGACACCTGTGGTGCTGATTGTGGAAATAGTTTTTTTTTTTGTGAGGTGCAGGAGGCGGTGGAATGGTTGGGCGTGTGGCTTAATTGGTAGAAATAGTTATTGGGACACTCTGTCACTGGTAGCTCGTTGGCCAGGTAAGGCCGCAGGTAGGCTCAGGGAGCCAGTTAGGTCAGTGTGAGTTGGGCCCGAGGATCCAGGGAAAGGAGCCGGGTTGCCCAATGCCAAGGTGGGCATCAGGGGGTAAGCGCCAGGGAGGGCCTTCCCCAGGTAGGCTAGTGTGAGGAGCAGGCAAGCTCGGGAGGCAGCTCCAGTGAACGGAGGGGTGCAGGTGGGTAGACCTGATGGTAGAGCTACACGACCCAGCCCCGAAATTGTGTGAGGGCACGGATAGAAAAATTTGTGGGGTGAGACCCAAATTCGGAGGGCACCATAGTGTTGGCAATGGGAATTCGGGTTCTTAGAACCACATAGTTTAAAGAAGGCCGATTGGCAGGGTACAAACACGGGGAGATTAAAATGTGTAAATGATGTTAGTGTAGTTCGAATATTGTGAAGACCCCTTCGCACCATCCACAACCATCCACAAGGGGATGGATTTCGCACCACGGGACTCAATGTTTGATTGGTAAGTTGCATCACGACGTGAGTACGAAACATTGTGTGTTCATGCCGCCTTTCCTTCCTGGGAGAACCTAGGGGGAGTTGGGGACAAATTTGGAATAAAGAGGGGAAATGGGAGACAAGACGTAGAGATGAATTGTAAATACAAGGAGGGCTAGGGTAGTGTAGTTAACGGTGGGAGGCACGAACGGGTAGGGCCAGGCTCTAGTTCACTCTGCCGGCATACCTCTCACCCGCTTGCCATACCTTTGTTTTGCATGTGCCACTGTGGCTTTTCCTGTTTTGCTCGTTGCGTCTTCTCTTCCTCCCCAATCCAGGACCATCACGAGGACTTACCTTGCCGTCGCAGCATCTTGCTGCCATCCACACTCACTCCCATCATCCCATCATTGAAGCCCACCTTTGGACCACTAGCTCTGTGGCCACACCCATTTCCATTGTTGCACCTCTTGGCTGCCTCATCATCTTGCCACACAAGGATCACTTTTTGAGCGGCACTGACGCCACGCATTCGGACCCCGATTCGAGTGGCCCTGCTCAAGAAATAAAAAAGTGATCCATGTGTGCAATTGTGAAGATTTAGATGGCCCTGATCTTGAAATGGCCTGTATACCGATCAGGGCCAGCAGGTTTTTGTTAGCCCGCCTACCAAGGCAAGAAGCCACTCCAGCAACAAGAAGCCACTCCAGCAACAAGTGCTCCAAGTTTTATTCCTCAAGTCCAGGTCCTGGGTCATAGTTTTTGTAAAATAAATTGTGTGTAGTGTAAAATGTAAAAATATTGCCCACCGGTTGTGTGTTTAGTTTCAAAATTCCGGCAATACGTGAACAGTATAAGGTTGTGGGTGTGAATCTGTTAGGTAGTTTATCAACGCATTAGGAGTGACATATTTAGTTTTAAAATGTAAATTCAAATGTTTAAAAAATAAATAAATAAATGTCACACACATTGGGATTAGAGTTTAAAATGTTAGGGGAATCACATCTACGTGTCACACTAAAAGTAATGTTTAAATAAATGCCACCTCACCCCAGCAGCTCCATGTGGATGACTCAGGTAGAGTCTTGGTGAGAGAAGGGGGTAGTGTTGCGGTTGTGCCATAAAGACAAACCCCCTATAGTTCGTTGCACGACAACATGTAGCCTGCAGTCGTTAGATATGTCTTATTGAATGTAAAGATTAGCCTTTCCCATTGTGTAGCAATCAAAACCAATATGCGTTGAAGTTAGACAGGATTTCAAACCCTCATTGGTTAAGGGAAGCCATTTTTAATGAGCAGGAAGGCGTGGCCAAAAGCATGGCCCACGTGACCAATGGCGAGCCGGGAACCCGTCTCCATGATGCGACAAGCCTCAGCCAATGGGAGGCTCTGGAACATTTTGAAGGGCGTGGGTGGGTCTGGTAAAAGCCCATGCGGAGCGCATTATCATTCTCTTTGCCTGGGATTTCGCTGCGCACAGGACGACCTCCTGCTCTGTTCTCTCTTTGCCTTGGATTTTGCCACATGGACGACACCCTGCTTTGGACTCTCTTGTTTTGGCTCCACCAGACGACATGTGTTTTGGCCTTTGTGTTTCGTCGACCACCAATCGCTTCTGCGCCGATCTCTTGGCCATCCGGCTGACCTGCAAGCGTTGGCTTTTATACACGACTCACCTGCGCTAAAGTTGTCTGCCTGCGTGGCAGCTCAACCTGCACTGGAGTTCGTCCTTCGGACCTGACCTCATCGAGCCGCGAGCTGCGCACACCAGACCACGTGGTCACCAGCGAGGCAATTCCAGCACGTACATCGGTACGCCCTTAACCAGAGTGTTATTCCCTGAGTGTGAGTGTGTCAGAGTGTGAAGGTGCCAGTGGGGTTATTATTAAGTAAGAATTGGTAAGCTGTATCTTTGTCTCTGTTTCTCTGTGCCTTCAAAATAAAAGGCTGTACATTTTGTTGTTACTTTCCAACCTGTTCGGTACGTCCTTTCACCAATTGTCCTAGCATCATCCGAGACCGAATTTGGCTATAGAGGGGTCAATATATGGTTGAACCCACAAAAAATTGATACAAAAGGTTTTTCAATGGATTCTGGTACCATTGGGCATGCTAAATAACATACTAAAAATCTAGTAACATCTGACTTCCGGAAAGGGGTCATTTTAAAGATGGCGTCCAAGATGGCCGCTGGGAGCTTAAAATGGCCATATCTCAATTATTATTCAACCTAGAAAGGTGGTTTTGGTGTCTAACCCTAGGTTTTAGGGCCCAAGGAATCCAATTGAATCAATAAAATTACCATCAGTTAATTATTTATTGACAAGTCCAAGATGGCATCCCAAGGTGACATCCTGATCCACTAAAATGGCTCTGTCGAATAGTAGTCAACCTACAGAGATTTTTTCAGTGTGTATACCTAGGTTTAAGGCACCCAGGAAATCATCAAAATTACATAAATAAGCACAAAGTGATCAGGTAATCCAGTAAGCCAGGTTTATCAGCCCATTAGGCATTTGTTGTCTTATACAGTTAGTCGCTATTCATCGTCATCCTCCGACTCCTCTGGAAGAAACTTGTTATGTGGATTGTCACATTCTTCAAGTTGGCACGGTTTGTCCATTAAATTGTCCATTAAAGACAACACGCATCAGAGAAGAGGACACAATATTCATCCCATTGTCAGCTTCACTGCTGAGACAAAGTTCTCAGGCAAGAAGGAGGAGGTCCTGTCAAGAGATATCAATAAACAGAGACTGATCGGGATGATAAGTGATGAACTGAGAGAAAGGTATTGCACTATGGTCAATGCACCTGGAGATGCTGACGTAGATATAGTAAAGGCTGCAGTGGAGGCATCTCTTCTACACACCACTACACTGATTGGAGAAGATACTGATCTCCTTGTCTTACTCCTTTACTATGCGCAGGGAGACAGTAAGAGCCTTTATTTCAGATCAGACAAGTCCAAAGCTGATGGCAGTTTTAAAGTGTATGACATCAACCGTCTAAAAGAAATCCTCGGACATGACATGTGTTCTCAGTTGATATTCATCCATGCCATGACTGGTTGTGACACGACTTCTCGGATTTTTGGTGTTGGCAAAAAGACTGCTTTCCAGAAGCTTGTAAAAGGAGACCCTGTCCTTCGGTCTGGTGCCAACACATTCACCATCCCAAACCAGACCACAGAGGTGATCGATGACCTTGGATGCCGAGTAATGGCTATCCTCTTTGGTGGCAAGTGCAAAGATTCCCTTGCAACAATGCGATATAACACCTTCAGCAAGAAGGTTGTCTCTGCTTCGTCTTTTGTAACACCCGAACGTCTGCCCCCCAACTGAATCTGCTACCAAACTTCACTGTCGTAGAGCGTACTACCAGATCATGGTGTGGATGGGAAAAGAAGAGGGTATGGATGCCATGAAATGGGGGTGGAGCTTGCAGGATAAACAGTTTGTCCCACTTATGTCAAGAATGAACGCTGCTCCAGACAGTCTCTTGAAGGTCATTCATTGTAACTGCTCCACTGCCTGCAAGACACTCCGCTGCTCTTGTAGATGATATGGACTACCATGTACTACCACTACATGTACCATGAAGAAGACCACTGCCTGTGGACCGTGCCAACTTGAGGAATGTGACAATTCACATAACAAGTTTCTTCCAGAGGAGTCGGAGGATGACGATGAATAGCGACTAACTGTATAAGACAACAAATGCCTAATGGGCTGGTAAACCTGGCTTACTGGATTACCTGATTACTTTGTGCTTATTTCAGTAATTTTGATGATTTCCTGGGTGCCTTAAACCTAGGTATACACACTGAAAATATCTCTCTAGGTTGACTACTATTCGACAGAGCCATTTTAGTGGATCAGGATGTCACCTTGGGATGCCATCTTGGACTTGTCAATAAATAATTAACTGACGGTAATTTTATTGATTCAATTGGATTCCTTGGGCCCTAAAACCTAGGGTTAGACACCAAAACCACCTTTCTAGGTTGAATAATAATTGAGATATGGCCATTTTAAGCTCCCGGCGGCCATCTTGGACGCCATCTTTAAAATGACCCCTTTCCGGAAGTCAAATGTTACTATATTTTTAGTATGTTATTTAGCATGCCCAATGGTACCAGAATCCATTGAAAAACCTTTTGTATCAATTTTTTTGGGGTTAGGTGAGTTTTTTTCCGTATATTGACCCTACTGCTAGACTCAGGTCCATAAATCCCGTGGAGTAACGCCGCTTTCCACACCGTGCAAATCCGCTCGACACCCATAAGGTGTGGGAAAGTGAGGGTTCGATCTCGCGGTTCTTCGGTACGCGCATGCACGTTGATCCGTGCACCTTGAAGGTATTCGTGATTGTCCGGTATTAACCCGAGGGAAATCACGCAACAAAATTGTTGTCAAAGAGGGGGATTTTTGAACCCGGCACCCGCAACAATATTTTCTAGATAGTTATAATCTGTACTGGCAAGTTCACACATCACTGTGAAATTAGATTAGCTCGTCTACCGAGCAAGGTGAATAGCTTACTGGCATCTCAAATGAACATGTCTCCAATCTCACAGGGGCACAGCGAGTCATCTGCATAATTCACTGCAGTAAATAGTGAATTTATTTTTTTCCAGTAAATCTCATTTACTCCATACTCCAACAACTCCGTTCAGCCGCAAGTTGTACGATCAAGCCGAAGCCTCATCTCCAAGTGAAACACCATCTTCAACATTTGGACAGATATCTCCGTTCCTTCATTACAGCAAGATCAAAATCCTGGAATGTTTTTGACTAACAAGTTCACTCATAGACGAACCATCACATGCGGAAAAGACCCACATACCACCTGCTCATCTATACTATAAGAGAGGCGTTTGTCAGTGTCTGTCTGTGTGTTGCCATTTTTCTCAGAGATGGCTGAACGGACCTTCGTCAAACTTTCAAAGGTTAATCAGTGAGTGCCAGGAATGTTTTAGGCAAAAAAATAATAATTTGGGAAGATGTTGGAAAAAAAATATTGGGTGGGGGGTGGGGGGGGGGTTAAATCTCATTATAGTGCCTGAAGCTATGTGAAAGGTAGTATAAAATGATCCCCCATGTGTGTGTGTGTGTGTGTGTGTGTGTGTGTGTGTGTGTGTGTGTGTGTGTGTGTGTGTGTGTGTGTGTGTGTAATATTTTCCTTGGAGGGTGTTGGGAAGTATTATAGGCACCCACAAAAAATAGAAAAACAAGAAAGATGTCATGCAGAGCACGATACTTGCAAATTCCACTCCTCCCTATCTCCCAAAAAAAGTTGCCATGGATGCATCAAATTGTCCATTGCATCAAGATTAAAATTGACGATCTTAAGCAAAGCTCGAGTCAATCGGATTCAAATTTATTATTTTTCAGATGAAGATTGATATCAGAAGTTTGACCTTGAGTTGACCTTTGACTTTTTGACCTCAAAAATTGTTGGTTTCCCAATGTTGTGATTCAATATGCAAATGCTGTTCAACTTTCAAGTGAATGGATGAAAAATGACAATTTTAGAAATTTGACCTCAAGATGACCTTTGACCTTTGACCCCAAAATCAACAGGCTTCTTCCTTATGACTAACTCTACCATCTGGTGAAGTTTCATGAAGATCGGTTTCAAATTGTAACCTGTAGACAATTGACAAACAGACAAACAGACAGAGAATAACGCACAAGACCAACAAATATTCGATTTTGCAAGTAATAAACAAATTGATTTCTTCAAAATGCCAACAGGATTAGAATCGTGCTAGTAATGTATAAAGCAGCACCAACCATGCCCATTAATGCAATAAAATCCAAAAATATATACTGCAAGTTATACAGCATAGTAAAGTATAAACATGTGGAAAAATTTCTTTATTCGCCTTTGATTATGCATCAAACTTTTTGCTGGCGATGCCACAAATCAAAGCAGGGAACAACATGTAGGCGCACAAAATGGTCACCCTGAAAGGTACATTCAGTGCAGCCATACACAGTGTCCCGGCGTCGGAGACCTAGGCCGCATAGTGCGCACGGGCCTTTCGGTACGTCCAGTGTCAAGAGGTTGATTCGTTGGTGGGCGTTGGCTCGCAGTTCCACACTTGAGGTATCCATACCACTCTCCCCCATATCTGACAATCCCGGGGTCAGATGTCCCAGGTCGATACCCAAGGAGCTGGGTTCATATGTTGCTTTCGAGACTCCTTGAGACAGATTGCATAGCATTTTTAGAATGAGAGTAAACAGATGTCTGTTGTAGCTTGAACTTATCAGCTCTGAACTTTGGTATTATAAAAATAAATAGTTTAAAATTAGGAATGACTGCAATCCTGAGAATTTGTTATACTGATGATATGACATACTAACATAAAGCTAATGGTTACAATGTATTCCAACTGCATGAACTACATTAAATTACTTTTGAAACTTTTCTCCTGCAGCAGAATAATAAAAACACTTTTCAAGTTTTTGAGTGAAATTACATAAAGTCAAAGTGTAAATATTGTCCTGTGGACGACTCTATTAAGACAGAGCGTCCACGGATGGAATCGAGCTTAACGAGGCATTTCCAATTCAATAGCGGATCATACACGGGCAGGGGGGTTGGGGAGAATGCCGCTTACCTTCATGGCCCCGACGATGTCTTCTCCCTGTGGAAATTAACTCAACCCGAGACGGAGGTAAAATGTACAAAAAAGAAATATTTATTACGGACCCGAGAGCAATGAAACGTGACAATAAAACCTAAACCCCTCTAATGGAGCGCTCCCACACTTCACTTCAAATACACAACACAGGAAGAATGAAATTAAGAAAACGTTGTGGTTTGGGTGTGATGCGTCTTATCTGTGTCTGGATGTAGCGTCCGACAGGAATCGTCCAGGCTCTGGTGTGCACGCTCCGAAAGGCCTCATCGAGCGCCTCGCTCGCACTGGTCTCGCCCGCTCAGCGGCAAGCCTCGCTCGCACATGAACACCAGGGAAGAGAATCGACGGTGCTCCAACGTTTCCTCAACATCCGTCGTAACGCAGGCAATTCGCGATTCGCAAAGAAAGGTCCAACCGGGAACGAAAGGCAAAGGCAGAAGGGAGGTCCGGGCAGGAAAGAAGCCAAAGCGAGAAGGGAAATGTAAACGGACAGTCCAGAGCAAGAGGGCCAAGGGAAGAGAGAAAATGCCGGCGAGTGAGGGGTTTTACTCGCCGTCACGTGACGTCAGCCCTCCTCTCCTCCAACCAGCACGGCGCCCCTCGACCTCTCAAATATTCTGATCGCGTTGGTGTCCTCTCATTGGCCGAGCGCTTTTTGCCTTTCATGTCATGCCACCCGTCAGTGGCCAATCAGTGTCTCGCTCCTTCCATCAATCACGGGGACGCTTTCTGCCCTTCCCCTGACCAATCACACGTCTTTCTGGACGTGGCTCTCAGCCTGCCTGGTCGATGTCTGCCTGCCAGGCCACCGTAGTACGCGGTCGCTTCCTGCTTGTCTTTTTGGTCAGTCATTGTGGTGGCGGGGGAATTTAATTAGTGTTGTGCTAATGGGCCTAGCTAATGTATAAGCGTGCGTTGCCATACGGGACACTGGAATAATCACAGAGGTTTCACATACCAGGGAGTTAGCCTAATCCCTATTCTACCTATCACCCGATCATCCTCGTATGATCACAGGTACACACTTAATCCGACATTCGGGCTAACAGAACTTATTACATCGAGATTCCCTATCCGGACAGACAAAGCACCTACCTATGCAGATCTACCTAAATCTACATATGCCTACCCAACCGACATAACAATATATAGATTATGGAGGTATATGCCATACTATGTGCATCCCACTTCCATTTTGGTTCACGATTTATCAAGTGACCACTATATTCGTCATGTGTGTGCGTCTGCCTGTGTGTGTGTCTGTGTGTCTGTCTGTCCACAGCATAACTACCGGATGATATCATCCGATCTTGATGAAACTTGGGTGGGAGGTTGATATCATGATCTAGTTGTGTCCTGCCTGGAGTGGGCGTATTACGCCCATTGTGGGCAGAGCCACGCCTGAAAAAGATGTCTTTTTAGGGGGTAATCGATTTCAAGCTACATCTTCTCCGAGGGGTTTGGTGGAATCTGACAGGGGTTTCGATATTTGGTTCGGCCAATGTCATGTGTCACGGCCCCACGGAGCTCCATTTTTTTTCTTTTTTTTTAAATTTCATTTTTCACCGAATTTTCGGTATTGTGCAGCTGACTAACCTCAAAACTGATTATACATTATTTTCTATCTCATTTCAAGGTCAGTAACCGTTTTGACATTTCCGGGCCTGGCCTGTCCGGGCCTGTTTCGGTTATAGTCCGTCTTTTGTCATTGAATACCGCTCGCTCGTGAACCATCGTCGTCTCCTGACTTGTTTAAATTACATCCAATGCATAGTTTTATTATCAAATCATCGAAGCCAGAAGTTGAATTGTGAATGATTCACAATATAAAATGAAAATTAATACAATTAAATTGTTTTTTTGCAATGACTGCAATAACATCAACAAATAAATAAAATGAATTAAATGATTTTAAATAAGTAGTACCTTATTTTTCAAAGAAGGTACTACTAATTAAACAAGTACAAAAAGTTTTAGGTAAAACAAAAGCCGCGTCGATGTTACACGATGCCTAGATGCAGCTGTGCCTATAACGTCGATGTTATAGGCACAGGACATTCCTAATGATTCGATTACTTGATGTTATTTTTGTGCAAAGTGAAAATATATCTCGGCAATTTCCCGTGTGTGGCGACGAATTTTTAATATATCTCGGCATTTTCCCGTCTGTTATTTCAGGCGGTGTATGACTGACCATGTCGCAATTTAAAAAAAAAAATCTCGGCAATTTCCCGTGTGTGGTGACACGTGAACGAAGCTATGCTCCTCTCTCCACATTATTGTGACGACGTATAAATTAAATATTTCATCGTGACGATTGTCATCAAATGGACGAATTTTTAATATATCTCGGCATTTTCCCGTCTGTTATTTCGGGCGGTGTATGACTGACCATGCCGCGATTTAAACAAAATATATATATCTCGGCATTTTCCCGTCTCTTATTTCGGGTGGTGTATGACTGACCATGCCGCAATTAAAAAAAAAAAATCTCAATGGACTTGAAGTTACAGGCCTTTGAGAATTCATTTCGTTCTATAAAGGGCAACTTTCATCGGATTTTCTTCCCGTTTTTTTTCAACCGAGTCTAAAATGATATATCGAATTTGATTTGAAATAAAACTGTGTGAGAGAGGAAGACACCACGGGCCTACAAAACAGGCCTCAAAGCTATGAGAGTTAATAAAATGGTGGATATTTGTTTATATGAAGGCTCTGCCAGAATGGGTGGAGCTATGGTTCCCAGAATGGGTGGAGCTTTGAGGTTTTGTCTTCAATGCAAGAACAAGAAGAACAACAACAACAACAACAGCAGAGGGCACTCGATGAGCAGCGTCTGCGACGCGGCTAAAAACAAAAAAAACAAGTACATATTCAGGCACGTATAACATGAAAATAAGGATCGATGCAATAATATAAGGTTACAATAACTATAATAAATAGATTAAAATAATTATTATTATTATAAATCAAGATATTGTAGCGGCTACCGCTGGGTTTTCACAATCGCCTTGCACCTATCAAGGACGCGGAGCGATCACCATGCCGGGCTCGTCCAGGACGCCCGGGCAGGCTCGCCCTCAACTTGCCAGGCCGCAGCCAGGACGCTGGGCCACGCCCCCTCTCGCCTTTCCTGGGCAAACGCTCTGGGATAATATGTATAAATATTGCTGCCCGATAAACGGGCTTTTCAGAGTGCCTGAGTGTTTGGTTTGATTAAAGCAACTTGGATGAATTCCAGCTTTTTGTCGCGTCCATTCTTCCGATCGACGTGGGAGCCCCAGCTCCTTCATTGGTGACCTACCGACATGGACACGGCAGTCGCCCTTAAACTGCCTACCTTCTGGGAGGCTCACGCGGCGGTTTGGTTCGCACAGGCGGATTCCCTGTTCGCCCTGCGAGTCATCACGGCCGACGACACCCGCTTCCACCATGTGGTAGCAGCGCTCGGTTCGGCCACCGCGGCCCGCGCCCTGAGCCTCCTCGAGAGCCCGCCAGCCGCTGACAAATACGGCGCGATTAAGAAGCTTCTCCTCGACGCTTTCGCCCTCCCATCGGCGGAACGCGCACGGCGCCTGCTCGACCTGCCCGAGCTCGGCGACACGCGCCCTTCTGAGCGAATGGACTACATGCTTTCACTGCTCGGCGAGCACTCTCCGGCATTCCTGTTCCGGGAGCTGTTCCTCCGTCAGCTGCCTAACCCGGTACGCCTCGCCCTAGCAAGCACGACGATCACAGATCCCCGGGCCCTTGCCAGAGAAGCCGACAAGATCTCCGCCGCAGGACAGTGCATCGCAGCGGCGACATGGGACCCACCGCCGTCCGACGCAACACCCATGGCGCCCGAGCACCCGGCACGGTCGACGACCGAACTGCCGACGCAATTGGCGGCCGCTACACCGAGCCGACCACCTCCAGCATGACGACCGGGGCCTCCACCTGACCAAGCGTGGTGTTACTATCATGCCAGGTTCGGACAGAAGGCCCGGACATGCCGACCCCCGTGCACCTTCGGCAGGCCGGGAAACGGCCGGGCCGGCGTTCATTACCAGCCATGAGCGACGGCCACACGGGCAACTTACTGTTCATCACGGATAAAGCGTCCGGACGGCGCTTCCTGTGCGACACCGGCGCCCAACTGAGCATCATACCCGCCTCTGACCAGGACAGGCAATCCGCGGTTTGCGGCCCCTCCTTGGTTGCGGCCAACGGATCGACCATCCGCACCTTCGGCCCGCGCAACGTCACCCTCTGCTTCGGCGGCCAATGCTTTGCTTGGACGTTTGTAACCGCAAACGTGCCCATGGCTCTGCTAGGCGCCGACTTCCTCTGCGCACACGGACTGCTGGTGGACGTCCAACGGCGTCATTTAATCAACGCCGAAACCTTCAGCTCCCTGGTATGCACATTGAGCAGCTCCGCGCCGACCGAGCTGGCATGCGACGTCCCGGCGGCGAACGAGTTTGCTCGCCTGCTCACGGAGTTCCCGGCCCTCACACGGCCGACGTTTTCGGCCGTTCGCCCTACGGCATGGGATCGAGCACCACATACCAACCACGGGCCCGCCGGTCTATGCCAGGGCCCGCCACCTCGACCCAGCCAAGCTCGCCGTGGCGAAGGCCGAATTCGATGCGTTGGAGCACCTCGGCATCGTGTGGCGCTCCGATAGCGCGTGGGCCTCGCCACTGCACATCGTGCCAAAGCCGGGGGGTGGATGGCGCCCGTGTGGCGACTACCACCATCTCAATGACGCTACTACCCCCGACAGGTACCCGATCCCGCATATCCAAGACTTCTCTGCCCGTCTGGCGGGACGGGTCATTTTTTCGAAAATTGATCTCATACGGGGATATCACCAGGTACCTGTCAGGGCGGCCGACGTCCCTAAAACGGCAGTCATCTCGCCGTTCGGCTTATTCGAATTCTTGCGGATGCCGTTTGGTCTCAAGAACGCGGCTCAGGCGTTCCAGCGCTTGATGGACGGCGTGCTGCGTGACCTGCCGTTCCTTTTCGTTTACCTGGACGACATCCTCGTCGCCAGCACGTCCCGGGCCGAGCACCTCCTCCACCTCCGAACACTGTTCGGGCGCCTCAGCGAGCATGGCCTCATCGTCAACCCGGCCAAATGCCACTTCGGCACGACGGCCGTTGATTTTTTGGGCCACCACATCACCAAGAACGGGGCCGTGCCGCTGCCAACCAAGGTCGAGGCCATCACCACGTTCCCGCGTCCCCGCACCATAAAGGCCCTGCAGGAATTCCTGGGAATGGTGAATTTTTATCACCGCTTCGTGCCCCGCGCTGCTCAACTCATGCGGCCCCTCTACGAAGCCCTCCGGGGCAAGCCGGCCAAGCACGACATCGCCTGGTCCACAGCAATGGATGCGGCCTTCCAAAGCTCAAAGAGGGCCCTCGCCGACGCAACACTGCTCGCTCACCCGGTGCTCAACGCTCCCATCGCCCTCACCACGGATGCCTCCGACTACGCGGTGGGTGCCGTACATGAGCAATGGGTGAACGGGGTTTGGCAGCCACTCGCTTTTTTCAGCCGGCAGCTCCGGCCGAACGAGCTCAAATACAGCACGTTTGACCGGGAGCTCCTCGGTCTACACCTGGCCGTCCGCCATTTCCGCCACCTCCTGGAGGGCCGACCTTTCACGGCGTTCGTCGACCACAAGCCGTTGGTTTACGCCATGGCCAAGGTCACGGAGCCGTGGTCGGCCCGCCAACAGCGCCACCTCTCCGCCGTGTCGGAGTTTACCACGGACATCCGGCACGTCGCCGGCAAAAACAACGCCGTGGCCGACTGTCTTTCCCGGGCCAGCGCGAACGCAGTCCACCTGGGCGTGGACTTTGCGCTTATGGCGGCGGACCAAACCACCGACACCATGGTGCAAGCCCTCCGGGCGGCGGACACGGGCCTCCGCCTGGCCGACATCCCCTTCGCGGACACTGTCCTGTTCTGCCACGTCTCCCAAGGCCAGCCTCGCCCCATCGTGCCCGTCACCTGGCAATGCCGCATCTTCGCCTCCCTCCACGGCCTTTCCCACCCGGGCCGGAAAGCTTCCCAGAAGCTGGTGTCGGCGCGATTCGTCTGGCACGGCCTTCGTCGGGACGTCCGCGATTGGACCAGCACCTGCACAACCTGCCAACGGGCCAAGGTCCACCGACACACCCAGGCCCCGCTGGCACCTTTCACCGTGCCCGAACGACGTTTCGACCACGTCAACTTGGATCTGGTGGGCCCCCTCCCCCCGTCACGGGGGTTCACACACCTGCTCACCATGGTGGACAGGACCACCAGGTGGCCGGAGGCCGTTCCCCTCGTCTCCACCACCACCGCCGACGTGGCGCAGGCTTTCATCGCCACCTGGGTCGCCCGCTTCGGCGCACCGGCGGACATCTCGTCAGACCGCGGACCACAGTTCACCTCCGAGCTGTGGGGCGCGGTCGCCCGCAACCTGGGGGTCAAGCTCCACCGTACTACGGCCTACCACCCCCAAGCAAACGGGTTGTGCGAGCGATTCCACCGCTCCATGAAGGCCGCGCTCATGGCCGGCCTTCAAGACGGCGGTTGGGCCGACCGGCTGCCGTGGGTCCTTTTGGGCCTTCGCACGGCCCCCAAGGAGGACCTCCAGGCATCCACCGCCGAGCTTGTCTATGGCCAGGCGCTACGCGTCCCGGGCGAATTCGTGCCCGACGCTACCAGTCCCTGGTCCGCAGCTCACCAGCGCTCGGACCTCCAGGAGGCCGCCCGACGGTTTGCCCCCGTGCCAACATCCCACCACGGTGACCCCCAGTCCTACATCCCCCCAGCACTTCGCACAGCGGAGTATGTTTTTGTGCGTCACGACGCACATCGGGGGCCACTCCGGCCGCCGTACGACGGGCCCTTCCGGGTGCTGCGACGGGACAAGTCGTTCGTCATCGACATCGGCGGCAGGTCGGACCGGATTGCGGTGGACCGCCTCAAGCCGGCGCACGTGGACGTCGACCACCCACCACGGGTGGCCCTTCCGCCGCGGTGAGGCCGCCCCCCATCCACGGTGCCCCCCACTCGACCGCCCACCACCACACCGGACCCCCTCCCACGACCCGCCAGGGGTCGCTTCGGCCGGGTCATCAGGACCCCCCTCAAATTGACCCTGCCGGTGCATGTCGATTCTGGGGGGACGTGTGTAGCGGCTACCGCTGGGTTTTCACAATCGCCTTGCACCTATCAAGGACGCGGAGCGATCACCATGCCGGGCTCGTCCAGGACGCCCGGGCAGGCTCGCCCTCAACTTGCCAGGCCGCAGCCAGGACGCTGGGCCACGCCCCCTCTCGCCTTTCCTGGGCAAACGCTCCGGGATAATATGTATATATATTGCTGCCCGATAAACGGGCTTTTCAGAGTGCCTGAGTGTTTGGTTTGATTAAAGCAACTCGGATGAATTCCAGCTTTTTGTCGCGTCCATTCTTCCGATCGACGTGGGAGCCCCAGCTCCTTCAATATAATAAGATGCAAGTCATGAAATGCATAGACCAACGTAAAGTTATGTCAACACAAGACCAATATGATAGTCTAACAACATAGCTGGGCTTGGATCTGCCGAGTGGAGGATCTGCTGTCCCACCGTCATGTGACCATATCCTCAGCTCTGATTTGTGGACGTTTGTGAGGGATATACATACACAGGACGGCCAGACAAATGCTGTTCCAGATGGCATTGCCCAAAGGGATACACCATATAAATATGGCTGCCGAACCACATGACACATGACGTGGCAATGACGTCATGCAGCGCCTGGAGATGGCATAGGAAAGGAGCGGTGTACAACAATCAAAATGTAATTGGTCTGAGAGTGACACGGTCAATTATATTGGTAACAAGTATCGGGGAACATCTAACATACCGTGTAATGTGTTGAATAATGGTGCATGGTTTCCTTCTAATGGGGTTTTAACCTCCACTAAATGTTAACCTCCACTTTCTTTTCTAGAAAATGAAAAAAGAATGATACATCTTGATTGATTGTATGCTGATGATTCCTCACTCTACTGCACATCTGCTGATTCACTGAACACCTCTCGTAATGAGGTTGGAGTTTCTCTGGACAATGATTTCGAGAATGTGTTGAAGTCGGGGCACGATTGGCTGGTAATCTTCAATGCAAAGAAAACTGAACTGTTGTCCACATCTCGTTCTAGAAACAGGTCTTTCCCTTCTGTGCACATAGGGTCTTCAACCTCAACAGAATCATCGGAGCTTCGGCTTCTTGGTCTGGTACATGTCTTCTAACCTCCGTTGGGATAAGTACATTTCTGGTATTGCTCAGAGTGCTTCCAAGCGAGTTGGTTGTCTTTATTGAGAGCAGAGGTATTTACCTCCTAATGCTGTTTTGTACCTGTATAAGACATCCCCTCATGGAGTACTGTTGCCACATTTGGTAACATACGGATTATATATATATATTTTTTTGCTTTATCCTTATATTTTTGCCCCTTACCTAGAGGGGCTGTATGCCTTGTCTGGGGCGATATCCATAAAAATAAAATCACTCAAAGATTGGTGTAGTGGTAACAGTTGTGCAAAGCGTTGCATTTTTGTGCCAAGATAGCTCCGAAGAGTACATCCTGTGCTGTGGAAGACCATTACCTTTGTAGGACCAAAACTAGTGTAAAATGTCGACAGTTCACTGATAAGTGTTATCTCTTATACAGCATGTGTTTGAGTGGCACAAATGGTTAAAAATCAGACATTAATCAGGACAGATTAACCTTGATCTACGTATCTGTACGAGCTAAAATACCCGTCCAAAGTGATGGTAATAGCTTACGTTAATCTATCAATTAAAAATGTTCATAGACTTAAAAAAAAGTTAATTGTGTTGCACTATTGGTTTCATTACTTGGCATCATTATTACCTGCGCCACCAACGGTGGATGGGGGTTATGCTTTCACCCTTGTCTGTTTGTCCGTTTGTCTGTCTGTTTGTCAACAAAATATCTCAAAAGGTTGTGGACGGATTCGGACGAAATTTGGCAGAGATGTAGCATATGTGACGAGAACGAAATGCTTAGATTTTGGTGAAGATCCGGATTCGGATCCGGCTACTAGAATTTTTAAGTGATTCTTCACCATTGGGAGATAGGGCCAAAAACTATACATTGTGGGATATCTCAAAAAGTTATGGATGGATTTGGACGAAACTCGTTGGACAGGTTGGGTGTGCGACAAGGAAGAATCGATTGAATTTTGATGAAGATTTGGATCCGGATCCGGCTAATATAATCTGTTCAGGGATTCTTCACCATCGAGTCGCTGAATTAACGCCAGGGGGGTTGACTCAGCCTGTCATCCTTCCGAGGTCGGCAAATTGAGTACCAGTTCACTGGTAATTCCCTGTGTGTCGCAAGAGTCGACTAACAGGTTTGGTGGCAGGAAGGGCATCCGGCCGTAAAACATTGCTTCAAAAAGGGGACTATGGTGCCCGAAAAAGGCCAACCCCCGCTCTGTGGGGAAAGATGGCCTCTGAAGGTGGTTCTTCACCATCGAGTGATATGGCCAACCAGGTGGAGGTATGATCTCCACTGAGTGCCCTTCTAGTTGATGTCTGTTCTCCTGTCATTTCAAAAGTGAATGTTGAGCTTTGTCTTCGTGAACAGCTTTTCAAACGCACCGTGGGAAGTGGCCGCCATAAATGAGAGTCAGACAAATGCATGGTTCAGTTCATAATAATAATATATATATATATATATATATATACATATATATATATATATATATATATATATATATATATATATATATATATATATATATATATATGTATATATATATATATATATATATATATATATATATATATACATACAGTGGAACCTTGACTTACGAGTTTAATTCGTTCTGTGACCGAGCTCGTAACTCAAATTGCTCGTTTCTCAAATCAAATTTCCCCATTAAAATGCATTGAAATGCTATTAATCCGTTCCAGCCCGCCAAAAACCACACCAATTTTTTTTAAAATATACAGTATATATAAAAATATCTCGCGCTTTATATTTCACCTGTATGCAGCATACAAGTTGGCAGGATGGCCTGGACTGGAGGTACGCACACTTGACTCTAAAGTCTAAACTGTCCAGCCTGGGTTTGAATCCCGACCCAGCTATAACCTGTCATGGGTGAATCACAGGCAGGGTGATTCATCAATGTGTGTACCGCTAAACTGGGCGCCCCGTTTGCGTCCCATTAGTTGTTGGATGTTAAGGATCTCACCGTGTTTTCCACAAAGAGAAGGCGAGCTATCGCCGGCACTCTGAACAAGTTGACGGCAGAGATACTGTACTTGCACGGCAAGATAACCACGTGACCAGAACCCACCTGGTGGCGTAAACTCAAAATAACCAACATGCGAAAACAAAAATGCAGCGCTATACGACAGAGATACTGTACTTGCACGGCAAGATAACCACGTGACCAGAACCCACCTGGTGGCGTAAACTCAAAATAACCAACATGCGAAAACAAAAATGCAGCGCTATACGACAGAGATACTGTACTTGCACGGCAAGATAACCACGTGACCAGAACCCACCTGGTGGCGTAAACTCAAAATAACCAACATGCGAAAACAAAAATGCAGCGCTATACGACAGAGATACTGTACTTGCACGGCAAGATAACCACGTGACCAGAACCCACCTGGTGGCGTAAACTCAAAATAACCAACATGCAAAAACAAAAATGCAGCGCTATACGACAGAGATACTGTACTTGCACGGCAAGATAACCACGTGACCAGAACCCACCTGGTGGCGTAAACTCAAAATAACCAACATGCGAAAACAAAAATGCAGCGCTATACGACAGAGATACTGTACTTGCACGGCAAGATAACCACGTGACCGGGTGGCGAAAGCTCGTAACTCAGATCTCGGCTCGCATCTCAAAGCAATAAACCGCCCGAGCGACGGCTCGTATCTCGAAAAACTCGTAAGTTGGGGCACTCGTAAGTCAAGGTTCCACTGTATATATATATATATATATATATATATATATATATATATATATATATATATATATATATATGTATGTATATATATTTCTATAGCCAAAGCTCCCTGGCATTCTGTGTCATTTTCAACAATTTTGAACTCATTTTCAAGTCAAGTCATTTTCGTAACAATATTAAGTACCAATTATGATTCATTTTCCGCTCCAATTTTTCCATCAATGTGTTTAAATAAATAGTCTTATTTCTCTTCTTCTTGTATTCTTCAACGACTATGCAAAATGGTGGGCCAAGTTCATTATTACTCTCGCCAGAAGAGAGGGTATTGCATTTGAGTCCGTTTGTCTATTTGTCTGTTTGTTTGTTTGTCCGCACAGAATAAATATGATTTTGTCTGCAACTGTTGGACTGATTGACAGGAAATTTTCACCATAGGTGCAACTCCACCTGTAGAATATTTTTGGATAATTATGACGTCATTGGTCACGTGGTTCGGCCGCCATCTTGGAAAAATCGAAAAACTTTGCACCTCTATATCTCCGAAACCGCTCCATGCAAACAATCGAAACATGGCTTATTGTAAAGTACTCCCCATGGGGAGCAACATTTTGTTACGGTCGTGGGGTTTGGGTCTACTATGAGGGGGTTAGCCTCTGTTTCCTCCCGAACTTACCAGACATGAGGCTGCCGCACACAAATAACTTCATACTGCGGCAGGTTGCGAAACAGCAACTACGAACGCCAATTGGTCCGTCGCGCAATAGCAGGGTTCAACCGTCTGTGACGGTTCCAATCGGGGAACGTATCCTTCGGCGGTGTACCACTCTTGTTTCTGGATGGTAATTTCGATGGCCAAGCAACCATTTGGTACCCGCCGGGCTGATGCTAATGAGCCGATTAACCGGGGAATGATAACCTCCTGATTGCTAGGTGTGAGCAATGGCGCCGGACCAATGAAAGAAAGGATATTCACGGACAGTTGGAAAAGAAATGTTTAACAATTTGATTTATTTAGAAGTATGTACAGTGGAACTTAGCGATAGTAAAGAAAAAGGGACGAGAAGCAGAAAGCTAGCTTAACCTATGCCTCATGACGATCACTAAGAATAAACACAACAAGGGTGCCCATCACACATTCACGGAGGGGGAAGCGGGGAGGGGGGGGGGGAGGGAGGGAACGATCGTTACGGTGTTACCAGGATGCTCTTCCACCGCAATGACCTTGTCTTGACGTCGCCAACGAGCACCACGCCGGCAAAGGGCAGTCCCCAACATGAGCACGAAAAGGCAACCCCCAGCATGAGCATGAAAAAGCAACCCCCAGCACGAACACGGGCAGCACGCAAGCAAAGTCAGGCAGGCAGGCCAAGAGAGAGCATCATGAACATGTGCAGAGAGAGAGCAAAGTGCCTGAGGCCTTTCAGTAAGGCCCTGGCAAGGGTGGGGGCAGTTTGAGAAAGTTCTTCGGGCTGTCGATTGGTGGCCCATTGCATCACCCTGCCCCCACAAGCCCACTCGAACGTTCCTCAGGCCCTGATTGGTGGCCTGTGGTTTCATGTCACCAGCCTTATCGAAGGGACTTTTACCACGACACTCTTTGCCTCCTATGGGACATAAGGCTGCCTCATCTATTGGACTCCAGCGCGACAGGTAAAATTAGAGCACGTGCTTGGATGCTGTGCTTTTGAGCCTATATGCTCTGCCCATGAATTATCCCTGATGAGTGGAGGGCCTCTCTTCCCATCTCCAACGCATAATGACATACTAACCCATATAAAGGGAAGGGACTATGATAATGTTCTGCTATGAAATAACTATTCTAAGGGAGCTGTATGATGGTTGCCATTGCTTCTTAGCGGTTTCCTAAAACTGTAACAATATATTCATGATGATATAAATTGTGCCTTCATCATGACATCATAATTACATGAGTAGAATGCTTGATCCAATCAGTTTGAAATTTAGTGAGCATGATCTGCACAAAAATTGTATGGGAAAATTAAATTGATGATCAGTCACGTGGTTCGGCAGCCATATTGGATTGAACATAAATCTACGTCATCAATAAACCAAACAAACACCTCACAAACACATTCTCGGATTGCTTTTTCTTGTTGATACTTGTTCCACATGAATATCTGTTGTCATCCAGTTTAAAAGGTTATGGTCTGATGAGTTGCAAAAAAAAAAAAACTGAGAAAAACCATCCTATAATTAATTAGCACCATGTAAAATATACAGTACAGTATAGTGTTCTCTTGCAAGATGGAGATGACTCACCATATGGCGAGTTGCTACCCTCTGGTGCAGAACGCAGGGACAGTGGACTGCGTCGCCAATGCAAAAGACGAAATAACAAACGATTCAAGCTGCTGCCCAATTCTTCATGCTGAAACCCCCCTTGCAGTTCTGTTGAAACACAAACATCTGCACAGAAAGTTTGCAATCACTTTATGTGTTGCTTTATTTATTTGTTATTTGTTTTGTTTTTTTTAGCAGTTCTTTTAAGGGAACATCTTGGAGCAGTTTGCGAGAAAAAGTATTCTTACAGTGCTTTCCATTGCAAAACTGATATTTTGAAAGATCATTCATGAATATTAGATTGGATGCGACAATTAAAAGGATTACAGGAGAGCTGGTATGCATTCTGTACTTGGAATTAAATTCACAAGTTAAAATATATAGAGCAGTCTTCACCAAAAAATTGAGCAACAAAAGTTGTGAGGCTTGTATTGTTTTCACACGTGCATTCAAACGTATCTATATCATTAAAACGCTTATTTCTGAAGTTTGTAATCGGAACTTCTCTCCAGCTATTGCTCCTGTCGCCCTAATATATGTGTGATACTATGTAGTTATGACTAACCGTTCCATATAAGCATACCTATGTCTCCAAATGTCTATAAGTGTGGAATAAAAGCTGAAAATCAGTTAAAAGTTTTGAATAACCCGCGCCATTTTGTTTTACGCACAGAGAGACGCTGCACTTGATACCGAGGTGAAGAAGAAGTTGTCCCGATGTGTGCCGGACGTGCAGCGACTCGAGAGGCATGCTACGCATTTTAATACAAATATAAATGCGATCAGAAATGTAAAGGGGATACTTACCAGTAACCACACTATAAGAGACAATACTGCAGTTGAATACAAAGCGATATTCAGGAGATCCGCCAGAATGAATGTTGGTGCCAACTGACACAATTATTTTGAAAGGAAGCGGAAAGGAAGGGGAAGGGCAAGTTAGTTTGTATGAACATAGACACTATTTATGCCCGTGATTTTCACGGGTTACCGCGAGTTTATATTGTTGCAGGAATGTGATAGGAGAAACATAGCATAGTTATTTCATTATTAAATGTCCAGCATGAAGTGTACAGTATTCGTGTACATAGTTCCTAATGTGTCGAGGTGTGTATAAACAGGGTTAAAGGGCACCCCTCCATTCTTTAATGTGTCTAAATCTCCCACCATCCTTCCTGCACTAATCCTTTAAATTGTTCCCTTGTAATCTGACTAAATGTGCTTTAATCTCTTCCTGGTAGGTGCATGAACGGTTAATCTGATGTCCCCACTGCAGCAACTCACGCCCATAGGAAACCAGAAGCTGTGAGAAGACACCAGAAGCTGTGAGAGGAAACCAGAAGCTGTGAGAGGACACCATAAACTGAGAGAGGACACCAGAAGCTGCGAGAGGACACAAGAAGCTGCGAGAGGACACCAGAAGCTGCGCGAGGACACCAGAATATGTGAGAGGACACCAGAAGATGTGAGAGGACAACAAGAAACTGAGAGAGGAAACCAGAAGCTGTGAGCGGACACCAGAAACTGAGAGAGGAAACCAGAAGCTGTGAGAGGAAACCGGATGCTGCGAGAGGAAACCAGAAGTTGAGAGAGGAAACCAGAAGCTGAGAGAGGAAACCAGAAGCTGAGAGAGGAAACCAGAAGCCGAGAGAAGAAAGCAGAAGCTGCAAGAGGACACCAGATGCTGTGAGAGGACACTGGAAGCTGTGAGAGGAAACCAGAAGCTGTGAGAGGAAACCAGAAACTGTAAGAGGAAAGCAAAAGCTGCGAGAGATAACCAGAAGCTGCCAGAAGCAGCTGGCATCATCGAGATGCGAAGAGAAGCGTCTAGAAGGCCGCACTAAGCCAATGAGTGCACGCTGGTGGGAGAGGCAAGTAAAGCTCAATAAAAAGTGCAAACACATCCCCGTACGAGGGTTTTGTTCTTGCTCTGTGTATGGCTCACTCACTGGATGGTTTATTTGCATGTCTTCTTGTGGAGATGGCTGTGGGTCCTGGTATCTCCCCGACATTCGTATACCAACTGACCTTTGCTGTGTGGCAGGTTGGCAATGACGAATGTACAAATTGGCAATGACGCAGTCTATAAAGGCAAGTGTATATTGGCAAAAAAATATTTTAATAACATGTGCAACTAAAACTGACTCCAATATCAGCTTATACAGATATTGTCATTGAACTAATCAGACAGTCCAACTCTCGTTGTGGGACGTTCGCCATTCTTTGGCTTTTGCCCACTTCCAGTTGATCTAGGAGACTTTGGGAAGAACTGGCAACCATAAACATGCTTCCATAGAATGTCCCAAGTATGTTCTATTTTCAACCAGATTTACGTTTATAGATCTTGCAGGGCTGTCTGTGCAAGCGGTGTTGTGATCCTGAAGTGCAGTGTTGACAATGTGTGCCAACAGACATCATGATCTCGTCCCTGTATCTCATTGATACCAGGCAGTCATAGCACCCCTTCAAGTAAGAACAAGATCAGTTATTCAGACAATTGAAATGCAAACCCAAATCAGGAGGGTCCACCCCATTACCCTCACTCAACCAAATGGATAGTTGCATTACGGCAGAATAATCAAATTGCTATCCACCATGTCTTCAAACTTCAAACGCGTCTTCATATCCATTGTTGAAGTCTTGGCAGAATCTAGGTGTGTCAGTGAGAAGAACATGGTGCCAACGGTTCACCCTACAGTTGTGATGTGTTGTGCCAATTGCATGCACTGCTGTTGATGGTGGCTGGGTTAAATAGAGGGAAGAAGAACAGTGGTTTTCTGAACCTCATACCACTGGAATGGAAGTCTGTTCTGAAATACGTCAAAATTTGATGGTTGATTGCGCTTTGCAGATCATTCTGGAGATGGTGCTCTTACAAAGCAGTTCCTTCTGGCAAGGTGACGAAGTTACAGTCTTCACGTAGAGTTGTAACCCAAGGGTGATATGAACAAGGTCTTTTTGTGAACTCTCCAGGCTGTGAGGGTACCTTACTAGTGCCCTACAAATTACACTGAAATGAGAACCGTACTGGAAAGCGGAAGTCAGATTCACCGCCTTCACTCCGTGAACCACCCTGATGATACGAGCATATTCATTTGGTGTTAAATGACACCAGGTCTTTCCGAAACGGACTTGGATCACACAATTGACCAATTTATAGAGGGAATTTACACGTACGTAGATAATATGTGGGAGATGGCATTTGGACATGAATTCCTCGGATTGATCTGTTCTGATGAGATAATTGAAACATTTTGGATAATTGCCTGTGCAATTACTTGAGTCTGAGTGGGTTTCTTTCAATTGCCATGGTTTCCATACACGTGACTAAGAAATTTGTGAGCTAAAAATCCACAGTTAGTTCACTGTTGAAAGTTGTTGCTTCATTATCGTGCATAAAGATGACTTCAGGACCAGGTTGTTGAATGGTAGGCAGCACATATTGCTGTCAGATCTCAGTAATGTATTGATCTGCCATTGGATTGCCACGGATACAGATCAAGTTGTTGCGAAAGGTTTCAGCAATACCATCCCACATCATGACACTTCCGCGTCCAAAATTTGCGGCCCACTGGACAGACTGGAGCATATCGCTCATTGGGTCTTCCGCAGAGCCATGCATGCCCATCATGTCTTTCAAGAAGAAACCTGGATTCGTCACAAAACACAACACTTGCCCATTGCTCCCTGTCCATAGGATGTGCTGATTTTACCACTGCAAGAATGCTTCGATGTGTCTCGATGCAAGTCTTGGCTGCTGAACAGGACGACGAGCACAGATCCCTGCATCATGGAGATGCCTCAAGACGATGTTGACACTTATCCTGAGAGGTCCAGGGAGTGTGTCTGCAATATTCTGGGAGGTTTCAAACCACCTGTGTAGATGAGACGTGCAAATGTAGTGATACTGACAGAGTCGTTATCCTGGGATGTCCAGTTCTTGGCATATACCTCGTCGATCCAGTGCCTTCTCTGCTATAAAAACCGAACATTGAGAAGTGATAACATATTTGTTCATGCTGTTTATGCTCATTCCAAGTGCCGTTTTGGCACGAGGGATGTGCAGGACACCTGATTGCAAGTTTCCACATAACGGATTTAACTCCGCCGTCTAAGGTGGATGGGGGTTATATTTTCACCCCGTCTCTGTTTGTTTGTCTGTCGGTGAGCAGGATATCTCAAAACGTTATGGATGGATTCAGATGAAACTTGGTCAACAGGTTGTGTGTGTGACAAAGACGAATTGATTAGACTTTGGTGAAGATCTGGATACTATAGTTTTTTAAGTGATTGTTCACCATTGAGAGATAGGGCAAAAAACGATATGTAACACGATATCTCAAAAGGTTGTGGATGTATTTGGACGAAACTTGGTGGATGAGTTGGGCAAGTGACAAGAACAAGCAGATTTGATTTTGGTTCAGGTCAGCTTCGCGATTAGATCCAGATCCAGCCCATCAGTGGGATACAAATGTAAACTGTTCAGCTTAGCGGAGGTATGCGCTCTACAGAGTGCCGTTATAGGTGCCTCATGCAACTAGATGGTATTCATAGAATACTTATCCCGCACAGTCTACTTGGTGCGAGCTAACTCTTCTGTTTAAAGGAGATTTTTTTTTTGATCCAATATGGCTGCCAGACCGATGATTAATCATACATTTACATTCTCCAATATAATTGTTGCGTCGATCGCGCTCAACAAATTTCAATCCGATCGGACTAAGCATTGTACTTGTCGAATTATGACATCATCATAAAGGCACCAGTAACGTCATCGGTAACAATGCTTATTACCTCCGCGACCAAAGGTGGATGGAGGTTATGTTTTCATCCCTGTCTGTCTGTTACTTGCCGGAAAAGATTCCGGCAAGTATGTTGGTTGGTTGGTTTGTCTGTCTGTTTGTGCGCAGTACTACGTCTACATCGTTGCACATAGCATCGCCATACTTTACACACATATTTGTCTTGCCGTGGAATAGACTGTGCCCAATTTTTAACTCTCTAGGCCCAAGGCCTCCAGTATGACGTCATAATTCGACAAGTACAAAACTTCATCCCATCAAGATGCAATTTCTTGAGCGCCATGTCAGCATAAACTGGTGGAGAAAAAAAATAATGATGACGTTATCGGTCACGTGGTTTGGCCGCCATCTTTGAAAAACCGAAAAACTTTGCATCTCTATATCTCCAAAAGTGCTGAATAGAAAGAATTGAGACATGGCTCATTGTAAAGAACTCTCCATGGAGAATAAAATATGTTAATGATGATGTCATAGGTGCCTCCATTATGACGTCATAATTCTATAAGTACAAAACTTCATCCGATTAAGATGAAATTTCTTGAGCATAATCTAGGAATAAATTAGTTTAGAAAACAAATAATGATGACGTCATCAGTCACGTGGTTCGGCCGCCATCTTGGAAAAACCGAAAAAATTTGCACCTCTATATCTCCGAAAGTGCTGAATAGAAAGAATTGAGACATGGCTCATTGTAAATAACTCTCCATGGGGAATAAAATATGTTAATGATGATGTCATAGGTGCCTCCATTATGACGTCATAATTAAACAAGTACAAAACTTCATCCAATCAAGATGAAATTTCTTGTGCATAATCTAGGAATAAATTAGTTTAGAAAACAAATAATGATGACATCATCGGTCACGTGGTTTGGCCTCCATCTTGGAAATACCGAAAAACTTTTCGGAATAGATCCCGGCAAGTCCTCGGTCTCTGACCGATTTTTCATCTGTTTGTATGTCTGTCTGTCTGTGAACAAAATATTCCAAAAAATAGTGGACGGATTCGGACGAAATTTGGCAGAGACGTAGCGTATGTAACAAGGACGAAATGATTAGATTTTGGTGAGGATCCGGATTCGGATCCGGCTACTAGAATTTTTAAAGTGATTCTTCACCATTGGGAGATAGGGCCAAAACGATACGTGGCAGGATATCTCAAAAAGTTGTGGACGGATTTGGACGAAACTTGCTGGACTGGTTGGGTGTGTGACAAGGAAGAATCGATTCAATTTTGGTGAAGATGTGAATATGGATTCGGATATGAGAATTATTTAATTTTTTAAGTGATTCTTCACCATTGAGTGATATGGCCAACCCGGCGGAGGTATGCTCTCTACTGAGTGCCGTTCTCGTTCCCCATGCAGAGTTCTTTACAATGAGCCACGTTTCAATTATATCCATGGAGCGGTTTCAGAGATATAGAGGTCCAGATTTTTTCGGTTTCGCAAGTTTTTTCGCCAGTACCACGTGAACTATGACATTATAATTATGACTAAAAATTCTACACGTCATGTACCCTCACCAGTGTGTTGATCATCCAAACAAAGTTTACCAACCTGATTAGTGATTACACACCAATTACATTATTTAACAATCAATTTAATACAAAGCCTCTTCTGCCAGAAAAAGAGAGGAATCACATCATTGGATGCAATCAGAGTCTTCCATTAACCATGTTGCAAGGGTCTTCGAGGCTGTTCAATAATTACGTAATGACAACCCCCTTCAACCTCCAGTAACAATGTGTAACGCTTCAACAGATACACCCGAAGATGTTACATACTGCTTGAAGACCCTCATCAACCCACTACCCCTGGGGTAGTGGGTTGATAACAATTAAGTACTCCTGGCGGCAGGTATTAGCTGATATGGACAACTCTTCTCTCATTGTTGTATCATTGAATACTTGAGGCGAGGAACTGTTTATGACCTCAAAAGACGTTATCAAGTGCTTGTCCACAAAGTTTCTTCTTCTTCATATATTCCTGTATTCATTACTTGGCTACGAGTTTACACCACTTAAAAATGCAGAGCTCTGCTACGAACACAATGAACATCGGCCCCTCATAAATCAAGGCAGTGATTTACATTTCGGCCAAGGTAACATCAATCAATGGATTGCTCTTTTTGAACACACCATGGTAAATATCAGTCAGATAGAATGGATGCTCATGCATGCAAATGCCCCCTCTATGGATAAACATGGTGTTGATTGATTGGCAATTGAAGCCAGATTAGACAGCTCAAAGGTGAGTACTCTGGTAAACTGGAGGCTACTCGTCAGTCAAAATTACGTTAAAACAACAACAATACATGGAAACAACGTTGTATTGTTGTTAATTGGCATTGCAATGTAATTTCAACCAAATTTCAATATTGAAAACAACGTCGAGTACCGGTACCTGCTGGGTTATTGCTGACCGCTGTTCTCTGATGTGACATTTATATGAACATTAGTAAAAAGCCCGTCAAAAATGACGGGTTGGAACAGTTTATTCAACAGTGCAGCCTCAAGAGCGTGCCAAAGTCTGAAGCCTCGGCCTAGTTTCAGGTGTGCTTGTATATATTCTTCATTTATTAGACACCCTACAGATGTAAATGAACACTCGTTTTACTCTGCCTGCATTGCACATCACGTGCAGCGAATTTCACCCCCCCCCCCCCCTGCGCCTTGTATTTATTGTGATTAAAAAAAAATGCTTCTGGACACCGCCCATGAGGCTCGGTTTGCAAGCCGCCGTCTACAACGCCAATAGAAGAGACATAATTACTCTTTTAAGGAAAATGTTTTTCGAGTTTGTTTCATCCACAAAAATAGACCGTAGTGAACACTCGTTCATGTTAAAAGATTGGTCTTTAAAAGCTACTCCTTATGAAGGGGGACAGACGTCTGTACAAACACACAAACTGACGTGTTTTACATGGAAGATAGTATGGTGACAAAATACTCTTGTACAATTGAAGACTAACCAAATGTTCCGTCGAGACTGATGTACAACTCAAAAGCACTGAAGGCAATGGGGGTATGAGCTGGAATGACGAGGGTTTTATCACGACCATTCATGTGCCTCCCATTCTCTTCGTCTTTCAGCTTTAAAAGAGAAGAAGTGGCATCATTAGTCCTGGCCCATAACCCTGCAATTGTAGCACACAATGAAAAGAACAATAGATTCCTTTGCCAACCCTAACACTAACCCTACCCTACCCTAACAAACCTAACCCTAACCCTAACCATGCCATATCTGTATATCATCACACTGCCCCAGCATGGAGAATGCATACAAGTGCGAACGAACACCAATAAATCTCGAACCAAGAAAGAGAGCAAAAATTGGTGACACCATGCATGGATGTATGGAAAAGGTTGACACTAATTTTGCAGAATTTTTGTTTTGGTTAGTTTATTAATTTAAAGTGAATTTCGCTCCTCAACGAGTTTGGCCAACCCGGTTTTTGACACTGGGTAACAAAATGGCGCCTATATCTCAGGTATCTTAAAAAAATATTGAAGTATCTTACAAAGCATCTCAGGGAAAGGTTAAGATGATATAAACTACTTATGAAAACGCATCTAAAAGCAAAAGTAGAATCAATCAAGAGAAACAAAGCAAACAATGAAGGAAGGGACATAGCGGTTTGGAAGACAATATAACGACAAAAGAGAATTGATGATAGTTCAGAAAATACAAAAACCCAAGGTAGATACATTTATCATCATACTAAAATACGCCAGTTGTGTCTGTCGGATGAATTTTTGACGCCAATACATCCTGTCGTTACTTATCCAATCTCAACCAAACTTGGCAGGATGACGAAGGGTTACACAATGAAGGTTGTAGCGCATTCATTTGCCCCCCTCCCCAAGGGGGTTTTCTCCCCCTGAGCGAGTTTGCCCACCATTGCCGTCAATGGGGTTGCACGTTGAGGTGTATATAAATGTTAAATTAGCTTTATCGTGGGGTATTTCCAAAGAACATTTATCGTGGCATTTTTCCAAAGATGCTTTTAATAACAAAATTAATGATAAAAAATCGCATATTATTCATGTCATTCCAAAACAATATCAATACTAATAATGTCCCACTTCCCCAAGGCGTTTTCCCTGCAGTGATAGCCGACAAAGCCGGTGTTGTGAATGAACGCGTACTGTTACGGATTCATCACTTCCGTGGTTGTGGTTTTCACCCACTTGACATATTTCTGATATTATGTACTATTATTATCTTCAAAAGGTTTATTGTGCATGAACAGTTATCAAAAGTTAAAAAGGTTAACTTTAAATGATACAGGAAACCGAACCGGAAGACGACAAGAAGGAAGAAGAGGAGGCGTGGCGAGAAAAGTCGGAGAAGACTCCGACGTGTCTTGAAGCTCCAGAGCGAGCGTGATCGAACAAACGTCGCGAGTGACCTTTGAGTTTCCTTGAAAGGAATTTCCTGCGATAAGTGTTATCGCTGGAGGATTGAGAAACCTGCGTAGTCAGGTACCGGCGTTGAGGGTCCGAAGAATCCCCCGCCAGGTCGCTTCGACTCAAGTAAGAGCCGTCGGCCATTTTGAACCTCACGCATCGTTCACTGAAAAAGGTTTTGCTCCGCGTCAGCTTGTCTCACCCTACGGTCATTTGCCGGGGATGTGTGTGTGCAAAAGTGGCGTTTGAAGATTACGTTGCGGTTCACTGATGGAACTGTGAACTTGCACATCTGGATCACGCCTTTGGGATTTCCCTTTTCGCCGCCAGTTTGCTGTGGGTTTGGACCACGGGACGGTCCACGCTTTGCCTACACCTCATTACTCGCCTCATCGCCGGGATCGCCTTTGAGTTATAGAGACATTGAGGAGTGTTCTTTTCCATTCACTGGGAGCGCAGTGAGTTACCTTACTTTAGCAGATGGTACCATCCTAAGATATATTGAGTGCACTTTGATTGCCATTGGTTGTACTGTTATTCTTGTGTGTGATTTTTAATACAGCATTTGTTCGTTTATAATCATTGGTGTGGTTTCCCTATTGATTACGGACACAGAATAACATTTTTCTGCCGTGGCTCCTCTCGGGGTTCAGAAGTATACCGAGACCAGGAGGTCGGGGAGGAACACGTAACAGTACGTATTATGTTGAAAAGCCAGATTTTGCTGGATCCTTTGAGAATTTCGAAGCTTTGACGCACCAAATCGCTCCATGGAGGCCATCATCTTGCGGATGCGGAAGTATGCATAAACAATTGCGAAAAAGTTGAATAGGAGTTTGTTTCACCCATCTTTTTTTGATTCACAATCTTATGCACCTCTAATTTGTAATTAAAATACTTTGAGACATGATGGAGTGACTTTGTTGAGTGAATTTGTAAAATATTTTGGAGGAATTAAGTGCAAAACCAACTTCGTTCCCCGGGCCCACACGGGCCCTGGTTATCTTCAACGAAAATCTTCACCAAACACTGGAGCCATTCAGATTCGAGCATTTGAAAAAATATTTCAAAAAAGCTTATTACCGCGTTTCGGAGGCTGAAAACGGCGTCAAATATTCTAAAATTGACGAAGAATTATTTTTTAGAAATCTCGCGGCCATAGGGGATCGTTTTTCACGGCCGGAAATATCCGAAGTTGAGACGGAATTCACCGAATTAATCAAGAAGGAAATTTTATAAATTTTAATCGAATCCAGAATGCAAATGGTGTCATTTTGAACTAGATACGGTACCTACTACACCTACTTACTACCAACTACCTAACCTACTGATGCCATAGTGATGGGTAAAATAGTGGCAAGAGGCTTTGGCTCCGCCGCCTCATTGCGGCTTTGCAGTCGGGTCATATTAACGTGTATGGAGTTTCTGTGGGAGCAATGGCTTCTGCAGGAAGTAAAATATTATACACCATAAACACGTATGCTTAGTTTTTTAAACAGTCGCTAATGCCATTTATCACACTAAATGAAGAAATACCGACATCCGTGAAGTAAGGTTTACTTACAGAACTGAGCGAAGATCTATTGTGCTCTATGTAACCCACAAATGTTGGGTTAACAACATGGCCCTTTCTGGCGCTACCGTGGCATTTTTCGTAGGGAACTTTTGAAACTCGCTCCTGCTGTTTCATACGAAACTGAAAGGGAGAAGCTCGGGTTGTGCTCCTTTACCAAGCAGCTAGCCAGCGCTTGCCAAGCCAGCCGTTCCTTAACGGTTTTGAATCGAGTGCTTGCTCGAATGCTGAAACCACTTGGCGACCTCTCCACAAGAAACTTGGTAAATGAACACACACCCAAAGTTCTTCAGACCCGTCCATAGATCGACTGTAATCTATATACCCCAAAAGAGGAATGACCCTTCCTTGCCCTCCCTGAGTCTGCAGGTGTACTGGTAGATTAAATTTGGGGAAACTTTACGTAACTTGTCCAGTGCCAAGTGCAGGAAAGCACAGGGTGTGAAACCCTCTTACAAAGCGCTGTACGCTCAAGCACACATTCGCACTGGGCAACAAAATGGCGCCTATTGTTTAGATGGCCAAACTCTTGTACAGAAGGCACTGGATCTGCCTGCCCGCAAAGAGTTTGAGCTACTATTATTTAATGTCGATTCGTGGTTTGTCTTTGACGCTAAAATTTCCTTCAAATCACTTGGAATGTTGCGGAGACAAAGTAATGGCACAAAAATATCGCAAATGGAGTCTAAATATGATTTGGCCTAGTTCACAGATCAACTAGGATATGGTTTTGGAGCAAAACGAGCTATTTAAATATATATCATTGAGGGTGGGGGAGTTGGTAAGATTAATTGAGGTTGAGGGTTAGAATTTAAAAAACGAGAGGTCAAAATTATACTCTTTTTATGATAGATGTAATATGTAGACAGCGCGAAGGGACAAATGATTCCATTTGTGTCGACTTACTCCTGAGCGACGAATGAGGCGATGTCTTCGTCCAGTGTGGATGGCCAGGGCACACTGCCGAGTGGTGCGGATGCACTGAATGACAACCGCTAGTGTGGTACGACGGCTAGCGCGAGTTTGTCGCACCAGGCAATGGTCCAGATCTATGGTTCTGCGGAAGACGATGCATTATGTCTAGTTATCCGGATTGAATAACTAATTTTGAAGAAATTTTGATAAGCTATGAATTTGTTTCTATTGATTTCTGATAATGTATATCTTACTATAATTCACCAAATGTCCGTCCGTCCGTCTGGTACCGCAAAAACAGCTGAACCGATTGCAACGAAATTTTGGGTGGGTAATCCTGGGAACACCTGGAGTAAAATAGGCTATATTATTCTTCCAATTTTCTTACTATAATTCACCAAATGTCCGTCCGTCTGTCTGTCCGTTGTTCGTCCATTCCCAGGTACCGCAAAAACGGCTGAACCGATTGCAACGAAATTTTGGGTGGGTAATCCTGGGACTCCCTGGAGTACAATAGGCTATATTGTTTTTCCAATTTCAGCTTTGGTCTCCAGCATTTTCAGGTTTGGACTCCCAGCTAACGTTATTGTCCCGGGTACCGCAAAAACGGCTGCACCGATTGCAACGATACACCTCCATGCCCATGGGATTCTCACGGGTGACCCCACTAGTTTATAAAATGTGATATTTCAGGGATGTCCTCACTCATTCAGCCCCATCATATGGAGGCCCGAAACTCCATTAGGCCTACCTGGAGCACAGGGCACGCAGAAGGTGCGGTACGTTGAGCTCGTGCTTGGACACAATGCCAAAGGAAGCACGCACAGCAAGTGAGTCTGCTCCTCGATTCCTGGCTCCCTCACTGTGCCCGGGAGATCGGTGGCCTCGTACATTCAGGTCCGTCTGCGCCTCATAGTTGAGTAGCTGGTATGAGCTGACTTCTGGCAGCCATATGGGTATTGGGCATGTTATAAACACACTACCCAGCACAGTGTAGTAATAATTTAATTTGATGATGTAATTCGAGCATTTACATACAGGTAGGTGGTGGACCAAAAAAAAATGGAAGCACCCAAAGAAATGAGAGACACCAAGCAACAGCTTTGGCACTGGTGTTGCCCATGTGTTAATTAAGCAAATAACATCCCAGCGTGCTTAGGGTCATGTATAACGAGAACGACACCGACGTAACGACGTCGACCGATATGCCTCCGCCCACATTATTACATCATTATAATACTTGTACAGAGTTTGATTTAAATTCATTCAGCTGTTCTCAAGGTATCACATTTTTACCTGACATGACCTCTGACCTTTGACCCCAAAATTTAATCAGTTCATGCTTACATCATAATACATACATTTACCAAGCTTTAATTTAAATCCCTTCAGCTGTTCACAAGTTTTCACATTTTTACCTGACATGACCTCAGGAACCCAAATTCTAATCAGTTCATGCTTACATCATAATACATACATTTACCAAGCTTGAATTTAAATCCCTTCAGCTGTTCATAAGTTATCACATTTTTACCTGACATGACCTCTGACCTTTGACCTCAGGAACCCAAATTCTAATCAGTTCATCTTTACCTCATTATACATACCTGCACCAAGTTTGACTAAGATTCCTTCAGCTGTTTTCAAGTTATCGCGGTAACGAAAACCTGTCATGGACGGACGGACGAACAGCCGGACGATGCGAGACAGAGGAACCCCTCCGCCCCCACCCCACCCCTTAATTCCCCCTATCCACAGAGCACGTGTGGTCGCCCAATGGTTTGATGAGCATGACACTGATGTTATCCATACATCATGGCCTTAAATCACCAGATCTGAACACAATCAATCATTCATGGAATATTCTGGAATGCCGTCCGAGACGGCGTTTTCCACCTCCATCAAGCAGGTGTGAGTTGATCGACTTTCTCATGGAAGAGTGGTGCCGCATCCCTCCAGCAGAATTCCAAACGGTGGTGGATTATATACCATGGGGCATACAAGCCTTACAGGCCGCACGTGGTGGTCCAACGCCATATTAAGTGACTTTCAATTGGTGTTTCCACTTGTTTGTCCACTTCCTGTATTATGTTCACCTCTCCTATCCCCTTACCTCTTCCACTTCCCTCCTTATATTTTCTCCCCCTCTCCTTATCTCACTTAACGTGGTTTTTTCCCTTCCATCTTTTCTTTTTTTCAACTCCTCCCACCAAGTCCCACGTGTTCTGTGAATGTGGATGATGTGTAAGGTCGTTCATCAAAATTAGAAGTAGGTGAATTTTTTCCCGAAATAAGTGCTCCCAATTTGAGGAACCTATTTTGAGGACATGCATTTTGCACATAAAGCTGTCAAGACGATGTCCCAAACTTTTTTTTTCCCATTCTGCAGACACGTCTTCACAGCATGGGAGAAAACAAACTTTGGTACACATAGCAAGAACACAATCATAAGTCACGAGACTGAATTTGAATTGACTTGTACTCACTCCTGTGCGAATGCTGCGTCCACAATTGACAAGATTAAACGTCTTCAGATTCAGATGATGAAGGTGCATAATATTATCACAGAATGTCCTACTTAACTCCATCCAGGAATTCAAAGTGACATCTCACATCATCTGACACCACCACCAGTTCTTCGACCTCTGTCAATCCTTCCCATATCAACTCTTCCTGACATTCCTTGGACATGCAGCCTTCCATCTCTCTCGTGGCACACATTAATCCATCCAACAGTTTGTTCTGTGTCTGCTGAATTGCTCCACAGTTCCCACCACTGTAAGTACGTTACTCCCGATATACTCCATGCACTTGTAAACGAGACTTTTGGTCTTTCGGGAATTAGATTGTGGATGTTCAAAGAAGAACACTACGCCTCCTTTATAGATTATGCCATTTAAAAACAGACCAACTCCAAGTATTATCTATCTAGAATAATAAAAGGCAGTG
Source organism: Myxine glutinosa (assembly GCF_964187855.1). Taxonomy (NCBI): domain Eukaryota; kingdom Metazoa; phylum Chordata; class Myxini; order Myxiniformes; family Myxinidae; genus Myxine; species Myxine glutinosa. The sequence goes on from NC_136261.1 coordinate 22,991,604, forward strand.
TGTGTGTGTGTGTGTCCTACATAACTCAAAACCATGAAACCGAGCAGCCCCAAACTTTGCATGCATACTTTTATGGACCTCCAAGGGAGTGCATGAGTGAAAACTGTGTGCTTGGGTGGTTTTAGACACTTCTTTTGAACATCATTTATGCTAAAATTTCCACTAAAACTAGAAATAGGCTTACCTCTCTCTGGCTTTGTTCCTTATGCACAGCCACATCTTTTAAGTTACACACTCCAAACTCTGGGTACAAATACAACATTATGTGGAGGGTAACACAGGCTATGTGGCCGCAGCCTCACGTCGGGGTGTGCTGGGAGGGAAGGGGAGGATGTAAATTCTCTATGTATAAGTGTACCATGTAGCTCCACCTGGTGGTAGTGGCAGCCGGTATTACAATTTCATTTTTTTTAAATCTGGGTAACGCTGAGGTTGAAACACTCTTCACACGGGTAAACATGTCCTCCTCCCCTCCCCCTCCTTACCCCAACGTCCCTCCCCCCACTTCTCTCACCTTCCTGCCTCCACCACTCCCCCTCTCCACATCCCCACACACCCCTCTCTCCTCCCACACTCCCTTCCTCTCCCACCTCCCCTCCTTGCCTTCCCCTTCCCCTGATATCCCCCCCCCATCCCTCATCTGCCCCTCCCAAGCAATTGGTTCGTCAGCGAAGAGAGGGGTAGGTTCCGCGAGTCTAATATATAATGCTCTTTCTAACCACCGACTCATTCACCGACTGACTAACGGATATTAATGTTCAGTACCATCCGGGTGTCGTATAAAGCAGAAATTTGGCGTGCTGACAGACATCAAAGTCAGTACACTGGAAAAAAATCACAGAACCGTCAGAAAGCATCCGTAAATGAAAATTTGTAATAAAAAAAGAAAAGAAAAAAAAGTAAACGCAAAGGTAAACACACACAAAAAAAAAACCCCTTCAATCAATATCGAGCATTTGAAAATTGTCATTTCTATAACTGTAAACTGTGAAATAAGAATCTCTGAAAATTTATGTAAAAACCGTAAACGTGTCAATAAAATAAATAAATCAACCAAAGTAAATCGATATCTAGCAGCAGGTCGGTGATGCTTACCAAAAATCATAAAGCTTTTATTTATTATGTACCTACATACAAAGCACGGTTTTATATCCCCCTAGGATATATATATCTTATATATATATAGTCTAGTAGGAAGACTAGGTCCCCCTGCACCCCCCGGAGATATACTTCTAATCAGTGTTTCTAGATTGGAAAAAATGTGTAGAAAATGACTAGCTATGGCCCCAAGCTGAAAAAATGTCCCACATACCATTTTTATGCAAATTACTGCTGCAAATTTTATGCAAAATTATGCAAATTTTATGCAAATTTTTGATGAGGAGTAGAGTTGAGGGGTCTTTGAGGGCTTCATCGAGGTGCTCTCGGTTGCAAGACTGGGTCATTCTGAGAAGCACAGCAGGGTCAGAGATCATGATGTTCTCCTCCTCAGTGAATCTCTCCATCAACAGCCTCTCCATTGCCTCACACACTGTTTTGAGGCAAAAGAGGGACTTTGCGTAGGCCTTTCCACTGAGAACACCTTTGAGAGATCCACTTGTTACTAGTTGTGCCTCAAAGAGAATCTCTGCATATCCAGAACCACGCATCTTGTGTCCAGTGAGCATCCCGATGTAGTTCATGGATGTGTGGAAGGGTCCAATCGTTACTACATGACTAGCAAATTCATTTGGCCAGCGCCAGATGATGGGAAGGGCTTTCATGCAGACACCCAGATCAAATGTATTCAGGACCCATCTCTGACCCACCTCAGCAGTTGCTGCCTCGGAACGCTTCAGTAGCTCACGAACAACTGCGTTGTCTGTGATCGGTTGGTGGATAGGCGTGCAGTAGTCGACTGTTGATTTGCTGGGTGGGGGAGAACCAGTTGCAGAGGTGAAACCCCCTAGCCCAGGCACAGGCTGCAGGCCACAGCTTCCGATGTATCTGATGAAGAGCCAGATGTAGTACTCTTGCATCGTAGTGGCATAGACTGTGTCATTCTCTGCTGGCGGTGTGAATGATGAGCGTTCCGAGGCAGCAACTGCTGAGGTGGGTCAGAGATGGGTCCTGAATACATTTGATCTGGGTGTCTGCATGAAAGCCCTTCCCATCATCTGGCGCTGGCCAAATGAATTTGCTAGTCATGTAGTAACGATTGGACCCTTCCACACATCCATGAACTACATCGGGATGCTCACTGGACACAAGATGCGTGGTTCTGGATATGCAGAGATTCTCTTTGAGGCACAACTAGTAACAAGTGGATCTCTCAAAGGTGTTCTCAGTGGAAAGGCCTACGCAAAGTCCCTCTTTTGCCTCAAAACAGTGTGTGAGGCAATGGAGAGGCTGTTGATGGAGAGATTCACTGAGGAGGAGAACATCATGATCTCTGACCCTGCTGTGCTTCTCAGAATGACCCAGTCTTGCAACCGAGAGCACCTCGATGAAGCCCTCAAAGACCCCTCAACTCTACTCCTCATCAAAAATTTGCATAAAATTTGCATAATTTTGCATAAAAGTTGCAGCAGTAATTTGCATAAAAATGGTATGTGGGACATTTTTTCAGCTTGGGGCCATAGCTAGTCATTTTCTACACATTTTTTCCAATCTAGAAACACTGATTAGAAGTATATCTCCGGGGGGTGCAGGGGGACCTAGTCTTCCTACTAGACTAATATGAACCTACATATATATATGAACCTACCTATATGATACAGTATATGCTTACCTGTTTTAAGATCGTTTGGACCAACCAAAATATCTTTGAGGGTGAACGGTGTGGATGTGTGCTTGACCTTTTTCCAGAAACAAGCAGACCGGATTTTCGTAACGAGCCCCAATGGGAGGAACTTGTCTGCTTCGCTGAGACTCGGAACTGGAACCAAGTGTCCATCACTCCCAACTTGTTGCACGAAGCTTTTTGTAGCTGCTGCAAACATGGCCTGGCATCACTCGCCGTCAGCACGGATAAATGATATCCGAGATGGTCACGTTTCCACCTGGCCTGCAAGCAATTACGTGAATTATTGATGTTGCCTTTATTGATGCTACTACTGTTGCTGCTGCTGGTGTGTGATGGTTTTTGAAAAGGCGATTTGAAATGGTCTCTGATGTGAATAGGAAGGTTCAACTCTGATGTCTTAAGTTCACTAAAACTACGCGATGACGAGTTCAACGTCAGATCAAGAGGTCCTGGTGCAAGCAGATAAATCAGGTGAGCGTCACAAGCAATAATTGATAATCATCAGATCAAGTAACAAGATTGAAAAGTCAAGTTTTAAATTCTGGAAAATCTTATTATATTCAGGATTCATTCTTCCAGATTTCTAAATTTAAGTTTACTGCAATACGCAGCACGTGAGTATCGCCTTCCTCCGTCACTCCAATTTGCTACTCCATCCAGGGTTTCAAACTTTAAGGTGACATCTCACATCATCTGACACCCCTACCAGTTCTTCCACCTCTGTCCATCCTTCCCACATCAACTCTTCCTATAATTCCTTGGACAGGCAGTCTTCCATCTCTCTAGTGGCGCACATTAATCCATCTAATAGTTTGTTCTGTGGCTGCCGAATTGCTTCCCAACTTCCCACCCCTGGAGGTATGCTACTCCCGATATACTCAATAATCATGCTCTTCCCCAAACATACAAGTAGTGGACAAAAAAAAATGGAAACGTCTGGGTGAATGTGGGATACGAAGCAACAGCTTCCACACACGTGTGGCCCATGTGTTAATTAAGCAAATACCATCCCAGCATGCTTGAGGTCATGTCCACAAATACTACACAGGCCTGGTTGCCTATAACTATGGCTGCGAGAGGAGACCACTCAATGCCCCCATCCACAATGGTTTGATGAGCATGACGCTGATGTTATCCATATGTCATGGCCTTCTCAGTCACCAGATCTGAACCCAATCGAGCATTCATGGGATATTCTGGAATGGCACCTGAGACTGCGTTTTCCACCTCGAACAAACAGGTGTGAGTTGACTGACTTTTTAGTGAATGAATGGTGCCGCATTCCTCCTGCAGAATTCCAGATGGTGGTGGACTCTATGCCACGGCCCATACAGATGGCAAGTGGTGGCCCAACGCCCTATTAAGTGACTTCACATTGGTGTTTCCATTTTTTTTGTCCACTACCTGTATTTATTTCATAAAAGTGCACCATAGCTGCCAGGTACAAAACTCAATTTTAAATAGGTCAAACTTTTAAAGATAAATTTTCAAGTAAAACTGTTGCCTGCGAGTAGTAAAAAGGGCAAAATAGTCGTAAAGTGTCCAGAGTAGTAGAGCAAAATGTTTCAAGTTCGTCTTTTTATGGTGTTGCTGAAATGGCTAAGAGTTTGTTTTTTTGTATACATAGTCGAGGCCCATGGAAGAGCTAGTACACTGAACGGATGAGGATGTAACAGACAAAAACAGGACACAAAACACATGCACAGAAGGAAACTCCAAGTAGAGGAAACTGGAAATTTGTAAGGAGGGATTGAGGTGAGGTTATGAAGGTAGAAAAGATAATGGTTTTGAATTGCCGATGATCTGATATGGTGCTGGACAGCTGTCTTGAAGACCTGGAGGGAAGAATGAGATTGAAGAGGATGTGGACGTTGTTGTTGTTGTATAGCCCAGAACAGTTCTCTCAAACAAGCCCGTGGCATGGAGACAGGAGCGACCCAGAGATCCCCCACATCCAGGATGGTGTACCCCCGCCTTCACCAAGTAAGGGCCATGATAGTTAGAGAGAAGAGGGAAAGGGCCGGTCCATGGGGACGGATCTACACTGACCGTAATAGCGCTGCCCTGACGAATCTGTGCAGTGGGGAAGAATGTGGAAGATTTGGCCACTGACTTGCATTGGGGGGGCGGGGGGGTGGCGGGAGAGTGGAGGGAAGGAGGGTGGAGGTAGGTTAAACCACCTCGAAGAGGCTTCCCCAATAGTTATAGTATGTGTTAGTTGATGCAGCAGGGACAGTAAGACTTGCAAGGATAGAGGGACCAATGAATAGAGCCAAATACAGGCAAATCCTTGAGGAGAATCTCCTTCAGTGCAAAATACCTTCGACTGGGGTGAAAATTTACGTTCCAACAGAACAATGACCCCAAGCATACAGCCAACTCAACATGGTTTTAGAACAAGAATGTGAAAGTACTTTAGTGGCCCAGCCAATGCCCAGACTTCAATCCCATTGAGAATCTGTGGAATGACTTGAAGATTGCTGTTCATCGACACTCCCCATTCATTTTGACAGAGCTTGAGCAAATCTGCAAGGAAGAATGGGAGAAACTCTCCAAATCCACATGTGCAAAGCGGATATAGACAAACCCAAGAAGACTCAAAGCTGTAATTGCTGCCAAAGGCGCTTCTACGAAGTATTCACTCGAGGGACTGCATACTTATGTAAATGAGATATTTCTGCATTTCAATATTCGATTAAAACATTTATGGCTGGTATAATCACTTCACCTATGATGTCATAATTATCATGCATTTGTTCCCCATTGGGAGTACTTGACAATGTGTCAAGTTTCAAATTTTTCCATTCAGCAGTTTCCAAGAAACATTTTAAAAATTATTTGCCTTTAATCCAAGATGGCTGCCATACCACGTGACCTATGACGTCACATTTATCATAACAATATTCTGCATGGGTGTCACTCCTACCCTGAAAGTTTTGTTTCAATCGGACATATGGTTGCTGAGAAAAACGAGGTCGAGTCCATACAGACGGACGGACGGACTACCCGAAAACATAATGCCTCCGGCGACCTTCGCGGGCGGAGGCATAAAAGGTGAGGGTCAACAAATGGATATAAACTAGTCAAGGTCCATAACGTGGGAGATGTATTGTCCAAACTTCGGACATGAAGTCAATTGGCAAGCATGTAAACAATTTGCTCAAAAAAAACGACTCTGTATTATATAATAGACAAGCGTTATGCCTAGGTCCCCCGTCGGTGAAGTGATGCGAGTTGACAAAGTGGAAGACGCAAGGCGGCCATCTTGGATTTTGATGTGGTGACCCAATTTTCAATAGCGTTCTTCCTTGTGCCTAGATACACCCACACACCAGATCAGAAGTTGGTACTTCGCTTATTTTTCAAGATATTCAGCTCACAAGGTTCAGACATACATGGCATCAGACATACATGGCGGTGGCCATCTTTGATTTTGACGTGGGTTGCACCCACACACCAAATTCGAATGCGGTCCTTCGCTTACGCATGCACGCCCGCACGCACGGACGGACGGATGGGAAAACCATAGTCCCCCTTTCGCTCCGAGGTGCGACGGGGGACAATTATACAAAATAAAGTTGATCTCCCACCGCTGTTGCTTCCACAGGGAGTAGGTGTTTCGAGTACCGGTACATCGAAAGTTGCTATAACCCTGCACAAACACAGCAGAAAAAAGTCATATATTACAGAGGCAAAAAAACATTTATTATGGAAAACGCAACGACACAGTACAAAAACAATCCAAACAAACACATCAGAGTAATGTGTCAAAATATGAAATTCAGCAAGCAATGCACATTGATTTTTCTTTTAACCACTTCAGCAGCCACGAGCAACATATGACATATGACGAAATAAATTTTACAATTATTAATTAGCAAATCGTCTGGTTAGAAAACCAGGATATAATGATGATCCAAAGGAGAATAAAAAGAAGAGTTCAAAAGCAATATGCACCAATGCCAAGAGAAGTATTATGGGACGCCAGTTGTCCTTAAAAAAAAACGTTAATGACAAACGTCTTGGCATGGTGACGTGAATATGCAAGTTGTAAGTTTGTATTAAATCAAGACGGACGATGGAAAAGCCTGAATGTTAGCCGCATTAAGCAGCATCCGGTAACGAAACCAAAGCGGACGTACACACCGAAACCGTCAAGAGCTCCAACGTCAACACTGAAAACATGGTTGTTTTGTCGGCAAACATTTTTCCAATACTGAAGTGGCAAACCAGCTTTTCACATGGAAAAAAAAGGCAATTCAGAAATCACCGTTGTTGCCTGTACAGAAAAAGACGACACCATTTCAAGGTGACCTTCCAATTGAGCATGGAGAAGCCATTGCCTCTGCCAAGGATTCGGCCGCTCCACGCACCGATGGAAAACTTCATTATTAAAAATGGTGTACAAACTTCAAATTAGAAAATTCTAATAGAAAATGTTTATAAATCGGCAGAGCGTTCAGGTCACAAAAGTTAATTTTAAAAGTACGAAATTTACTTGGTGTTCAAAACTACAAGACATACTTCTGCCTCGAGTTTAAAAATAAACGTCTGCCTCGGCATACGGACAACAAAATAGAATAAAGGAAAGAAAGAAATAATCCTTGTAGAAACAAGAATCTTGGTGGATGGGCCAAATGTTGGTCATCCAAACTCGATGTGTCTTCGGAACGGCTATGAAAATGCTACGCTTTGTATAATCGCCTATTCATCTCCAAGTGTGCACATGACTTGCGTTGGAAGACAACGTATGAGGGCAAAGTGAATGTGGGTGGAGCGGAGCAAGAAGGGAAGAGAAGAAGGCAAGCGTGAACAGCGGAAGAGCAATCAAAATGACAATAAGAAAAACCTCACGGCTGGAGTAATTACTGCCAGGAAAAGAACATCAAGAAGGAACAAAACATACCCAGCTGTTCCAAACTAGGAAGTATAACTTAAAGGAAATGTACACAACGTGGGTAGCACTAAATGAGGGGAGGGGGAAGGGAAAAGGAGGGAAAAACAATCAAACAAAACAAAGCATGGAAAAAACAAATCCAGAATGAAGATTATAGAAATCCAGGATAACGTTAGTTAAAGGACGTGGGAAAACAAACTTAAGCATTCCCGAAAAAGGTGTTCAGTCAGTGTTCACGAAGCCGAGGTGGAAATACAGATATCTGAAATTTGGCATCGGAACCAACACCAAAACAAGCTGCTTGCTGCATTTGCTCGACACTCTAAAGAAATTGTTTTGATATCAAAATGGCAGCAGGTCGACACTCCTATTAAAAGTCAAAGCATCTGCTATTCAATGGTGTCAAAAGTTGCAAGAATATGTGGGCAATAGTACAGGATAATGTGAGCGAAAGCCACGCGGTGTTTGCAGATTTGTGCCACCCGTATATAAAAATGGCAGCCACGAACACTTTGAAGACGGAAAGTTTTATCCACAATATCCAACAAAATCTTGTAATGCCTGAGGATGGATACACGGTGCAAAAAGGCATGCGCGGACGTAGAAATACCGATCCTTACATCGCACAGATTTGTTCTGGGTTATCGTCATAGGAAATGCTTCTAATCACTTTTTTCAGTTTTAAGTGGAATAAAGGTCCCGTCGACTCCCTCGGGATACATATCCACTTTGTATGCACCCGATGAGCATCACTTTATAATCCTCATCAAAACCCTTCTGTTGGTTAGCAAATGAGACATCTGTTGCCTCTTTCCGTGGGGGCATGTGACCTTTACGCGTATTGGATTGGGATTTTTGAAGTTTAATTGGTGTTTATGTGGATCAGTAGGAGGGCAGAGGTGAAAGCTCAAAAGCTCAAAGATAACATCGGTTTATTCATTGCGTTTCTGTAATTCAAGTTATATTGTTTGGCCAATAATTTTGGCAAAGTTTTGAAATGCTCACAAAAAAACTAGTTGTAGTTGTGAAGATTCACGTGAATTGGCGACGAAGGCATCCCCCGCTAGTATCGCTGTCCAACTGGCACGGCTCGGGTCCGAGGTGTCGACAACTAAGTGGTCATTATTCGGAAATGAGCAGGCATCACGGCTCTGGTGTGAAGTATCCCGCTTCCCTGAGGGAGGTAGGTGGGGTATCACGACAGTGGAATATGCAGGAGGCGAGACCCATAATTTTAATCGCTTCAAGTGTGGCATCCGGTGTGTTCAGGGCTACGTTGGTGGACCGAACTTTTATTTTCATTATCAAAAGGAATGCCAACCTGCACTGCTGCATCTTTCTGTCCACAGTTCTAGGTGAAGACCACTCGGTCATTGAACCAATGGACCTGGGGGCCTTGCTTGCTGGGCAGACCAACTAGTTGGTGGTGCCTTCAGCTTCAAATACTAATTATTTAATGCTCCATACACATTTTGCAATAAAAAACACAGTGTCAGTCAATCAAACGGCATGTAGGGATGCCGACAGTAACGTACAGGTAAGGGACATCGTTAAAACCAAAATAAACCAGCAAAATACATTATAATTGCCTACCAACAACAACAGCAAGCAATATCCACACCCAAATCTGTGGTAAAGTTTGTGTAGGTGTCATTGTCACTAATATGAAGCAAATTGTGAGTCCACATGGCAAGGTTGACGACAGCAATGATGTCCTGTGAAAAAAAGTAAAGGGTCATGTGACAAAAAAAAGATCATGAGACGATGGACGAAACACACGTTACACAATATTGCCAAAAATCCGCTCCTGCAGCCATCGAATAACAACCATAACATTGGTCTAGATGTTCAAAATTATTCCTTGCTTTGATCATTGTAACTGAACTACCATCCTACCTGCACCTTCTATTGAAATACACCTATTTATATTCAGTCTGCTCCTATTCTCAATCCTTTTAAAACATTCTGTAAGACTGGCAATAGCTTGGGATCCAAGGATCCTGGGTTTGAATCCCGGTTGATCGCTGAATTAACACGAGGGGGGTTGACTCAGCCTGTCATCCTTCCGAGGTCGGCAAATTGAGTACCAGTTCACTGGTAATTCCCTGTGTGTCGCAAGAGGTGACTAACAGGGTTGGTGGCAGGAAGGGCATCCGGCCATAAAACATTGCTTCAAAAATGGGACCACGGTGACTTTAAAGGCCAACCCCTGCTCTGCGGTGAAAAATGGCCTCTAAAGGTGGTTCTTGTAAGACAGGCACTGAGGGCAGCAGTGTGACAGCTGAACTACGTTCCACAGTGGGCAGTTCTGCATATCTTCGTTCTATTAAAGGGATCATCAAATATCGAAAGGTTGGAGCCGATTGGCGTTATAGGACTTGTGAAGGTGATAGCACTTGTAGGCCTCAGGCTTCAGGGCTTTGGTGTCAGCCAATGGGCCAGTGCAATTGGAATTACCTGAGTTTATAACCATGATGTATGATATACAGTGCATTCAGAAAGTATTCAGACCCCTTCACTTTTTTCACATTTTGTTATGTTGCAGCCTTATGCTGAAATCATTTAAATTCATTTTTTTCCCTCATCAATCTACACTCAATACCCCATAATAACAAAGAGAAAACAGGATTTTAGAAAGTTTTGCAGATTTATTAAAAACAAAAAACTGAAATATCACATTGACATAAGTATTCATACCCTTTGCCATGACACTTGAAATTTAGCTCAGGTGCCTCCCATTTCTCTTGATCATCTTTGAGATGTTTCTGCACCTTGATTGGAGTCCACCTGTGGTAAATTCAATTCATTGGACATGATTTGGAAAGGCACACACCTGTCTATATAAGGTCTCACAGCTGACAATGCATATCAGAGCAAAAACCAAGCCATGAGGTCGAAGGAACTGCCTGCAGAGCTCAGAGACAGGATTGTGTCGAGGCACAGATCTGGGGAAGCCTACAAAAAAATTTCTGCTGCATTGAAGGTTCCCAAGAGCACAGTGGCCTCCATAATTCTTAAATGGAAGAAGTTTGGAACAACCAGGAATCTTCCTAGAGCTGGCCGCCCGGCCAAACTGAGCAATCGGGGGAGAATGGCCTTGGTATTAGAGGTGACCAAGAACCCGATGGCCACTTGGCTGAGGTCCAGACATCCTGTGTGGAGATGGTAGAAACTTCCAGAAAGACAACTATCACTGCAACACTCCACCGATCTGGGTTTTATGGCAGAGTGGCCAGACGGAAGTCTCTCCTCAGTGAAAGACACATGAAAGCCCACTTGGAGTTTCCAAAAAAGCACCTAAAGGACTCTCAGACTGTGAGAAACAATATTCTGTGGTCTGATGAAACCAAGATTGAACTGTTTGGCTTCCGTCTGGCCACTCTGCCATAAAGGGGGACCCCTGTGCTGTCTTTCCCTCGTGGTCCCCCTGTGCTGTCTTTCCCTCGCGGTTGTCAGCTCTTTCACGAGCCTCGATTCAGTATATTTATAAAAATAAAAAAAAACCAAAAATAAAAACCACTTATGTATCCATGCATTTACGTCTGCATGTTTCCCTTTTTCTCTCCACCAGTCTGTAAATGCGGTACTCTTGTTCATTTTGCTACTTGATGAACCGAGAATTCTGCATAAAAATTTTTTTAAACTACCGTATTCACAGGATCAACCTCTCAAAGGTTATCAAGAAAAGAGAGAATGGCATATTCACCTGCAGAATATATGTGTGCACTACAACAGAGCACAGACACGCGGCTCACGGAAGGGGTTGTTTCCAGCCGGCATGCCGGTCAGTAGAGGATCCTTGCAAGCATTCTGCATGCAGAACTGCATCAAATCTCCTGCTGCCTGAGATACCTGCAATGATACGAGGAATACGGGAATTATTGGAGGGAATGGCAGACGGTTTGGGAATGGCTGTAGAAAATGAGGCCTAGAGAAGTTTGATGAACACACAGCATATGGAGGACAAAAAAAAGCGAGAGGAAACAAAAAAGAACGGTTGAATGATGGGGAGTGGAGGGGGGGAGAGAGAGGAGAGGTGGATGTAAGAGGTCAGAAGCAAGGTAGCAAGGTCTTGCATATTAAGATGGACACATGCATGTGCACACAGCACCAGGGTTTAAACTACATTTGAAAACATTGTTAGCAATTTGGCCTGAAAATCCTTCAGTGGAATCCAGATATGTTTCAGCAACAACACTCAATAAGAAGGACAAAACACTCCGTTCCACCACAAAGCATCCTTGGTTCACAATTCAAAACGATTTAACACGTACGCCACATTCCAAAATGCGCTTTGTGCATTATTCTGTCCCAGTTAAACATCTTCGAGCTCTGCCTCCAGCATTGGAAGGCAGCGTCAATATATCAAGCATGCCACCTCTCCTCACCAATGACTGAATTTGTCATAATGGTGTTGAGGTGGGGAAATACCACTCCGTCGTGCAAAGCTGTTTTTGTCAGGTTCATGACACCAAAGCTCGCTCACAGTCGTCAACCATGGACTTCGGTAATGACATGAGAAACGCACACACAGATATTATCAGTAGGGATAGCTATGCAATCTCAAGAGGAGTTCCCTTTCAAGAAACTTCCATGCAGGAGTCCTGTGCTATGGCCGACAACCCATGGTTGCTGATCTGGTATAATTATCATACAATAACTCCATAACCTCCCTCAAAGTCTTCTTCTTGTAACGTACAGCTATGGTGTGTGTAAAAAAAACAAACAAAAAACATCATCCATGTTCTAAACTGACCATGACGTGATAACCAAGGATGAGATGGTCTTTTATTAAATGATCACAGGCCTACACAATGCAATGCCCAGACTAAAATCCGAGCCGAGCCATTTCAAGCGCACTCGACTGCAAGGTGAATGCGATTTTGATTTCGATTCAGGACCTGATCCAAATGTGGCCTATCTGTGGGATAAAAAGCGTAAACTGTTCAGCCTGGCGGAGGTACGCGCTCTACTGAGTGCCGTTCTGGTTTATATACATATGTTCATTGTAAAAAATGACGACGCTGTGCAACAGTGAGATTTTTGTTGCCAATTGTGACAATTACGATAAAATGCACTTCAAACAAGACGCCACTTTCTCAACACAGCATCGATCAGCAAGTTACATCGTCGCGCAATCAAAGGTGTTTCGACACCACAATGACATTGACACAACCAAGTCAACGTCGTGACAATGTGGCTGCCAAAAAGCAGGTCGCACATTGCAAGGTTAAATTTCATCTTATTCAAGGTATACAATGAAAAATATCACTTTTATATTTTCTGTTTAGTTGGAAACTCAGAACTACAATTTCTCTTTAGACTTGTTTTTCAATTTATTTAGCATTGAAGTTTCTTACGTCTTATCTTTAAAACCTTCTTCGAGCATACAGATAGTAAACTTGAAAAATGGAAACACCTGTGTAAATGGGGGACACCAAGCAACGGCTTCCACACAGTTGTGGTATTTGTGTTAATTTAGCAAATATCATCTCAGCATGTTTGGGGTCATGTATAAAAATGCTGCACAGGCCTGGTTACCAATAATTATGGCTGCAGGAGCAGACCCCCTCCCCCCCCCCGATGCCTCCATCCACAGAGCACGTGTGGTCGCCCAATGGTTTGATGAGCATGACGCTGCTGATGTTATCCATACGCCATGGTCTTCTCAGACACCAGATCTGAATCCAATCAAGCATTAATGGAATATTTTCTGATATGATGCCCGAGACAGCGTTTGCCACCTCCATCAAACAGGTGTGAGTTGATTGACTTTCTCGTGGAAGAGAAAAATAAATAAATGAAAAATCACTGAGTGACACTTAGCAAAACAGAACAAAGTAGAATGGCACTCAGTAGAGTATCCTTTTGACCTCAAAAATAGTTGGTGGTTGAATTCAGTGACCTGATATGCAAATCGTCTTCAAATTTTAAGTTAATCGGATGAAAATTGACAATTAAAAAAACTAGCAACGGTACCCGCCCTATGGGCGGGGGCTTCAATTGGGAGGCCCAAATGAAAAGGCAAAATATCAGAAATTGAAGCTTTTTTTCATTTTAATCCTCTGGAGTCTACTATTAAACCATTACATAACCCTGAATTGCACGGTAAATTTGAATGCGGTTCGAGCCGATAAATTCGGCTTGTAGACATTTTGGTGCAGGCGTGAAACCGATAGAATCGGCTTGTGGACTCCAGAGGGTTAAACGATTCATATAAACATCCACATGCAAATCATCAAATCACAGTGATGTTGTTTTTTTTATTGAAATTCTAAAAATACTGTTTAGATTTTGATGATTTGCGTGTGATATTTAGCGGATGTTAAAATAAATAGCGCCTCCCAATTGAAGCCCCGCCCTTATGGCGGGTACCGTTACTCGTCATATATAATGGCGATACAACAATTTTAACCGCTTTGCTTTGAAGAACGGGAATGAAGGTGGAGGAGCGTGTCAATATGTCTGGTTGAAGGCTTTGGGTGGTGAGGGGGCTTGAAGCCAGATTTATTGGACTTTACTTGGTGCCAGCCACCATATTTGCCAGCCTCCATGTTGGTGCTCGCCGTCACTGCGATGCCAAGCGAAAGACGCCTCAGAGCTGTCACATTCACAATCGCTATGTCGTATGTACTCCCGATACGTGTAACTGTACCAAATCAACAGTTAAAAGGATTTTGAGCCGATAGGTCTTACTGCCTTGGCAAGATCGATGGAGACAGCGATCTTTTAGCGTATTCACCGCCCAAATAGCGATGTGGAATTCTCTCATGTAGAGATTAAATGTCGTTTGAACTTTGGCCGAGGTCATTATCTACTTTTAATGACGTTTATATACGAATGATGTTTAATGATGTTTATATTGGTTTTGGGTCGTCCTTTCCGCATATCTCGTGGCATTGTAAGTTGCAGAGATGGCCGTGATGGCGGGGAGGGGGATGGAATTCTCTCAAGCAGGGATTCAACCCGTGTCCTTATAAAAGGTCTTTGTCCGAGGTCACCGAGTTCGATCGGTGCAGCTGTGCAGCGATCGGTGCAGCCATTTGTGCGGCACCCAGGAAAACAACATCGTCACAATTAACGTTATGCGAACGCGAATGTTATGCGGGAGTCCAAACCTGAGAATGCTGGAGACCAAAGCTGAAATTGGGAAAACTAAATAGCCTATTTTACTCCTGGAGATGCCAGGATTACCCACCCAAAATATCGTTGCGATCGGTTCAGCAGTTTTTACGGTACCTCCGAACGGACAGACAGACAGACAGACGGATGGACATTTGATCCATTTGATGTGTCACAAAGGATTTTCCGATCACACGAACCTGGGTTACACTCCCCCTAAAATAGATTAATTAATTATGTAAAATGATTAAAAATCACGGGGCAACCCGGGTTACCGCGTAGTGGATCATTTGGTGAATTATAGGAAGATATGGCCTATGATGACCTTTTGGTCTATGTTGACCTCAAATATAATTGGTGGTTGAATTCAGTTAGCTGATATGAAAATCCTATTCAGATTACAAGTCAATCTGATTAAAATTGAGGATTTTAGAAATTTGAAAAGGTTATTGACTTTTGGCCTATGATGACCTCAAAAATAGTTGGTGGTTGAAGTCAGTTAGTGTATATGTAAATCCTATTCAAATTTCAAGTCAATCGGATGAAAATTGAGGATTTTAGAAACTTGAGAAAAGTGGTTGATCTTTGGCATATGTTGACCTTTTGACCACAAAATAAATAGGACACTCACACCACAAACTCTACCATTTGGTGAAGCTTCGTGAAGATCGGATTAAAATTGTGACCTGTAGGCAAGTATAAGTGAGCGGACAGATAAACAAACACAAACACACAAACCAGAATGATCAACATACTTATCCCGAAATTTTTTTTTTGCCAAGTAATAAAACTTCATCCCACATAACAGTTTCAAGATAAATACCACAGTCCACTGTGAATCAATCACCAGTTATTACTGTGATGTAATGTAACTGCAAGCTGCCAGGCATTTCTGTCTTGACAGCAGTCTTTGTGGCATCATATATGTTCCCTCAATGAGCATCTAATATGTCGCTGTAAAGAAAAAGAAAAATCATCCTAATGTTCTACATTCAGCCCAGTAATTGTTCAAAATATCAACCTGCATTTGCACCCAGCCGGTCAGACTGCTCGGGCACAGTGCAGTGTTGTTGTTGTTGATAAAGCTTTTTGAGAGAATCAACCATTCCCTATCGATGTGATGCAGATGATCCAGTAAAACGTCAAATTCCTGAGGAATAATAATACTTCACGATAACTGCATTAAAAAAATAATGGAAAATGTGATCAGAATAAACATACACACCCTCTCTGCAACAACTACTACTACTACTACTTTACCACTCTCAATTATTCTCACCTCCTTGTGGCATCAGCCAGGTAAAGCGTTTGGTCCAAGTCTTCACAAACGGATTGTTGAGGCCCAGGGATAGTGCAATGGTATTGGGCGCCTTTGCCGAACCTTCAGCTTTGCACCCTTCCCCTCTCCTACCCCAATTGACTTTCAAAAAATTAATATTAAGCACTTGTATGAATAAAACCTCTGCTTTTACAATTGGATTTCTTTTTTACATGAAAAAGAAATTTTTATACCAAATGTACAATATATATTGTTACGGATCTCAGAGACGGCACTCCCCTTAGCAAGGGGGGGTTAATCCCCTTGGCCTGTTAAGCTGGCCGTCTCTAGTCCTGGTACTTATAACGCTCCTTTGCGGGGTGAAATTGGTCAGGGTTATTGGTCAAGGTGTTCTCCCGAATACCTTTACCAATCCCTCCGCAAAGCAGGGAGACAAGTACCGCTCGAACCACGGACAAGATGGTATTTGCCGAGCGGTTTAGCAATTCGCGATTCGAGCTGTTAGCAATCGACTAACCCAATTCTGAGCGTTGGCCAAATCGTGCCACAGGTACCAATGGGGAAAAGACTAAAGCGACCGGATGAGAGGAAGCCAAAGAACCAAAAAGGGTAAAGGAAGAACACAGGTTTATTTCTATACTAAAAGAGGAAACGAAAGAAGGGCATTTACAAGTAGGAAAAAGCAGATACACAGGGCAAACCTTAAAACAGTCTTAATTATCAACGCCCAGGACAAACACACAGACTTACACGAAAGGGGAATAGCAGGCAGGAATGACTGGAAGGAATGAGAAGGCCCAGGTAGACGGTAGGCGTCGAGGTCCGGGCTCCAGGAGTCGACTCGCGTCGTGGCGGGAAAACCCTGACAGGCAGCGAGCGCGTATCGTTGACCGCGAGCGGACGTTGCATATAGCGGTGGGACTGGGATGCTCCGTATGTAATAAATGGCTCGTGCCAACGCTCTCTCTCTTGAACAAGATGGGGGAGATGCCAGTTCGTAGCGCACTCCAGCTCCTTCTCTTCTCATCTGTACCTTCTCACTCGTCTCATCTGTACCTTCTCACTCGTCTCTCCTAAGCAGTCCCTCGCAGCCACTTTTATTGCCCGTGTAGGAATCAAGCCGCTGGCTCTGATGACACGCCTACCGGTTGGCTCACCGCAGCGCTGGTTGGCCGGCAAGGGCTTGCTGATTCCACCTCTGCTGACGAGTCGACATGCCACACCTTGTTCTTGTGGCCCCGCCGCCTTCTTCCTCGGATTGACTGCATGGCTTATGGCAGCGTGGTGCCAGTAAACAGCCCAATGCAACGACGGCGAACGCTGCTGGCAAACGAAGTACTGGGGCCTATCTTATTTGATTAATGCAACGCAGATTCAACTATTGAGAACAGATCATTAACTGAAACACATAATAATGAAATAACTACGGAGAGGTCCTATGGTTCGCTACGTGTTGTACATGGACTAACTAGGGTGCGATCTTTAACAAAGCCAATTGATGGGGATATTTACAGGGGATCATCTATAAGGGAAACATTTACGAAAATTTACTAGTGAAGGTTCTAAAAACCGTAACAATATGTATGCACGGGAGGAAGGCCGAAATCTCAAAAAAATAAATATTCGCATCAATAAATTCCACATTCCTGTGACACCTTCAGTCAAACGTCAGACACGGATGGACAGCCGGTTCGTGAACGACTTGGGCAAAAAAAACAAAAAACAAGCGTTACGCCTAGGCCCCCCGTCGGTGAAGTGATGCGAGTTGACAAAGTGGAAGACGCAAGGTGGCCATCTTGGATTTTGACGTGGCGACCCAATTTTCAATAGCGTTCTCCCTTATGCGTAGATACACCCACAACCCAGATTAGAAGTTAGTAGTTCGTTTATTTTTCAACATATTTCGCTCACAAGGTTCAGACATATATATGGTGGCGGCCATATTGGATTTTGACCTTGCGACACAATTTTCAATAGCCTTCTTCCTTATGCCTAGATACACCCACACACCAGATTAGAAGTTGGTACTTCGCTTATTTTTCAAGATATTCTGCTCACAAGGTTCAGACATACAGTACATGGCGGCGGACATCTTGGATTTTGACGTGGCAACCCAATTTTTAATAGCGTTCTTCCTTATGTGTAGATACACCCACACACCAGATTAGAAGTTAGTAGTTCGTTTATTTTTCAAGATATTTCGCTCACAAGGTTGACATATATATATATATATATGGTGGCGGCCATCTTGGATTTTGACGTGGCGACCCAATTTTCAATAGCGTTCTTCCTTATGCCTAGATACACCCACACACCAGATTAGAAGTTGGTACTTCGCTTATTTTTCAAGATATTCCGCTCACAAGGTTCAAACATACATGGCGTCAGACATACATGGCGGTGGCCATCTTGGATTTTGACGTGGGTTGCACCCACACACCAAATTAGAATTCGGTCCTTTGCTTACGCATGCACGGAGGGGAAAACCATAATCCCCATTTCGCTCCGCGGTGCGACGTGGGACAACAACGAGATGACCGGTTTCCTCCGCCTTCCCGCTTTCAAATTATATATTTTTCAAATTATATATTTACACACGCACGTACACACACACACACACACACACACACACACACACACACACACACACACACACACACACACACACACACACACACACACACACACACACACACACGTTTCCATTCGATATGATCAAAAATTAGGGAGGAGCTAGCTTTTAAAAGCTTATGCTTCAAAACGTTATAGCTCCGAAACCATGTGACTTATGACGTCATGCTCACTGAACTTTTTGTTCGTCATGGGTATGCGATTCTGCCTGCAAAGTTTGGCCTCAATCTGTTTAGTCGTTTGAGAAAATGGGTTTTTAGTGGTTTTTCAGGCTCTTCACTTAAAACAATATGGCGGCCGAACCACATGACCTACGACATCATTAAAAAAAAAATTCTGCTTCAATTTATACCGAGATGATGCTCAAGAAATTTAATTCTGATCGGATGAAGTTTTTTACTTGTCGAATTATGAAGTCATAACGGCGGCACCTATGACATCATCATTCACATATTTTATTCTGCATGGAGAGTCCTTTATAATGAGACATATGTTACGTGCACCTCCCCAAACCCCGGTCACGGTGTACCTCCGAGCCACGAAAGGAGTCACGGCAGAAAGATGTGTTACTCTGTGTGTCAATGACCAATGGTGAAACCACACCAATTGTTATCAAAAAACAAGTGTTGTATTAAGGTCACACAAGAATAACAGCACAAGAACAATATTAATCAATTGTACAACAAATATTATGTCATTCCTATGATGGTACCATCAGTTTCATACAATATAACTCACTGTGCTCCAAGTGAGCGGAAATAACATTCCCAAAGTCTCTGTCCCGGCATCAAGCCAAAGTCGATCCACGCTCCGGTGAGCGCAAGAAAAATGTCGTATCGAGACCAGAATCCAGTTCGGCTGACAGTCAACGCTGCCAAAGAGGCGCAAATGTGCTCTCAAAAGGCGAATGGGAAATCACACCTTCGGGTATGAACGTTCAACGGCTCCCAAATGGAGAACAACAAATTCCCAATCGAAATCCACGTTACACACGCAAACCAGGCTAACGGCTGGGTGCGGTGAAATGGCTGGAGCGAGGTGAAAAGGCTGGAGCGATGCGAAATGGCGGGAGCGAGGCAAAATGGCCGACGGGCCCGTACTGGAGGTGTACCTGCACTCCAACAACGATTCTCTCCGGAATCAACTGCAAAACCTGTCACGCAGGTTTATCTGTCACAGCGATAACCACTCCGTCACAGGAATCCCTTTCCCAGGAAACCAAAAGTTCGCTCGTGACCCCCGTTTGCCAACGTCTCCTCGAGATCTCAAAGCAGCTCGGCTTTTCTTCCCGACCTCACTTGCTCCGCTTTTTGCTTCCTCCTCTTCTTCTTCCTCTTCCCTCGATCCGGTTTCTTTTAAAACACAAATTTTTCACCTTTTGCAAACAGTTATCTCCATTTCACTTAAACGATAACAATAATAGTACATGGAACCAAAATGCTTGCAGTGGATGAAAACCACAACGACGGAAGTGATGAATCCGTAACACGTCTCAATTTTTTCTGTGCAGCGCTTTTGGAGATATGGAGGTGCAAAATTTTATGGTTTTTCCAATATGGCACCCGCACCATGTGACCTGTGACGTCATAATTATCATTAAAATATTCTACAGGCAGAGTCGCTCCGATGGTGAAAATCTGTCAATCGGTCCAAGTGTTGCAGAGAAAATCGTTTTTCAAGTAAATAAATCAGCAAAATAGCACTGCTGCAATCAGTCACATGGCCTGAGAATAAAAAGTGTTGTTTCTTCTTCTTCTTCCAGCAATAACGACTCCCAGCTTCCAGACCGTACAACCAATCATGTTTAAATTTTAAACACTATTCCGCTTGATGCGAGCTACATTGCATTAAAATGTCCAGTCGATC